>NW_006921684.1:6364370-6373698 GCF_000298275.1 Orycteropus afer afer
GAACTTATAGGCCCATTGTCTGCCAACCCTATATATGATCTTGGATACACTCTCCATTTAGACATACCTAATTGTTTAGCTTGTTCACCTATCTATCCGTCCCTATACCCATGTTTGCTTTCACTGACAACTCAGTACTGTATATGCAAAGGGGTTCATATTTGTTGTCTGTACTAGGGCCCTAGATTTAAAGGAATGTTCGCTTTGTCTGCTTTAGGGGAAATCCTTGTCTGAGCTTCTCTAGCATTCTTCTCTGCATTCCTTGGAGTTGTTCACGTGGCATCTGTCTTTCTTCCATTTAGCCTTGCTTGCTTCTCTTTGCCTAACTTGCTCTTTTTGTATCTCAAAAGTGAGTTTAAGACACGCTACCCAACCTACTTCCGTAGTGATACTGCCTCTGAAACCCAAGGAGGGGTCGCTATGAGTTGGGGCAGACTTGAGGGCAAATAACAACAACAACAACAACACCCTGATCGTGGCCTTATTAACATAACAAAGAAAAACAAATCCCCAAACAGGATTATATCCATAGGTACAGGGGTTAGGATTCCAACACATCTTTTGGGGAGACACAGTTCGATCCATAACAGTATGGATTTGGTAGTGTCATCAAAACCTGTTGCCACTGACTTGATGCTCACTGACAGCAACCCCACAGGAGCAAGTAGAAGTGCCCCATAGATTTCCAAGACTATAATCTTTACAGAAGCAGATTGTCACATCTTTCTCCAGCGGAGTTGCTGTTGGTGCTGTTGTTATTTGCTGTCAAATCGGACCTGACTCATAGCGACACCTCCTTGGGTTTCCGAGGCAGTATTACTGCGAAAGTAGATTGCCCAACCTTTCTTCCGAGGAGTGGCTGGTGGGTTTGAACCACCAGCCTTCTGGTCAGCAGTCAAGTGCTTTAGGCGCTATGCTACCGTTGCTAGTGGATTCAAACTGCCGACATTTTGATTAGTAGCTGAGTGCTTAACCACTGATCCACCAAGGCTCCCTACCCTGACTGAATGAATAGAATAATAGTGTAATTGAACTATAGTTTACCTTATTGTTCTGTTTTCATATCGTCTCAAAACATCAAAATATTGAGTGGCCTTTTTCTCCTTTCTTGTGTTTTTGCAGCAGGAAGCAATTACACAGGTTTTTGTTAGTTGCCTTCAGATCATTTCCAACTCATGACATATGGCAGAGTAGAACTGTTTCATAGGGTTTTCAAGAGTGTGCCTTTTTGGAAGTAGATAGCCAGGGCAGTCTTCTAAAATGCCTCTGGGTGGATTCAAACCACCCACCTTTCATCTCATCAAAAAACCCAAACCAAACTCACTGCTGTCGAGTCAGATATGATTCATAGCGACCCCTCCTTGGATTTCCGAGGCAGTATCTCTACGGAAGTAGATTGCCCATCCTTCTTTCTGAGGAGTGGCTGGTGGGTTTGAACTGCCAGCCTTCAGTTAGCAATCAAATGCATTAGGCACTATGCCACCAGAGCTCTCTTTCATCTGGTAGTGGAGTGCTTAACCTTTTGTACCGCCCAGGGACCAATCACACAGATACTAAGCTCTAAATAGTCATCTTGAGGGCTACGACTGTGAGGCAGTTAGGTAGTTTTAAGAACAAGATAATGGGATTCTGGGGTGAGGAGGATGATGGCAGTAGCGGTAAATCTGTGTGGAAAGCTATAGAGAGGGTTCCAAAGCAGGAACAACACAGCTCCAGACAGACAGACTGCCATGAAATATGTTTAAGTGAATGGTGCTTGAAGCCCACGCTCAAAGAGAAAAGGACCTTTCCACCTGCTCCAGGAAGTTCAGCCTTGGATTAATGGGAGAAGTAAGGCTCAAAAGAATCTAGACCTGGGAGAGGATTGCTGACTAGAGTATTTGGAAGAAAGCAAATGGGAGGGAATCTTAAAAGTTAATACGAAAAACATGAGAATGTAATTTTTACCTGAAACTTAAGCATGTTTTATATGCCTAGGATTCCCTACCCACTACAGCTGTTCATTTTCATTCTATGTGTAATCTACTTTAGTAAACCATGAGGGAGTGAGAGTGGGGATACTCTGAGTACATCAGTAGAGAAGAGAAAGTGTCTTTAATCCCCTAGGGATGGTCTGTAAAGGAACAATCTGCCCTAGTCATCTAGGTGAAGTTGCAGAATGTTACCCAGAGAGGCAGTGGTATAATCCAACCAGGAAGTCTGCTTTAACTACTCTCCAACTCCCACTCAAATGTACATACTCCCGTGCATTTTCATAGCTAGGGGACAAAAAGCACTAAATACATTACTTTGAGATTCATTATGAAAAAATAAAATATTTCCTGTGTGGAATACAGTTTTCAGTCTCTGTATTCCTGTTTTGATTAATATAAAATTGTTAGGCCTTAGCGTCATCCTTAAGAGTTTCACTTTCTATTTCTTATCCAATATATATAGCTTGAGGTTTGGTACTACTAGTGCTTTTATGTTCTGATGGCTGTCTTTACCACTTTACCATAGTTTTGTTTATAATATGAAAAGAAAATAGCCTTTTCTAGATTCTAAAGCATATAATTTTAAAGAAATATTGAGCAGTTGATTTATTTCAGCCTTAAAATTTAGTACAAACATTCACACAATGGAATACTATGCAACACTAAAGAATAATGTAGAATCTGCAAAACACCGCATAACGTGGATGAACTTGGAGGACATTATGCTGAGCGAAATAAGTCAGTCACAAAAGGACAAATATTGTATTAGTCCGTTATTGTGAAAGTTAAGGAAAGGTTTATATATTGGAGGACATTTTCTTTGTTAGTTACCAGGGGTGGGAGAGAAGGGGAGGGAATGCTGTTAGATAGATAGAGATAAATATTGATTTGGGTGAAGAGAAGGGCAATGTACCAAATGTGAGTGACCAATATGGCAGCATTGAGGATGAGAAAGACAGAGAGAGTTACATGGGCAGTACAAACAACAAATATGAACCCCTTTGCAAATACAATACTGAGTTGTCAATGAAAGCAAACATGGGTATAGGGACGGATAGATGGGTGAACAAGCTAAACAATTATGTATGTCTAAATGAAGAGTGTATCCAAGATCATATACAGGGTTGGCAGACAATGGGCCTCTCAGGGTGCAGAAGAGTATGAAGGGATGGACACTGGGAGGAGGTAACTATGGGGAGGAAGTGGGAGGGGAGCTGCTGCATTGTAAATTTTGGTCAATGACATGAGACAAAGTATATGTGAACTGCTGTATGAAAAGTGAATTTACTCTGTAAATCTTCACCCAAATCCTAATAAAAAAAAAAAAATTTAGTACAAAGCCATACTATAAATTATCTGTACTTAAAAGTAATGCAGGATGTTATGTAAAAAGGATAAATTGCTATAGCCACTTCTAATGGTACCTGTTTTTTTTAAATCTTCTTTACGATGTTATAAATAAATTTAAATGAAACATTTCTTTTTTTTTTTTTTTAGAAAACTGGTGATTTATTTGCTATCAAAGTATTTAATAATATAAGCTTCCTTCGACCAGTGGATGTTCAAATGAGAGAATTTGAAGTGCTAAAAAAACTCAATCACAAAAATATTGTCAAATTATTTGCTATTGAAGAGGAGGTAAGTAGTCAACCTTTATTTTTGTTTTTGATAGTTATTGATTCAGGGGATATAACCTAATATAAAATTGGGTTTTTAAAAAAAGTGGTAAAAATTAGGACTCATACAACCTAGTTTGCATCACCTAAGAATTCTTGACTAGATTGTTGTTTGTTGTTATGTGCCGTCGAGTTGGACCCAACTCATAGCGACCGCTCCTTGGGTTTCCGAGGCAGTATCACTATGGAAGTAGATTACCCAATCATTTTTCCAGGGAGTGGTTAGTAGGTTTGAACCGCCAGCCTTCTGGTTAGCAGTCACGTGCCTTAGGCACTACACTACCAGAGCTCCCCTTGAATATAGAATAAAAATAAAGTACCATAAGAATGGAATAATAAAAAGTAGTGTAAGAAATAAAAGGGTAAAGAATATGGTTACGCTCCTGAGATTATGGCCCCTAGCTGCCCTTCAGGTCTGGAATTGAACCCACTCCTGTGGCTTCCAGCCAAACAAAAGACAGGCATATGAGCTGAAATTTACGTGAAATAGATACAGTCCTTGGAGAAATCAGTCATGGGAGAATAGAAGGGCTGTGTATGCACAGGGAGACAGCTTGGGGGGTAGGGTGCATGGGAAGGAAGGACACAGGAAAAAGATAACTATGGGGAGGAACTTGGAGGAAGCTGTTGCATTGTGGAAAATTGCAGTCAGTATCATGAGACAGTATATGTGAACTGCTGTATGGAAAATGAATTTGCTCTGTAAACTTTCACCCAAATCACAAAAAGAATTTAAAAAAAATAAAGAATATAGTACTCATATTATTACTAGAAAAAAAATAAATTGTCATAAATAAAAGACACAAGGAGAATCTTTTGCAAAAGAATAAAAATTCTAGAAATGCAGAGATTGATACATACTCCACTGTCAAAAAATGTAAGTGATTTTAGGAAGGTATAGCAAAAAATACATACATACATACATACATACATATATATATGAATACATAAATGCATAAATATAAATAAATAAATAATCGCTAACTAACATTATTAGAAAAAATAATGTATAAATATTGGAAATAGAAATCTGTTTCAGTCCCTTTAGACATAGGAGTCCCTGGATGGTACCCCACTACTAGCTTAAAGGTTCAAACCCACCAAGAAATGCCTCGGAAGACGAACCCAGTCTGCTTCTGAAAGGTCACAGCCTTGAAAACCCTATGGACCAATTCCAGCCTACACACATGGGGTTGCCATGAGTCAGAATCGACTTGACAGCAACTAGCAACAGCAAACGTAGGTAATCAGTATAATCACCTGTCTTGAAAAATAATTTGGCAATTTATACCCCTTATCCTAGGGATTTTATTTTAGTGATTAATATCTTAGAAAGTAATCAGAAACACAGATGATAGTTTTATGCAGCTATTCATTGGAGCCAAATATTTGAAAAATAATGGTTAAATACTGCATTGTTGCTTAAGTATCCATGATGAAAAGTGATATTTATCAAAATTTTAATGATCTGGGAATATACTTACGTATAATTTTATGTTTCAACAACATAAATGATGACTATATATGTGGACTTCGCCTGATGGAATACACGGGAATCAGATTGACTACATCTGTGGCAAGAGGTGATGGAGAAGTTCAGTATCTTCAGCCAAAACAAGGCCAGGAGCTGATTGTGAAACAGACCACCACATGCTCATATGCAAGTTCAAGTTGAAGTTGAAGACAATTAAAACAAGTCCACGAGAGCCAAAATATGACCTTGAATATGTCCCTCCTGAATTTAGAAACCATGTAAAGAATAGATTTGATGCATTGAACACCAGTGACTAAAAACCAAAAGAATTGTGGGATGGCATCTAGAACATCATCCATGAAGAAAGCAAGAGGTCCTTAAAAAAATAAGAAAGGAAGAAAAGACCAAAATGGATAACAGAAGAGACTCTGAAACTTGCCCTTGAGCAGAGAGTAGCTAAAACAAGTGGAAGAGATGACAAGATAAAAGAGCTGAACAGAAAATTTCAAAGTGAATCTCGAGAAGACAAAGCCAACTATTGTAATGATATGTGCAAAGACCTGGAGTTAGAAAACCAAAAGGAAAAAACATGCTTGGCATTTCTCTAGCTGAAAGAATTGAAGAAAAAATTTAAGCCTCGAGTTGCAATATTGAAAGATTCTATGGGCAAAATATTGAATGATGCAGGAAACATCAAGAAAAGATGGAGGGAATGCACTCACTGTACCAAAAAGAATTGTGGAAGTTCATCCATTTCAAGAGGTAGCATATGATCAAGAACCAATGATATTGAAGGAAGAAATCGAGGCTGCACTGAAAGAAAAAGCCCCAGGAATTGGCGGAATACCCATTGAGATGTTTCAAAAAATGGATGCCCTGCTGGAGGCACTTACTTGGCTAAGCCAAGAGATTTGGAAGACAGCTACCTGGCCAACTGACTGGAAGAGATCCATATTTCTGCTCATTCCAAAGAAAGGTGATCCCACAGAGTGTGGAAATTATCAAACAATATCATTAATATCACATGCAAGTAAAATCTTGCTGAAGATAATTCAAAAAACAGTTGCAGCAGTATATCAACAGAGAGCTTCCAGAAATGCAAGCTGGATTCAGAAGAAGACGTGGAATGAGGGATATCATTGCTGATGTCAGATGGATCTTAGCTGAAAGCAAAGAATACCAGAAAGATGTTTGCTTATATTTTATTGACTATGCAAAAGCACTCGATTGTGTGGATCATAACAAATTGCAGATAACATTGAGAAGAATGGGAATTCCAGAACACTTGATTGTACTCATGAGGAACCTGTACATAGATCAGGAAGCTGTTGTTCGAACAGAGCAAGGGGCCACTGCATGGTTGAAAATAAGGTAGGGGGTGCATCAGGTTTGTATCTTTTCACCATACTTATTCAATTTGAATGCTGAGCAAATAATCCAAGAATCTGGATTACATGGAGAAGAAGATGGCATCAGAATTGGAGGAAGACTCATTAACGACCTGTGATACACAGGTGACACAAGTTCGCTTGCTGAAAGTGAGGATGACTTGAGGCACCTACTGATGAAGGTTAAAGACTACAGTCTGCAGTATGGATTACACCTCAGTATAAAGAAAACAAAAATCCTCACAACCAGTCCAATAAACAGCTTTACGATGGATGGAGAAAAGATTGAAGTTGTGAAGGACTTCATGTTACTTGATTCTACAGTCAACACCAGTGGAAGCAGCAGTCAAGGCATCAAATGACGTATTGCATTCGGCAAATCTGTTGCAGAGGATCTCTTTCAAGTGCTGAAGAGCAACTATGTCTCCTTGAAGACTAAGGTTTGTCTAACCTAAGCCATTGTATTTTCAGTGACCTCTTATGCATGTGAGAGCTGGACAGTGAATAAGGAAGACTGAAGAAGAGTTGATGCTTTTGAGTTGTGGTGTTGGAGAAGAATGCTAAGAGTACCATGGACTGCTAAAAGGACTAACGAATCTGTCCTGGAGGAAGTGCAGTTGGAATGCTCCTTAGAAGCAAGAATGGCCAGACTTTGTCTCACCTACTTTGGTCATGTTGTCGGGAGGAACCATCCCCTGGAGAAGGATATCATGCTTGGTAAAGTGGAGGGTCAACGAAGAAGGGAAGGCCCTCAATGAGATGGATTGACACTGTGGCTGCAATGATGGGCTCAGGTATAGCAAGGCTGGTACAGGACTGGGCAGTGTTTTGTTCTGTTGTGCATAGGGTCGCTATGAGTCAGAGATGACAACGGCACCTAACGACAACATAGTTTTACATGGGAAAGTCAGGATGAAAAATACACATGCAGTGTGACCTCAGTGAACACAGTATAATATATAAGCAATGTTATGATTAGTATGATTTGATACATAGTATCAAATGTATGATGTATATGATTTGATTAGTATGATTTGATACATAGGGGAATAAAAAGACTGAAAGATACCCAAGTATTAACATAATTATTACTCCAAAAACCAAACCAGACTCAGTGCCATCAAGTCGATTTTGACTCATTAGCCACCCCCTTTGGGTTTCCGAGGTTGTAAATCTTTACTGAAGTAGAACTGCCCCATCTTCCTTCCATGGAGCAGCTAGTAGGTTTGAATCACTGAACTGGTTAATAGTCAAATGCCTTATCCACTATGCTAAAGTAGGTGATAGAATTATTGATATTTTCCAGATTTTCAACTACCAACATATTATTTCATAATTTAAGAATGTAGTGTTTTTTTTTTTTAATTTAAAGCTACTGAATAGTCGAGAAATTGAAAATATTTTATAAAAGCGATTTAGTGATAAAGCGAAAAATGGAGGAAAAGGATGAGTACCGTATTATATGACTCATATTTACATTTTCAGATTTCTAAAATTAACATGTATCTTGTAATGTTTATATTTAATTTGATAGTTTTTCCTGTTCCCTGTAAAGCTATTATTAAATTTAAGATGCATCTTATCATCAGTGGTACATTAAAATCAAGTTGTAAAACAAATCAGCAGCTCAGATCCTAATGAACAGACTGGAATTTGGTCCAAGAAAGGTCACTCAGCTATTCTTTTGCCCATTTGTTTTTAAGGATAGGAATCTATTCTGAAGTAGAAATACTTGTCATGAGAAAAATTCCAAGTATTTAAGATATTTATTAGAAGAACTGACATCCTAAATATATTGTTACGTATAAGAAAGATAATTTTGACAACCTTTGTAACATTATAAACTGATTTTCTAATTTAGATTTAGCCAGTTTTCACTGTTTGTCTTCAAACACAAATCTAATTTTCTTACTTAATAGGACTTGCAATGTTAATTCTTACATGTGTACAGTCAACAAATATTTAATGAATCCAAGGTGAACAATTAAAAATGCCTTTATCATTGTTGTAAATTCTGCATTTAAATGCTATCAAATAAGTACTAACATATGGTTAAATTTTTAATTTATGTTTTTCAGACAACCACAAGACATAAAGTACTTATTATGGAATTTTGTCCATGTGGGAGTTTATACACTGTTTTAGAAGAGCCGTCTAATGCCTATGGGCTACCAGAGTCTGAATTTTTAATTGTTTTGCGAGATGTGGGTATGTTAGTTTATTTATATTCATAAAATTTTAATGATGTTAAAAAAATTCTTAGATTCGTACAATACCAAACATCTTTAGACAGTACTTTTTTAGATGTGACATTAAAACTAAAAATGTCAAAAAAAAAAAAATTCGGTAAATTGAACTCCATCAACACTAAAAACTTTTGTGCTTCAAAAGAGACCATCAAGGAAATAAAACTCAACCCATAAAATGGTAGAAAATATCTGTAAATCATACATTTGATAACCTGCATCCAGAATATATGAAGTACTCTTATAACTCAACAATAAATAACAACTCAGTTTTAAAAATGGGCAGTGGATTTGAATAGTGCTAATAGACAAGGGGCTGGCGGTTCAAACCCACCAGCCAATCCTCAGAAGGAAGGTTGGGCAATCTACTTCCGTAGTGATACTACCTCGGAAACCCAAGGAAGGGTCGCTATGAGTTGGATCCGACTCGACGGCAATCAGTTTGTTTTTTTTGGTTTAATAGACATGGGCTTCTTTTTGTAAAAATGTTCTGAAGTTATATAATTGTGATGGTTGCACAACTCTGAATGTACTGTCTCTGAATGGTTTACTTTAAAAGGGAAGATTTTTT
>NW_006921684.1:6374886-6376017 GCF_000298275.1 Orycteropus afer afer
TACTTCTTTAATTAACTTTGGACTAAGTAGTGGAAAAGCTTTATTAATGGACTTGAGAATGAGTGCACAGGAGTGAATTATATGAACGTGTGTGAGACAATTGCCCGCATACACACATAATTTCCTTTGTTTTATATTTATTGTTGAAGTGGGTGGAATGAATCATCTCCGAGAGAATGGCATAGTGCACCGTGATATCAAGCCAGGCAATATCATGCGTGTCATAGGGGAAGATGGACAGTCTGTGTATAAACTCACAGATTTTGGTGCAGCTAGAGAATTAGAAGATGATGAACAGTTTGTTTCTCTGTATGGCACAGAAGAATATTTGGTAAGTCATTCATCTTTATTTAAAGAAGCTGGATATATTGCAAATACAACTGGACAATGGGTCAACCAATTCACTATCCATAAAATGTCTTACATAATTTCTATGACAAAAATTAAATTTTCTATTATAATGAATATCATTTATTAACAAGGACATTAGATAGTAATTTCTAAGAGTTTTATTTTTTTCCTATTAAAAATTTGATAGCACTCTTAAGTCTCTTAATTTTGTTAATACTATTTATCTGTATTAAAGGAAAACTCTCTGTGCACTCAAGGAGTATACTAACTAGTAAAGCCTCCTTTTTTTTTTGGATCACAGTAGTTAATATATTTATAAGCTTGTTACAGTATTCCTTAGAGCAAAATAGTGAAACAGAAGATCTATTCAATGGGGGATTTGCTATTGAAATACCAAAAGGACCATTGTTAGAAACACACAAAAATAATGAAATGCCTCTAGATCTGAAAAGATCTAATTTGAAATGCTAGAAAGTTCTGTGGTGAAAAATTTCCAGGTTTACATCAGTGTTTTGTTGTACCTTCTTTTTAATTTTTTGTTTTGATTAAGGTGAAAGTGTATAGAGCAAATTGGTTTTCCGTTCAACAGCTCATACACTTTGTTTTGTGACATTGAAAGCAGTCTCCACAATGTAACAGCACTCTTCTCAGCTTCTCCCTGGGTTACCATTTCCCTTTGTTCTTCTTACCTGTCAATTCTGCCTTCTGAACTTTATACATGGGCAAATGCTGCCCTTTTGATCTTGATCTCGCTCTCTTTTTTTTTTTTTTTTGTAATTC
>NW_006921684.1:6376127-6380673 GCF_000298275.1 Orycteropus afer afer
TGTCCTTCCTTCCTATGCATTCCTGTCCTCTGACCTATCTCCCTGTGCAAATACTGCCCTTCAGATCTCCCACAATTGATTATTCTAAAGAACATACCTACTTAGTGTAAATGTTCACTTTACATGCCTGTCGCTTGGCTGGAAGCCATGGGAGTGTGCCATAGTCTCAGGTTTCACCAGTCTCTATCAGACCAATAAGTCTGGTCTTTTTTTTTTATGGTTTTCAGTTTTGTTCTACATTTTTCTCCCACTCTATCCAGAATCTGCTACACTGATCCCTTTCCTAGTGGTTGACAGTGTTAGCCAGGCACCATCTAGTTTTGGTCTCATGGTCATGTAGGCTGAGGTTCTCATGGTCCACTAGTCTCTTGGATTAATTGTTTCCACAAGTCTTTGGTTTCCTTCATTCTTCTTGTCTCCAGACAAGGAAAGAACAATTGTTGTATCTAGAGGGCTGCTTGCAAGCTTTTAAGACCCCCGTTGTTATTTACCAAAGTAGGATATAGAACAATGTTTTTGTGTTTTATGTTATGCCAATTGAGCTTGATGTCCCCTGTGACCATGGTCCCGAACCCACAAATCCAACAACTTGCTCTTAGCTGTGGCTAAAAAGTTATCATAACTTTGCCCCCTGTTAGCTCTATTTATATGGACATTCTTACAGCACATATAATTATGTATGTAGAAATATTATTAGCCAGACTTATATATGGTTATATATGGTTATGGGTATATTCCCTTTTGCTAGACATATCTGATTGTTACATCAGTGTTTTTCTATGAAGTTAGAAATGTTTGACACACCTAAGAAAATATCATACTGAAAATAAATACATTTAACCTGTAATCAGGAAATTTATATAGCTATTGTTGATGGCTCTGGGTTTTGTTTCGAAAACCCTATCTTCTATGACTTTTTTTCAGGAGGATTCTGCTGTTATACTTACAATGCAAAAGATAAAGCCTATCTGCTCTTAGAGTTTCATTTAGATTATTCCAAGTCTGACATGAATTAAAGTGTCTTAGAATGTTTTCCTGACTGCATGTAATCCCAAATCAATCTGTAGTTATATCTGATGATCTTTTAGATAACCAAAACTAAAAAAAAAACAAACTCACTGCCATCATGTCAATTCCAACTCATAGCCACCCCCTTTGGGTTTCCAAGGTGGTCAGTCTTCACAGAAGTAGATTGTCCAGTTTTCCTTCCATGGAGTGGCTGGTGAGTTTAAACCGCCAATCTTCTGGTTAGTAGTCAAATGCCTTAGGAACTATGCCACCAGAGCTCCTTTTAGATAACAGTACATAGAAAATAGATTTCGTTCATTCAGCAATTATATATGAAGTGCCTACTCTGTGTATCAGGGACTAACCTGGGTACCAAGACTTCAGCGGTGAACAAGACACACATGACTCCTGCTTTTATGGAGCCCACGTTCTAGTGGGGAAAATAGATAGTTAATAAGCAGATAAAGTAAACTTAGATAATTGATTTGTGCAAAGATAAATTAGACTAATATGATAAAGAATGATTTGCAGGAAAAAAGATAGCCAAGAAAAGCCTCCCTTAAGACCTAAATGAAATGGCACTTAAATGTTACAAAGAAGTGAGCCATTCAGTGATTTGGGGGAAGAATATTCCAAGCAGAAGGAACAAGTACAAAGATAAGAGTGACCTTGGGGAGAAACAGAAAGAATAACAGACTGAAGTTTAGTGAGTGAAAGGATGAATGGTAGGACCTAGAATTAAAAAGTTGAACAGGGCCAGCCAGATCATATAGGGTAGTGATTTCATCTGTCAGACCAACACCTCCTCTCTATAGTAAATATTTTATAATGTTTCCTTTAATATTTCAAAATGAAATTCTTAGATAATATACCCATCTGCATAATTAGAATGTTGTTGTTAGGTGCTGTCAAGTAGACTCTGACTCGGTGACCCCACGTACAACAGAATGAAATACTGCTCAGTCCTATACCATCCTCACAATCCTTGCTATACTTGAACCTTTTGTTGCAGCTACTATGTCAATCTATCTCATTGAGGGTTTTCCCCTTTTCCACTGACCCTCTACTTCACCAAGCATGATATCCTTCTCTAGGGAATGGTCCATTCTGACAACATGACCAAAGTAGATGAGAGGAAGTTGGACCATTCCCACTTCTGAGGAGCATTCCAGCTACATTTCTTCCAGGACATATTTGTTTGTTCTTCTGGCATTCTGTGGTATTTTCAGTATTCTTCACCAACACCGTAATATAAATGCATCAATTCTCCTTCAGCCTTCCTTATTCATTGTCCAGTTTTCACATGCATAGGGGGCAATTGAGAATACCATGGCTTGGGTCATGTGTACCTTAGTCATAAAAGTGACATTTTTGCCTCTTAACATTTTAAGGAGGTCTTTGTAGTAGATGTGCCAAAAGCAGTACATCATTTGATTTCTTGATTGTTGCTTCCATGGACATTGATTGTAGACCCAAGTAAAATAAAATCCTTGACAACTTTTGTCTTTTCTCTGTTGTCGTGATGTTAGTTATTGGTCCATTTGTGAGATTATTTGTTTTTTTTATATGCTGAAATGTAATATATACTGAAGGCTGCAGTTTTTACTCTTTATCAGTAAGTACTTCAAGTCCTCTTCAATTTCAGCAAGCATGATTGTGTCATCGCATATTGCAGGTTGTTTATAAGTCTTCCTCCAATCCCGATGCCATGTTCTTCTTCATATACTGCAGCTTCTTGGATTATTTTCTTAGCATGTAGATTGAATGAGTATGTTGAAAGGATACTACCCTGACACACACCCTTCCTGATTTTAAACCATGCAGTATCCCTTGTTCTGTCCGAATGACAGCCTCTTAGTGTATGTATAGGGTCCTCATGAGCATAGTTAAATGTTCTGGACTTCCCATCTGTTGTGGGAACTTTATAAGGAGGTTAAAACTTCCCCCTGAATAGGTAGTGACAGTCTGAAAAACTTTCCTGGAGGCATAAGCAGAGACATGAACGTTTATTCAGAACAGGAAGAAAGAGAATCAGGAGAGAGAGGATTTAAAAGATAAAAGAAAGCAGGCTTACAGGTGTTGCTAGCAATTCAGTATCCAGTGGCGGTCGGCCAGAGCGGATCCAAGATGACCGCAAACTCCCTTCCACTTTGCGGGGATACTTATATCTGAGTTTGAGGAATTGGGGATGGGGGCTGTGTGACTGGCTTCAGACTTGGTGGCAGTGGGAAGAGGGCCCAGGCAGTGCCCTACATCTACCACCTGTGTATGTTTTAATAAGATGCTGCCAGTTAGCAAGTTTTATTGCTTAAAACTATTTTAAGGATGAGTTAATACCTTACAGAAAAGGTGGTTAATACCTGACAGGGAGCAGCAGAGGGGTACTTGACATGGAAGGAGAAAGGAAATGGCTTGTAGTTCTTATAAGCGTGGCTAAACAAGATAGAATCTGAGAGCCATATTGGGGGGTTGTAGTTACTGACTATACACTATTCTTCACTATGTGATCCATAATTCATTATGATCTGTATAGTTGAATGCATTTACATAGTCAATAAAATACAGGCAAACATATTTCTGGTATTCTTTGCTTTCAGCCAAGATCTATCTGACATCAGCAGTGATATCACTCATTCCACATTCTCTTCTGAATCCAGCTTGCATTTCTTTAAGTTCCCTGTCAGTATACTGCTACAACTGTTTTTTAATTATCTTCAGCAAAATTTTACTTGCGTTTGATATTGGTATTGTTCAATAATTTCCACATTCTGTTAGATCACCTTTCTTTGGAATGGGCACAAATATGGATCTCTTCCAGTTGATTGGCCAGGTAGCTATTTTCCAGATTTCTTGGCATAAATAAGTAAGTGCCTCCAGTGCTATATCCCTTTATTGGAACCTCTCAGTGGGTATTCTGTCAATTCTAGAAGCATTGTTTTTCACCAATTCCTTCAGTGTACCTTGAACTTCTTCGTTCAGTACCATTGGTTCTTGATCATATGCTACCTCCTGAGATAGTTTGACCATCAACCAGTTCTTTTTGGTACAGTGACTCTGTATTCCTTCCATCTTCTTTTGATACTTCCTACATCATTCAATATTTTGCCCATAGAATCCTTCAGTATTGCAACTTAAGGCTTGAATTTTTTCTTCAGTTCTTTCAGTTTGAGAAATGCTGAGTGTGTTCTCTTTTTTTGGTTTTCTAACTCCATGTCTGCTTTGTAGTAAATTACTTAGTGTGGCTTTTCTTCCCATAAGTCATTGTAAACTCAGTGGTGGAATAAGCAACTGAGGAGCTCCTGATTGTAAATGTTATCCGCCTGGGTTATTTTTGTTGGGCGTGGCACAACACAATGAGACTCACTCTCAGGTGCTTAGAATTCTGTTGTTATGATTGGTTGGTTTGGCCACTCTGCCAAGCTCAAAAGGAGGCCTCCTGGAGGCAGAACTCTCTCTGACTGCTGGTTGAGGAAAACGTGCTGCTGAAAGAGACACGTGCTCCTGAGACACGTGGTGCTTGGAAAGAAACGCAAGAGAC
>NW_006921684.1:6380923-6381643 GCF_000298275.1 Orycteropus afer afer
GGTGGGTGCTCTGGGAGGAACGGTTGGAGAAAGGGCTGGAGGCCTAGGCAGCATGTCTGGCCTCGCAGGAATAGGCCTTGGGCTATTGATGGTGATTCTGTCTTGCTCTTGTGGGATTAGAGGATGTCAGAACATATGGCCTCCTTGCCCTTTTTGCAAGGTCTTTGCACGTTTAATTATAATATTTTACTTTGCCTTCTTGAGCTGCTCTTTGAAATCTTCTGTTAAACTCTTTTACCTCGTCTTTTCTTCCATTCACTTTAGCTACTCTCTATTCAAGAGCAAGTTTCAGAGTCTCTCCTGACATCCATTTTGGTCTTTTCTTCCTTTCCTGTCTTTTTAATGGCCTTTTGCTTTCTTCATGGATGATGTTTTTGATGTCATCCCACAGCTCATCTGGTCTTCGGTCACTGATGTTCAGGCATCAAGTTTATTCTTCAGATGGTCTCTAAATGCAGGAGGGGATATAATCACAGTCATATTTTGGCCTTTGTAGACTTGTTTTAATTTTCTTCATCTTCAAATTGAACTTGCCTGGGAGCAATTGATGGTCTGTTGCACAGTCAGCTCCTGTGAAGATGAAGATATTGAACTTTTCCATCACCTCTTTCCACAGATGTTGTTGTTATGTGCCGTCGAGTCAGCCCTTCCTTGGGTTTCTAAGACAGTATCACTACAAAAGTAGATTGCCCAACTTTCCTTCCAAGGAGTGGCTGGTGG
>NW_006921684.1:6397737-6398258 GCF_000298275.1 Orycteropus afer afer
CAGCCCTTCCTTCTCCCATGATTGTTCTCTCCAGGGCGTGTGTCTACTTGAGGTAAATGTTTAACTCACATGCCTGTACTTTGTTTGATGCCACATTCTTCATGTAGTCCAGCTTCTCAGATTATTTGCTCAGCATATAGATTGAATAAGTATGCTGAAAGGATACAACCCTGATGCACTCCCTTCTTGATTTTAAACCACACAGTGTCCCCTTGTTCTGTTTAAATGACAGGCTCCTGGTCTGTGTATAGGTTCCTCATTGGTACAATTAAGTGTTTTAGAATTCCCGTTCTTTTCATTGTTACCCACAATTTGTTATGATCCATACAATGAGATGCTTTTGCATAGTCAATAAAATGTAAGTAAACATCTTTCTGGTATTCTTTGCTTTGAGTCAAGATCCATCTGATATCAGCAATAATATCCCTTGTTGCACATCCTCTTCTGAATCCAGCTTGTACCTCTGGAAGTTCTCTGTCAGTATACTGCTGCAATCCTTTTTGAATTATCTTCAGTAAGAT
>NW_006921684.1:6398358-6403230 GCF_000298275.1 Orycteropus afer afer
GAAGAGGGTCTGTGCAATCCTTCTGCCTAGTCCGCCATCTTGCCCTGCCTCTCCTTGACCCATTGTTTTTGATGATGAATGTGATGCTGTTCTTCATTTTATCATTTCTAGCATAGTAGTCCATATGATTGTCTGATTCAAAATGGCCATTACCAGTCCACTTCAGCTCATTAATGCCTAGGATAGCAATTGTTATGTGTTCTGGTTCGTTTTTTGACAGCTTCTAGTTTTCCTAGATTCATACTTCATACATTCTACAGTCCAATGTTTGCAGCTGTTTCTTCCCATTTTGAGCCATGCCTCATTATCAAGTGAAGACCCCAAAGCTTTACTCCATCCATGTCATTAAGGTTGACTCTACTGTGAGGAGGCAGCTCTTCCCTAATCTTATTTTGAGTGACTTCCAACCTGAGGGCCTCATTTTCTGACACTATGTCAGACAGTGTTTCATTGCTATTCATAAGGTTTTTGCTGGCCAATTTTTTTTAGAATGCATGGCTCCATCCATTTCAGTCTGTGTTAGTCTGAAAGCCCTGCTAAACTTGTCCACCATGGGTGACCCTGTTGGTGTTTGAAATACCTGTGGCATAGCTTCCAGCCTCACAGCAACACATGAGCCTCCACAGCACAACAAACTGACAGAAGATTAGAAAAGTACATTATCTTAGTAATAAGGTAAAAGAAAACATTTCCTAATCAAATAATAGGTATGTAAAAGTTCAGGAACAACTCCAGCAAAGAAAGTAAAGTAGTTCCGATGCTTGTACCTGTCTGTGCCTTTGAATGCAAACACAGTGATATGTCCAGGAACACTAGCCTTTTCTCTTTTATCTTTTTTTAAAAATTTGGCCTTTGTTTTTTGCTCAGATTTGACATTAGCCATCATTTGCCACCACTCACTTTGTATCAAATATCTATGTTGTCATCAATGCAGTTTATGGTGTATTAGTGAATCATGTATTAAAAGGGGGGTTGTTTTCATGGACGTGATTTACCAAAATATTGAAGAGTTCTTAGTAAAGAGTTTAACTAAACAAATACAGTCTTCCCTTTTTTTATACACACTTGCATTCCAGGGAAAAAAACTGCAAAAATACCCCTTCTCTGGTGTCTGACTACTAAATACCAGTAGCCCCTCCCAGTTATTGTGATGACTAAAACAGTCCTACACCAGCCTTCCTGAGGATACTCCCAAAATACCAACAGTGACTCTTCCACATAGCCTCCTTGGACCACACTTCAGCTGTTACCTCTAGCAGGCTTTTTTAAAATTGAGAACAGCAGAACATTAAATAAATTCACTCCAAATCCATGCTATACCTTAGGCTGAAGTTTTAGTGTAATTTGTGTCCTATCTCAGATTATGCCCAGCTCAGTTTTCAGATGAGATAAATAAGTCTAAAGCTTACCAATCTAGAAGTGTTCCATATTTGAATGAAAACCTCTGATTTTGAGATTCCCAAGAATAGATAGCCAGATGTTAAATCCTCTCCATTTTTTGTGTCCAAAGTCCAAAGAAATATGTAACAGTCTTTCTTCCACGATTATTAATTCAATGGATATCTTTTCAGTAATATAATCATGAGAACCTTGGAGTAGTACTCTGCTCATACTCCTGCTCCAGTGGCCCAGGCCTGTAATACTGAGCCCTGCACAAGCACAAGTAACACATGAGAACTGATGCTCATAGACAGGTCAGACCAGCATGTGTCAAGCCACTACCAGTCAGTTACTCATTGAGTAATAGCTTCCAACTATACCATTTAAGGAATACATTGTTGCCCCTGTCTGAGGAGATTACACCTATGTCTCTTCCAAGGTTGGTGGCCTGGTGTTCCTGAAGATGCCAGACATGTTTGGGTACTCTAAGTCTATTCATGGTACCATTTATACACTATGTACCAGCTTCTAGATCAAAGATCTGGCTAACACTTCTTTCCAAAATAGTTACTTTACATGCTATGCCCTAGAAGTACCAAAACCACTCAGACCCTATATATCTGGTAGGTATATGTTTGGATACCCACCTCAAACCCCTGATCTTATCTTGTATATCTGATTTCTAATTAAAATGTATTTCTTAAAAGAATCCTCCCTGCTCAACCCCTACCACCCTCCCCTAAAATATAAATTCAGGGGTTTTGATCCTTTGGGAATCAGATTCCTAGATCATATCATTTAGAAGCATCCTCTCACCAGTGTTACCTGTACTGGTTCTCAATCCCCTGGGCTACAGCCAAATGCCACAATGTCATAAGGGACTGTTTTTGTTTGAGATGATTTGAAATCTGCTTTGGTCCTGAGTACAGTCTTGTGGCTTTATGTCCCAAGAATCTTCAAGTTGCCACTGCATAACTCCTGTATGGGAAGATAGATGTCTAGAGGCTAAATATGTATGACCACTTATTCTCTGTAGAGTTAAATGTCCACCAGAATCTCTGGATCCTTAAACTCTTATGATATACCCTATAGGATTCTGTTCTCAGTAACTAGTATGATGTCTCCTGTGTTTAAAAACGTGCTTAACTTCAGACCAACTACTTTACTGGGTGCCTAGATCCCTGGTGAACCCAGTTAAGGTAGTCCTCTGAGTTGATTCTAGAGAATTTTATTTTCATTTTAGAGTCCTTGTGACTTGCTCTACTGGATTACATGTGAGAAATGAAGGAACAGTATCAAGGCTGCTTGAATGGTTTTGGGTATGAACAACAATATATGGTGATGCCATTTACCTAGAGAATGAAGATCAGGGGGAAATGAGTAAGAGGACATTTTTGGACATGTTCAGTTCAAGCTGCCTTTTAGACATTCTAGAGAATGTGGGATAAATAAGTCTGAAGCCCAGAGCCCAAGATAGTTTTGGAAGTTACAGTGTATAGATGGTGTTTAATATCTGAGTCCTGAATGGTAGCTGAGGAAATAAGAATAAAATAAGATGATAAGTATGGACAGCTATTTTGAGAAGTTTTGCTGTGGTGGAATGCAGAGAATTGGAAGGTAGCTGGAGGACATTGTGGGATCAATTTAGGGTTTTAAAAATGGAAGATAATTAAGCTTGCTTATGAGTTGATAGGAAATGATCCAATAGAGAGGAAGAAATTGATGTATAAAGTAAATGGAGTAATTGTAGGAGAATTATTACTAGAATTGGTGAGACTGTGTGATGGATTCCATAGCACAAATGGAAAAGCTGGCCTTTGATGGGAACAGTTCTGTTGTAACTGGAAAGCAGGCCTGGATTATGAGTACAGATGCAGGCAGATTGGTATGTGGTAAAGGACATAAGGGAAAGTTGATCTCTGCTTCTATTTCCTGGTTGAAATATGAAGTGAGGTCAGAATTGAGTGTTAAAGGAAGTAGTGTTGGAGATTTTAGGAGAGAAAGAAAGATGGGAAATAGTCTTTTCAGAATTAGAAAGAGAAATTATTAAGAAAACATGATACAATTTCTAGGCATTGAGTATTGATTGTGTAATGTATGACAAGAAGTCAGAACCTAATATGTTTTTTATCTTTTCAGCATCCTGATATGTATGAAAGAGCAGTGCTGAGAAAAGATCACCAGAAGAAATATGGAGCAACAGTTGATCTTTGGAGTATTGGGGTAACATTTTACCATGCAGCTACTGGATCACTGCCATTTAGACCATTTGAAGGGCCTCGTAGGAATAAGGAAGTGATGTAAGTCATTTCTCCATCTAAAACTAGAAAATTTTTTAAATGTATCTCTAAAATGTATCTCAATCTTATTTATATTTTCTTACTTGGTATATTTTCTTTCTTATTTTTTGGAATGTGTTTCTCATCCTAGAATCTTTGGTCCTTTATTAAAAATACATGGCTTTTTTGATTTTCTTTCATCACACTATTTATTTTACTTTGTGTATTTATTTATCATGATTTTTCCTCCATGGAACTGAAAAAGAGTACAATTCTATGGAGTATTAGAACCACCACCAGATCTAAAAGAAATAGAATTCTTACCCGGAACTGGTTTCTTTTAACATTTCAAAAAAGAAAACATTCTTGGCAGTGTTGTTGTTAGGTGCTGTCAGGTCATCTTTGACTCATGGCAACCCTATGCAAAGTAGAATGAAACACCACCCAGACCTGCGCCAGCTCCACGATCCTTGCTATACTTGAGCCCATCACTGCAGCCACTGTGTCAGTCCATCTTGTTGAAGGTCTTCCCCTCTTTCCTCGACCCTCCACCTTAGCAAGGATGACATCTTTCTCCAGAGAATGGTCCCTTCTGACAACATAACCAAAGTAGGCGAGACAAAGTCTGGCCATCCTCGCTTCCAAGGAGCATTCCAGCTGCACTTTTTCCAGGACAGATTTGTTAGTTCTTTTAGCAGTCCATGGTACTTTGAGCGTTCTTCACCAGCACCACAACTCAAAAGCATCAATTCTTCTTCAGTCTTCCTTATTCATTGTCCAGCTCTCACATGCATATGAGACAATTGAACATACCATAGCTTATGTCAGGCGCACCTTAGTCCTCAAGGAGACATCTTTGCTCCTCAGCCCTGGAAAGAGGTCCTTTGCAGCTTACTTGCCCAGTGCTATACATTGTCTGATGTCCTGACTGCTGCTTCATTTGGCGTCAATTGTAGAACCAAGCAATGTGAATTCTTTGACAGCATCAATCTTTTCTCCATTTATTGTGTTGCTGCTTATCGGTCTAGTTGTGAGGATTTTTGTTTTCTTTATATTGAGATGTAGTCCACACTGCAGACTGTATTCTTCATTCTTCATCAGTAACTGCTTCAACTCATCCTCATTTTCAGCAAGCAAAGTTGTGTCATCAGTGTATCGCAGGTTGTTAATAATTCGTGCGCCAGTCTTGATGCCACATTCTTTTTTTTTTTTT
>NW_006921684.1:6405435-6438841 GCF_000298275.1 Orycteropus afer afer
GTTAGCAGTCAAGTGCCTTAGGCACTATGCTACCAGAGCTCCTTTTCAACTCACTAATGCCTAGGATATCGATCTTTATGTGTTCCATTTCATTTTTGACAACTTCCAGTTTTCCTAGATTCATATTTCATGCATTCCATGTTCCAATTATTAATGGATGTTTGCAGTTGTTTCTCCTCAGTTTGAGTCGTGCCACATTAGCAGATGGCAGTCTCGAAAGCTTTATGTCAACCATATCAGTAAGGTTGGTTCTACTCTGATGATGCAGCGCTTTCCCAGTTGTATTTTGAGAGCCTTCCGACCTAAGGGGCTCAGCCTCCTGCACTGTATCAGACAGTGCTTCTGGGCTATTCATATAGTTGAGCAGTAATGTATCAGCGTTTCTCTGCTATTCATAAGGTTTTCCCTGGCCATTTCTTTGAGAAGTGGATGACCTCTTCCCTCTTCCTAGTTTGTCTCAGTCTGTAAGCTGTACACCTTGTGCAATCCCACTGGCATCTGAAACACAGGTGGCACAGCCTCAAACCTCACAGCAACATGCAAGCCACCACATTACTACAAACCAACAGACAAGTTTGTCTCCCTTAGCTGTTTGAACCCTCTCCACCCTCCCCTTACCTAGATCTGTGCTGCTGTTTGGTCTGTCATCCCCCAGCTTTTCTTGCCCCACTTCCTGCCTCTTGGGCTGGGGCCTCTGCCCCTTCCTTTACCTAGATCCCTGCCACTGCTCTGTCTGTTGTTCCCTGGCTTTTCTTCTCCTGCTTCCTTCCTCTTGAGGGTGGAACCTATGCCCCTCCCCTGACCTTGATCCCTTCCACTGCTCAGTCTGTTGTCCCCCTCTGGCTTTTCTTTCTCCAACTTCTTGCCTCTTGTGGTGGGGCCTTTGTCCCTCCCCTTACCTGGATTCCTGCCGCTGCTCAGTCTGTCAACCCCTGGCTTTTCTTTCCCCCTCCTTCTTGGCAGTAATGTAATATTAATTTTTTTTTTCTAGTGCTGCAGGTTCAAGCCAGAGACTGAATGCATTTCACTAGTACAGTGTACATTTATGTGCTGCCATAATTTTTTAAGATAATTATGTGTATAAAATCACTTATTATAAACCAAATAACAAAGACAAAGAGATGGATTTTTAGATGAGGAAATTTTTATAGAATATATCCATAGCCAATATTTCTTTTTATTGTGAAAAAAAAATTAGTAAATGTATTTACTGCATGAGAAACAGCCTAGTTACATAAGCATAAAATTATGAGGTTATGAGCATTGTTTAGTTTAATGAATGGTTTGGGACAGTAACTTACTGACAGTCTAACCTGCCCAAGTCTTTTAGTCCTTGACAGTTCTCTCAAACCTTTATATACTTGCCTCTGCCTTTCATAAGCAAATGTGACTTGAAGTAATAAACACAAGTCTAAAATTACAATTTTACTTAATCTCATTTCAGAAAAGTGAGGGAGAAGTCTATTTTCCTTTTGCTGCTTTGAGAAAATTAAAAAAAAAGTTGAGATGGCTTTCTGACTATTGCTAAAAGCTGGTATCTGAATGTTTTGTAATAAGGACAACGAACATACTCATGGAAAGAAGCCGTCAGTTAACTGTACTAGTGATGTTGATAAACCATCATCTTGAGCCTGCTTTATAGCAGTGCCCTTTTCATGAAATCTCTTCATTAACCAAGATAGAGAGTCAATTTGTGCTTTTCTCCATGAAAATAAATTGTGCCTGACAGTTAATCAGAGTTCTTAGGTGGCACAGTTGGTTAAGCACACAACTACTAGCTGAAAAGTTGGTGGTTTGAACCCAACCAGAGGCTCTTTGGAGGGCAGGCATGGTGATCTGCTTCTGAAAAGTCACAACCTTGAAAACCTTATAGAGCATTTCATAGGGTTGCCATGAGTCAAAATCAACCGGATGGCGACAAACAACAATAACAAACAGTTAATCGTGCTTTTACCTGCGTGTTGTTGTAATTAGGTGTCACTCCATCTCATTGAGGGTCTTTCTCTTTTTCGCTGACCCTTTACCAAGTATGATGTCCTTTACCAGAGACTGGTCTCTCCTGATAATATGTCCAAAGTAGGAGAGGTGAGTCTGGCCATCCTTGCTTCTAAGGAGCATTCTGGCTGTATGTACTTCATTCAAGACAGATTTATTTATTCTTCTGACAGCCCATGGTATGTTTCATATTCACCAACACCATAATTCAGATGCATCAATACTTCTTCAGTCTTCCTTATTCATTGTCCAGTTTTTGCATGCATAGAAGGCAATTAAAAATACCATGGCTTCAGTTAAGAACACCTTAGTCATCAAAGTGGCCTCTTTGCTTTTTAACATATTAAAGTTGTCACTGTGGTAGGTTGTAGTAGATATATGCCAAAAACAGTACATCATTTGATTTCTTGATTGTTGCTCCATGGACAGGTAAAGTAAAATCCTTGACAACTTCTGTTTTTCCTCCATTTATCATGATGTTATTTATTGGTCCAGTTGTGAAGTTATTTGTTACCTTTTTGTTGAGATTTAATCTATACTAAAGGCTATAATCTTTAATCTTCATCAGTAAATGCTTCCAGTCCCCTTTAATTTCAGCAAAAATGGTTGTGTCCAGAATGAACTGGTCTGCAGCCCTGCTTCTAGCCTCCTAAACTGTGAGAAAATAAATGGCTGTTCTTAAAAGTCACCTACTCAGGAGGAAACAGGAAGAGTGCTGTCACATTGTGGGGATTGAAGTTAATGTCACAAAACAAAATGTGTACTGTTGAATGGAAAAGCAATTTGCTCTGAAGACTTGCACCCAAATCATAATAACAAGTTATTTATATATAAAAAAGAATGGTTGTATCATCTGCATATTTCAGAATGTTAATGAATCTTCTTCCAATCCTGACCACATTCTTCATATATACTGAAGCTTCTTGAATTATTTGCTCAGCATACAGATTGAATAAATATGGTGAAAGTATACAACCCTGACCTACACCTTTCCTGATTTTAAACTACACAGTACGCTCTTGGTCTATGTACAGGTTCCACATGAGCACGATTAAGTGTTCTGTAATTCCCATTCTTCACAAAGTTATCCATAATTTGTTATGATTGACATAGTTGAATGCCTTTGCATAGTCAATAAAACACAGCAAACATCTTCTTGGTATTCTCTGCTTTTAGCTTGGATCCATCTGACACCATCAGTAATATCCCTTGTTCCATGCCCTCTTCTGAATCTGGCTCGAATTTCTGACAGTTCCCTATTGATGTACTGCTGCAACCGTTTTTGTACTATCTTCAGGAAAATTTTACTTGCATGTGATATTAATGACATTATTTGATATTTTGCACGTTCTGTTGAATCACCTTTCTTTGGAATAGGCACAAATATGGATCTCTTCCAGTTGGTTGGCCAGATAGCTGTCTTCCAGATATCTTGGCATAAATGAGTGAGAACTTGCAGTGTTACATCCATGTTTTGAAATACTTCAATTGGTATTCTGTCAGTTCCTGAAGCCTTGTTTTTCTCTAATGCCTTCAGTGCAGCTAAGACTTCTTCCTTCAGTACCATCAGTTCTTGTTCATATGCTACCTCCTGAAATGGTTGAATGTCAACTAGTTCTTTTGGTACAATGACTGTATTCCATCTATCTGCTTTGATGTTTCCTGCATTGTTCAATATTTTGCCTATAGACTCCTTCAGTATTCCAGCTAGAGGCTTGAATTTTTTCTTCAGTTCTTTCAGCTTGAAAAATACTTGAGTGCATTTTTTACCTTTTGATTTTCTAACTCCAGGTCTTTGCACATTTCATTATAATACTTTACTTTGTCTTCTTGAGCCACCTTTTGAAATCTTCTGTTCAGTTCTTTTATGTAACCATTTCTTCTATTCGCTTTAGCTACTCTCCATTCAAGAGCAAGTTTGAGTCTCTTCTGACATCATTTTGTTTTTTTCTTTCTTTATTGGCTTTTTAATGACCTTTTACTTTCTTAATGTTTGATATCATCTCACGTTGATGCCCTTGATGTCATCCCACAACTCATCTAGTCTTTGGTCATTAGTATTTAATGTGTCAAATCTGTTTTTGAGATGGTCTCCAAATTCAAGCGGGATATTCTCAAGGTCATACTTTGGCTTTTGTGGACTTGTGGTGCTGACACTATATCAAACAATGTTTCAAGACTATTCATAAAGTTTTCTAGTAATATATCAGATAGTAATTCACTATTATTCATAAGGTTTTCACTGGCCAGTTCTTTGAGAAGTGGATGGCCTGTTGCTTCTTCTAAGTCTGTCTTAGTCTGCAAGCTCTCCTGAAACCTGTCCACCATGGGTGACCATGCTGATATTTGAAATAACGGCGGCATAGCCTCCAGCCTTACAGCAATATGTAAGCCGCCACTGTGTGACAAACTGACAGACAAGTGTGGCATTTGCATATTATGAATGTGTTTATATATGGATCTTACCAGAATTCTGGCAAATTTCGTTCTATTCACTTCTCTTTTTTTTGCATTAGTCTTGCGTTTTTCTCCGTAGTTGGACCCCTTTCATGTGAATGCAACTTTTTTTTTTCCCTTGCAACAGAAGATATGTAACAGTAATTTGCTGTTTCAGTCATTTTTATGTGTACAGTTCAGTGATGTTTATCACATTTACCATGTTTGTAACTATCACCACTAAAGCAACTTATTTTTCACATTGTTTTTCTCCTTCTCTGAAAAACTCTTAAGTTAGAAATCTTGGCTACGTGTTCTGAGAAAGCAGCAAACAAGTCCAAATCAGTGGCACTGGCTTGTTCTTTTTTTAAAAGTAGATCAGTGTGCTCGGAACACATTTGTTTAGACATTAAACATAGATACTCTGTCAGAAATAGCATTTTTAAGCTTAAATGACATTCTTCGGTATTGTTCTACATTTTCATCTGGATAAAAGTATCCTTGAAGGTATGGAGCTCTCTTATTTCCTTCTTACTTTTAAGTCTTGGTTAAGAAAGTACTAAAATCTGAAAGGACTATTGTCATTGAATTGTTAACATCATTATAGTGCTTTTTTGCTTCCCCGTCCACCTCTGCCTTCAATTTATCTTTATTTTCCTCACTTTCATCAGGAATCAAGTTAAATTTGGCTCATAATTTTTGTGTCTGCACCTGTTTCTATATGTGTACATATTTTTTTCATTTTGCAAAGAAAATCTTCCTGTTATTGTGGTATGTATCTTTTAAAACTGCTGATGTTCATTCTGCAATAATTTCATAGTCCAGTTGACTGTGCCTTTGGATAATATGGGAAGAGGGATAAGCTCTGTTTTTTTCATGGTCAATAGATATTCTGTGATGTAACTTTTTTGTGTTTATTCTGTTTTTTCAGGTGAAAAAATTAATGTTTTTGTTGTGAACATCAAGATGCTATTAAATGGCACTCTGCAAGTCCAAATGAAAATTAATTATGGCATCTGTAAAATATTCATACAACCACTATTCTACTTCACTTAGTCAGATTCAAAATATTTTGATTGTTTCATGGATCCTGTAAACATCAATCACAAAGTTTCATCTAGTAGATAATTGTAGGTGCAGTTGAGGAAATACTTTTGTAAAGCCCATTAATAGGCCATGCCATTATGAACCTCTTATTTTCCACTGTTATTCTTCCAAAGGTATAAAATAATTACTGGAAAGCCTTCTGGTGCAATATCTGGAGTACAAAAAGCAGAAAATGGACCAATTGACTGGAGTGGAGATATGCCTGTCTCTTGTAGTCTATCTAGGTAAGTGTTGTTGTTGTTGTTGTTGTTATGTGCGTCAAGTCGGCCCCGACTCATAGCAACCCCTCCTTGGGTTTCCGAGGCAGTATCACTACGGAAGTAGGATTGCCCAACCTTCCTTCCGAGGAGTGGCTGGTGGGTTTGAACCACCAGCCTTCTGGTTAGCAGTCAAGCGCCTTAGGCACTATGCTACCAGAGCTCCCATCTAGGTAAGTATGTGTAGCTAATTCTCTTTTTGCATTTTGATGTTTGTTGACTAAAATCACAGATATTCAAATATTAAAGTATAGAGTTTTGGGGGCTTTTTTCTTTTTTTTTTTTTTTTAAAAAAAAGATGTTATTAAAGCATGTTGTGAGTGAATTTTGCTTTTGTGGTGAGGTAAAAATTTATTCTGATCTATATAAATTTTACCAGATCTTTCTTATGACAAGGACATACTTATTTGAGATTGCTAGTATCTGGTCTTAGAACTTCTGCCTAATTTCAGCTCAGGACCTTGGTATCTTTTATAATGACCTTTAAACTGACCATAAATAATGATATAGAAATGAGTAGATTTCTCAACTGGCATTCTAAAAAGCAAATACTGAAGAAATTTAATATTATCTTCATTTTTGAAAAGTGTTCAAATTATTCAAAAGGTGAAAATAGCAGTTTTCTAGTACTTTTTTCAGCATCTCAAAGGTTCATATGGGTCTTTGTTATTTTAGTAGGCAGTATCAGAATAATTATATTATCAGGTAAAAATCTATTGTCATTAAGGAAGAATTAAAGTGAAATAAATTTAAAGTAAGTAAATTATTTTAGATTTCCCTCTGGAAATACACCCGAGATGCTTGTTGGCATTCAGAATTTGTGCTTCCTGAATTAACTTCCGTTTTTTCCTGAGTGGGGTGGTTATACAATCATCAGTGTACATATCCATCTATAATAAGTTGTGAGTGCTTTTTGTATAACTGTGAACATATAAATAAATATTTAAGCAAAGTAATCACACGTTACTTGTTTTATATATTGAGTTTTGTAAATATTTGTTTACACCAAGAGTTTTACTGCTAGAATAATTTGAAAACCATTATTCTTTTAACATAGTATTTTTTGTTGTTGTTTATTAAAAAAAAAAAATTCGAAAAAAGAAACTGTGCCATACAACTAGAATTACCAAGAGAAATTCATTGTGTTGAGGAATAGAAATTTAACATTTAACAGGATGGAAAATCTAACTCTACTGGCTTAAGTGAAATAGATTAAGGAAATAGATTAGAAATAGAAATTCACAGCTCACCTGAATCCTAGGACTCTGACTGTATCATTAAGACTTGGTCTCTTTCCATTTTTCAGATCTGCTTTTCTCTGATTTCTCTTCTTAGTCATTCAGGCTCTTTCCTAGCAGCCACAGGATGGTTGCTGCCATTTCAAGATGCAAATTTTACAGCTTTGAAAATCCTGTGGAAAGAAAAACTTTCTTTCCTAGTAGTTTTAGCAAAGATTTCTGGGTTGATTCTCATTGGACTAACTTATACTACCACCACCTTCAATTAATTGTAATAACCATGGGCTGCCAATGTCACACTCAGGGAATGGCGTTACAGAGTGGGGAGCTGTGGATTGTTTTACCAACATGAGGAAGAATGGGTACCTATTAGGCAAAAATAAAAAATACCCACTACATACTTTAATAAATATAAATCTAGTAACTGTTGACAAGGAATTATTTCCACTCTCTGTTACTTAGTCAATTTTTTTTAACACGATTTAATATCTGTAATTGGGAGTATATTTGAGCATGCTGTATAATTCTGGTGAAAGCATGAGAAAGAATTGAGGTCTTCCATTCATATTTTTAAAATGCTTATTAGTCAAAAATTGTTCCTTGTTGAATTGGCGCCAGTTGATTGCAAGATTACTATTTTGATTTTACTTCGTAAAGTAGTACACTAAAAAAGGCATATAAATTCAGCATACAAAATTAGATATTGGAGAGCCATATTAAAAAGACATTAAAGCCCGCTTTATGCTGAAATCAAACCATGATTTCTTATCCTTATGATCATAAGATTTTTATCAACCAATTTCACATAAATAGCCATGTATGTACAATATTATAATTTGATTGAAAAGTGAAGAAACTCAGGAAGAAATCAAAGAAAATAATCAGTAAAAGATAAGTTAACAAAAATGCTGTAACCACTGATTCAATGGAAAGTGATATTAAATCACGGTTACCTGGCTTTCTGAAAAGTTGGCAGATTTTTAAAATTTTTGACTCATCTAATTTAATGATAGTAATAACAGTTCCTCTTATGTGTTGGTAATATTTTATTTCATTCACTCTTTAGTAATTTTTTTCAATATTATTTTAGGGGTCTGCAAGTTCTACTTACCCCTGTTCTTGCAAACATCCTTGAGGCAGATCAGGAAAAGTGTTGGGGTTTTGATCAGTTTTTTGCAGAAACTAGTGATATACTTCACCGAATGATAATTCATGTTTTTTCGCTACAACAAATGACAGCTCATAAGATTTATATTCATGGCTATAATACGTAAGTACCTTTTGTATTTTCTTATATCAAAACATCGTGTTATATAATGAAAACCTTGATAAGTTAGGAGAGGAAATGGAAGACACCTCAGTTTTACCACAAGGAACCACTTCCCAGTAAGGAAATTATGTTTTTGTTCTTAGTATATTTCTCTTCACTTGTCTTTGATTTAAAAGGATTATTTTCTATTTTTTTTTAAATTTACAGTTATATTAGCTTATTTTTAAACTACAAGCTTATAATACTATTTTCATTACTGTACCTTATCTCAAATTACTTAATCACATAACCACAAGTAGCATCTACTAATAAATGGAGTGGTTTTGTTTTGAGTACTATTGTATCTTTATAAAAATATTAAAGCATAAATTTAGGATTAGTATAATTTTTATGCAAATATGACATAAAAATAATTAATGGGTTCTAAATGTATATGGAATGGTTTGTTTTACTTGCAAGCATATTACCACAAATCTACCCATAGAACCAAATACCCCTACACATATACACACACACATTGAGTATTCTGGGAGTGATATTGTACTATAGTTATGCACCTATAGTGCATAGTTCTCATTGGGGGAAACTAAGTGAAGAGTATATGGTATTTCTCTGCATTGTTTCTTAAAACTGCATGTGACTCTATAATGGTCTCAAAACAAAATGTTAAAAAAGAAAAAAATTACACCTATTCTATATGCCATAATTTCTGTTTTGACAGAATTTCAAACAACAGTTCTGATACCTCATAAAACTCATTAAAAGAGACTTTTGCTAGTGCTTTACTAAGATATAAAATCAATTAGACAAAATAATATGTAAAGTACATTATTTATCTTTATTTTGGTATATGATAAAACCAAAACTACACTCACTTTCATTGAGTCTTTTCTGACTCATAGGGACCCCCACTGGGTTTCTGAAGCTGTAAATCTTTACGGAAGTAGATTGCCCTGTCTTCCTTCTGCAGAGTAGCTGGTGGGTTTGAACCGCAGACCTTCTGGTTAACAGTCAAGTCCACTATGCCACCAGAGCTCCTTTTAGTATATAATAGGCCTGAATAAATATTCATGTTAGGTATTTGTCATTATTTTCATTTTAAAAGCATACTTGAACATAAAAAACCTACCTAAGGCTGATCCAAATCATGAGGCTTATGGCAGACCAGGCTTTTCGTTAGATGGCATTGCTGCTGAAACATTTCTTTGATTTCATAGATGTATTTAGGGGAATCTGACTTTCCCCTCAGAGAATCATTTTTAAAATTCCAAGTCTTATTAATTTGTCTAATAAGCATTAAATAGTAATGTTTCAAGTACTGTTTCAATTCTTTACATATTTGTTATTTAATCTTCACAATTCTGTGAAGTACTATTGTCATTCCTTCCCTCTGTGCACAGAAAAGTTAAGTAAGGTAATACAGCAAATAAGTGGAAGAACTGGGATTTAAACTCAGGTGAAAAAGACCCTCAATGAGAGGGTCAAGCCTTGCAGTGATTGTGAGGATGGTGCAGGACCAGGCAGTGTTTCGTCCTCTCATTTTTAGGGTCATTATAAGTCAGAGCTGACTTGACAATATCTAACAACAACAGCAACAGTCTGACTCCAAGGTCATAACCTCTGCTGTGTTGACTCTTCATTATGAAATATTAAGAATACTTTATATTGTACAAGTATCCAAATATAAAGAAATATTTTAGAATTGATTGCTCTGTACACAGGTGGTACGGAACTTTTAGTTTCATTAATTTACAAACAAAGTAGTGTATATATAGACTAAACATGCTCTTAGAAATACACTTCAAAATTGATAATGTAGCACTCATGATTGGAAAAAAAAAAGGGATGGGGCTTTTTAAGTCTCAGCTATTCCCAATTATATTGTCCTATTGGATTTTTCCATATAGTGCTACTGTATTTCATGAACTGCTGTATAAACAAACCAAAATTATTTCTTCAAATCAAGAACTTATCTATGAAGGACGTCGCTTAGTTCTAGAACCTGGAAGACTGGCACAACACTTCCCTAAAACTACTGAGGGAAATCCCATCTTCGTAGTAAGCCGGGAACCTCTGAGCACCATAGGATTAATATATGAAAAAAGTAAGTTGAAATTTTTCTCATTGTTTGTCCTACTAGCTGGTAAAAAATAATCCTGAGATTGTAAAAAGGTTTGTGATCTTCATAAAGTTGTTTGGTGATGACATTAGAATTTTCATAATTATTAATTATTAATTTTATAAACTAGTTGAAAGAGAGTAGTAGTGAAATTGAAAGGCCTCATAGCTACAAAATTTGGCTTCAAATATTTTGTTTCATTAAATGGTGAAGCATTTTGTGCATTTTACTGTAGTGTTCTACTTTTAGTACTTTGCTAACAATCAGAATCATATTTCAGCAAATAGTTTTTGTGTGCCCACTGTGCCAGACTTTGGATTCTAAGAGCAGTTAGATCTCCATTTTTGGAATCTTTTACATTAATAATTCTACTCAGGGGAAAATACATTACCCAGATTTTTAAATTTCTGTTTGGATCATTAAGATTTGATTTAGATTTGAAGAGAAGTATTGAGCTTGTTATGTTAGAATATATTTTAAAAAAGGAAACCACCTAGAAATATTGCAGTCAGTTTGTTAGCGAATGAACACTATTGTTTCTAGTTGGTTTTCTTAACATGAAAAATACAAAAATGAGTTTTTTCAGTAATATTTGACTTAGAAATCTTATTTGCTATATAAAAGGTAAAGTTAACTTACTAAATTTATTTTCTCATTTTAAGTATTTAATTTCATATTTTATTTTACATTTCAGTTTCTCTCCCTAAAGTGCATCCACGTTATGATTTAGATGGAGATGCTAGTATGGCTAAGGTTAGTATTTAATTGGATTACTTTGTAAAAATCTGAACTAAAATTATCAATAGTGGAAGCAATATAAAGTATCATTTTATATGCTTGTGCTATACAGGACATTATTCATTTAAATTGTTTTCTTTCCTATCTTAATTATTTGTGTGTGTGTGTGTTTACATCCTACCCTTCCTTGAATTTGCCATACAAAAATTCTGTTGAGACAGGGCCTGTTTAATTAATGTTAAGGATAAAATATTTATTGCCACTGTATCTATCCTTAGCTTCTTGAAATTAGTGGTTTATTATGTTTTTAATTAACCTGATAGAACTGCATAAACTTAAAAATTTTTGTGTAAAAGTTTTTCTTACACTGTACTACAATTAGACCCAAATACTGACCTTTTCTATTTCTTCACTAGGCAGTAACAGGGGTTGTATGTTATGCCTGTAGAACCGCCAGTACCCTATTGCTTTACCAGGAATTAATGCGGAAGGGAATACGATGGCTGATGTAAGTAATAGATTGAAAACTGATTTTCACATAAAACCAGAAAAACCAAAGTCATGGCTGTCAAGTCAATTCCAACTCACGGTGACCCTATAGGACAGAGTAGAACTGCCCATAGGGTTTCTAAGGCTGTAATCTTTACAGAAGCAGACTGCCATCTCTTTCTGCAGAACCGCTGGTAGGTTCAGATTACCAAACTTTCAGTTAGCAGCCTAGCGCTTTAACCACTGTGCCACCAAGGATCTTTTAATCTTCACAGAGACCTCACTGAGTAGCTGATACTCATACCATCTCTGACACTTTACCTTTTCAGTAGGGTCAGGTGTTGGATTTTTATTTTTATACATTTCTTTCACAATTAGTTTGTAAAATATTTTAGCAGCTGCTTTTTCATTTTGATTCCCTCAGAATCTTGTGAAACAGGACAAATAGAATCCGAATTTACAAACATATACTACACTATACAGTGTGGTGGCACATGGGCTCCTTTTCTAAAGAGCTCAGCTTGGTTGTCATTTTTCTGTCTTGGAAGGCTTTGGCATTGTTGTAATTCAGTATAATCTGTTCTTCTTTCTAGATTTTAAGTTCTCATAATCCTCCTCTGTTTCCTATTTATTTTCCATCTTTCCCCAAATGAAGTATATACTGACTTTTTTTTTTTTTTTAGCAATGTTATTGATATACATATACAATTCACCCATATAAAATATATATGCATATTCGGTTCATCCATTTAAAGTATATAGTACATACCCAAACCACAATAAAAAAAAATAATAATAAAGTGTAAGTACAAAAAAAAAGAAAAGAGATTTTTCATATGTTCAGAGGTTGTACAGCTTCACCATTATCTAATTTTGGAAAATTTTCATTACCTTGAAAAGAAATCCTGTACCTCTTAGTGTTCACGCTTTCCCTTCCAAGCATTCCAGGTCGTTTCCCCACCACCACCACCACCACCAAGCCTAAAGCCAGTTATGCTTCATCTACTTTCTACTGCTGGATTTGCCTATTCTAGACATTTCATGTATATCACATCATACAGTGAGTACACCACTCACCTTAACAAGCTGTTTAAAAGCTAATTTTTGAACTAAATAACTTAATATAGTTTTCTAGGTCAGAATATTTCACCACTTGTATGTCAAGTTTGTCATACTGTGGTGGCTTGTGTGTGGCTGTGAGGCTGGAGGCTATGCTACCAGTATTTCAAATACCAGCAGGATCACCCATGGTAGACAGGTTTTGTGGAGTTTCCAGGCTCAGAAGAAGAAAGGGGCCATCCACTTCTCAAAGAATTGGCCCGTAAAAACCTTATGAATAACAGTGAAACACTGTCTGATATATTACTGGAAAGCATTATGAATAGCCATGAAACAATGTCCAGTGTAGTGCAGGAAGATGAGCCTTTCGGGTCAGAAGACACTCAAAATGCTACTGAGGAAGAGCTACCTCCTCAAGGTAGAGCCATCCTTAATGATGTAGATCGAGTAAAGCTTTCAGGACCTCCATTTGCTGATGTGGCATGATTCAAAATGGGAAGAAAGCTGCAAACATCCATTAATAATCAAAATATGGAATGTACAAAGTACAAATCTAGGAAAATTGGAAGTTGTCAGAAATGAAATGGAACACATAAAGATTGATATCCTACGCATTAGTGAGCTGAAATGGACTGGTTTTGGCCATTTTGAATCAGACAACCATGTGTCGTCTATGCCAAGAATGACAAATTGAAGAAGAATGGCATGGCATTCATCATCACAAAGAATGTTTCAAGATCTATCCTGAAATACAGTGCTGTCAGTGATAGGATAATAACCATATGCCCATAAGGAAGACCAGTTAATAACTACTGTTACTCAAATTAATGCACCAGACACCAAAGCCAAAGATGAGGAAATTGAAGATTTTTACCAACTTCATTTGAAAATGACCAAATATACAATCAAGAATTGTTGAGTACCTGGTGATTGGAACACAAAAGTTGGAAACAAAGAAGAATCACTAGTAGTTGGAAAATAGGGCCTTGGTGGTAGAAATAGCATTGGGGATCACATGATAGAATTTTGCAAGACCAATGACTTATTCATTGCAAATAAGTTTTTTCAACAACACAAATGGCAGCTATACAAGTGGACTTCACTAGGTGGAGTACAAAGGAATCAGATAGACTGCACCTGTGGAAAGAGGCAATGGAAGAGCTCAATATCTTCAGCCAAAACAAGGCCAGTAGCTGACTGGAACAGACCATCAGTTGCTCATATGCAAATTCAAGTTGAACCTGAGGACAATTAAAACAAGTCCAGGAGAGCCAAACTATGACATTGATTTTAGAGACCATCTAAAGAATAGATTAGATGCATTGAACACCAATGACCGAAAACCAGAGGAATTGTGAGATTACACCAAAAACATCATCCATGAAGAAAGCAGAAGGTCATTAAAAAGACAGGAAAGGAAGAAAAGACCAAAATGGATGTCCGAAGAGACTCAAACTTGCCCTTGAACAGACAATAGCTAAAGCAAATGAAAGAAATGGCAAGATAAAAGCTGAACAGAAGATTTCAAAGAGTAGCTCAAGAAGACAGAGTCAGTTATTGTAGTGAAATGTGCAAAGATCTGGAATTAGAAAACCAAAAGAGAAGAACACGCTCAGCATTTCTGAAGCTGAAAGAACTGAAGAAAAAATTCAAGCCTCAAGTTGCAATATTGAAAAATTTTGTGGGCAAAATATTGAATGATACAGGAAATATCAAAAGAAGATGGAAGGAATACACAGAGTCACTGTACCAAAAAGAATTGGTCCATGTTCATCCATTTCAAGAGGTGGCATATGATCAAGAACCAGTGGTATTGAAGGAAGAAGTTGAAGCTGCACTGAAGGAATTGATGAAGAAATTGGTGGAATACCCATTGAGATGTTTCAGCAAACATGCTGCACTGGAGGCTCTCATTTGATTATGCCAAAGGATTTGGAAGACAGATACCTAGACAACTGACTGAAAAAGATCCATATTTCTACCATTCCAAAGAAAGGTGATCCCACAGAATGTGGAAATTATTGAACAATATCATTAATATCACAAGTAAGTAAAACCTTGCTGAGGGACAAACAAATCTGTCTTAGAAGGAGTAAATCAGGAATGCTCCCTAGAAGTGAGAATGGCCAGACTTCATCACTTGTTTGGACATGTTTTCAGAAGTGACCAGTCCCTGGATAAAGCTATCACACTTGGTAAAATAGGTCTGTGAAAAAGGGAAAAACCTTCAATGACATGTATTGACACAGTGGCTGCAGCAGTGGGTTCACGCATAGCTATGATTGTGAGGATGGTGCAGGACCAGGCAGTGTTTCCTTCTGTTGTGCATAGGGTTACTCTGAGTAGGTACTGACTTGATGGCACCTAACCACAACAACATCTATTTAATTCAAAAATGGTTGCAGCAGTATATTGACAGAGAACTTCCAGAAATCCAGCTGGATTCAGAAGAGGACGTGGAACAAGGGATATCACTGCTGATGTCAGATCGATCTTGGCTGAAAGTGAAGAATACTAGAAAGATGTTTACTTGTGTTTTATTGACTATACAGAAGCATTCGATTGTGTGGATCTTAACAAATTATGGATAACATTGAGAAGAATTGGAATTCCAGAACACTTCATTTGCTCATCAGCAATCTGTACATAAACCAGGAGGCTGTTGTTCAAACAGAACAAGGGTACTGCATTGTTTAAAATCAGGAAGGGAGTGTGCAAGGGTTGTATCCTTTCACCATACTTACTCAATCTATATGATGAGCAAATAATCCAGGAAGCTGGACTGTGTGAAGATTAGTGTGTCATCAGGATTGGAGGAAGACTTATTAACAACTTGTAATATGTAGACAGCACCACTTGTTTGCTGAAAGTGAGCATGACTTAAAGCACTTAGTGATGAAAATTAAAGATTAAAGTCTGCAGTATGGACCACATCCCGATATAAAATGAAAATTGTCACAACTAGATCAATAAGCAGCATCACAATAAATGGAGAAAAGATTGACGTTTTTAAAGATTTCATATTACTTGGTACCACAATCACCACCAATAGAAGCAGTAGCCAAGGCATCAGATGACATATTGCACTGGGCAAATCTGCTTAAAAGACCTCTCTAGAATACTGAAGAGCAAAGATGTCTCCTTGAAGACTCACTCACTCACTGCTGTCAAGTTGGATTCGACTCATAGTGACCCCTCCTTGGGTTTCCGAGGCAGTATCACTACGGAAGTAGATTGCCCCAGTGTGCCTAACCCAAGCCAGGGTATTTTCAGTCGCCTCATGTGTGTGAAAGCTGGACAATGAATAAGGAAGAATGAAGAGTTGATGCTTTTAAGGTGTGGTAACGGTGAAGAATGCTGAAAGTACCATGGACCGCCAGAAGAAATTAACAAATCTGTCCTGGAAGAAATGCAGCTGGAATGCTCCTTGGAAGTGAGAATGGCCAGACTTCATCTCACCTCTACTTTGGTCATGTTGTCAGAAGGAACCATTCCTTGGAGAAGGATATCATGCTTGGTAAAGTGAAGGATCAGTGAAAAAGGTGAAGGCCCTCACTGAGATGGATTGACACGGTGGCTACAACAATGGGCTCAGGTGTGGCAAGGATTGTGAGGCTGGCGCAAGACTGGGCAATGTTTCATTCTGTTGTACATAGGGTCGCTATGAGTCCAAACCCACTCGAAATCATGTAACAACAGGTCAGAATATTGATCATCTAGTTAAGTGTTCTCTCTCAAAAGTGACTTTAAGAAATGTTTTGTTGGTGAATATGACCTTGACCTTTTCTTTTTCTTTTGTGATCTATAAACATCATCTTTCCATTTGATAAAAGTGGAGAATAAATTAATTTCTTTCAAGAATCATATTTCTAGTTCCACACAGCATCATTTGAAACTTTTGAATTTTGTATACACATATCGAAGGCCTTTTGGCTAAGAGATGCTAACACGTGTGTCCTCTGGGCTCACCTCACTGGTCATAGTGCCTTAGGCTTTAATGTTCGTGACAATTTATGTATACTCGCTTCACACCCATCCTTTCCTTCAAGAACATATGTGAAGCATTTTATCATTCTTGTTCTTCTGCTGCTGCTTTTAAAAAGAGAAAATAATGAGGTTCTTCTTTTTTTCTTCTGTTCCCTTTATGTGAAACCCATAAATTTGTTCTTAAAATATTGTCCTGTATGACTATGTATCTAGTTTGTAACCCTGTACATTTCTGTTCCCATTAAGAAGCCTTCTTATTTTTAGTAAATAGTTCCTGGGAAAATAAAAATACCAGCTCTATATATTTCCATCAAAAACCAAACCAAACTCATTGCCATTGAGTCTATCCGACTCATAGCAACCTACCCTTGAATTTTTGAGGCAGTATCACTACAGAAGTAGATTGGCCAATCTTCCTGTCAAGGAGTGGCTACTGGGTTTGAACCACCAGCCTTCTGGTTAGCAGTCAAATGCCTTAGGCACTATGCCACTAGAGCTCCTATTTATTTCCACAGGATTGCTATTAACAGCTTTCATTTTCTCTTGCTGTTATTATCTATTCCAGTTACTGATCACTCATCCATAATTTTTTTTTTTTTTGCTTTATTATTAAGTCATGAGAAAAATAAGTCGTTACTGATCCATGATTTTTTTTTTTTTTTTTGCTTTATTGATTATTAAGTCATGAGAAAAATAAGTCATTAGTGTAGACCTGAGTTGGTAATATTTTAGAATTCATGAGTATTCTTTGTTTTGTTTATATAAGCTTTAAAAATGTAAATATCAATTTTAATTCATGGACTCTGCAAAAACTGGCCCCAGCCTTTAGTTTGTTGACCCCTAGTGCAAACAAAGGGAGCTCTGGTAGCATAGTGCCTAAAGCACTTGACTGCTAACTAGAAGGCTGGTGGTTCAAACCCACCAGCCACTCCTCGGAAGGAAGATGAGGCAATCTGCTTCTGTATTGATACTGCCTTGGAAACCCAAGGAGGGGTCGCTATGAGTTGGGTCCAACTCAACAGCACATAACAACAACAGTGCAAACGAAAAACGTTTCAACTATATAATATATATGTCACCCTTCTTCAAAGTTGGTTTACAGTATAACTCTGACAGCATTGTACTATGTATGTTGTTGTTGTTGTTGTTATGTGCCATCGAGTCGGCCCCGACTCATAGCGACCCCTCCTTGGGTTTTCGAGGCAGTATCACTACAGAAGTAGGATTGCCCAACCGTCCTTCTGAGGAGTGGCTGGTGGGTTTGAACCGCCAGCCTTCTTGTTAGCAGTTAAGTGCCTTCGGCACTATGCTACCAGAGCTCCTGTACTATGTATAGTGAAGATTAATTCTGGTAGTGTGAAATGTAATGCTATACACTTTTAATTGCATGATTATAGATATTTTTTCTTAATATAATTTTAATTCCTTGGATTTCTAAACTGTGAATCTAAAAAATAGTAATTATTTATTAAATTGTAAGTGCCCTAGATAAGTATAAGGGAGCTCTGATAGCGTAGTACCTAAGGCACTTGACTGCTAACCAGAAGGCTGGTGGTTCAAACCTATCAGCCACTCCTCGGAAGGAAGATGGGGCAATCTACTTACTTCCGTAGCGATACTGCCTCGGAAACCCAAGGAGGGGTCGCTATGGATGCTACATAACAACAACAACAGATAAGTATAAAAGTTATAGAAATGTTTTTAATACTCCAGAATCCCAAAAAGTATGAGTTGCCTTTCATAATATATCAAGAATGTTACTATAAAATGTATTCCAACGGTAATATAGCAGTGTACTTAGTGATAGAAAAAAGGAAAATAAATAATTCCTTAAGTGAACTAATAGAAATAATAATATTTTTCAGTGAATTAATTAAAGATGACTATAATGAAGCTGTTCACAAAAAGACAGAAGTTGTGATTACATTGGACTTCTGCATCAGAAATATTGACAAAACTGTAAAAGTGTGAGTAGATTACTTCCTTACTAGTAATGGTTAAGATATTAACTGTTCCGTTTATGCTCGTGGAAATGTTTGTACTAAATTATAGAATCTGTGATCATTTATAAATTTACAATGAGGAGCAGCCTTAGCTCAGTGGTTACTTCATCACAAAAGTAAAAACTTCATTTCTCAGTAAGAAATGAACACTCTGTTTGGCTTTTTTCCCCTTCCCTTTAAGAAGGAAAAAGTAATCTGCAGTAAAAACATCTCATGTTTACCTTGCAAAACAGAAACTCTGAATAAGAAAATATAAAACCTGTAATCCACAAAGGAAGAGGTATTCTGGAAATACTTTTTCGTGGTATTTTCATAACTTTAGTCATCAACTGATGACTAAATTAGTTTACTCTGATTTATTAATCTTATCTCTGAGGATGTCTTGAAACAATATTTTAAACTTCCCTCCTCTTAGGTTATATTATTTGCACTATAGAAGAAATATAATAAATGAAATCAGTATTTACTATTGACCTCCATTAATAAATGCTGAAATCTAGTATTTTTACTATTATCCTGGCATACAGCTGTTTGAAATTAATTTGCCTTTTCCATTTTATCCCTTGATCTGCAAAATTATAAGTAGAGGAATATTAAAGTTCCTGCTTTAGGAAGACTTAAAGGTTTTTTGGAATCTATTGTGGCTTATAAGCTTTGCATCAATTTTTTATTCTTAAAATGCCTATGATAATAAAAACTCAAATATAACATATAAAACATCTTTTAAAATCTATATATTCATTATACTCATTTAATTTTTTATTGACTTATTTTTTTATTTTACTTATAATTGACTTATTTTTCATACAGATATGAAAAGTTGATGCAGATCAACTTAGAAGCAGCAGAGCTAGGTGAAATTTCAGATATACACACCAAATTGTTAAGAGTAAGTATTTACAAAATTATAAAAATCATAGGCTCATAATCTGATCTTTCGCTGGCAAGATTAGATCTAAGATCTCCTAGAGAGATGATTCAGCTAACGGTCTCCAGAGAAAAAGTAGCCTTTCCCACCTTCAGGAACTTCTTACAAACTTAAATACCCTTATAGCCATAAAATTCTTTAAAATACCTCTAAATGCCTGCTGTACTTCAAACTCTTTCTCTTTTTCTCTTTTCTTAAATCTATAATGCTGTTGTATTTTTGCTTAATATATTTAGATATCCTTGGCATAATATAGCATGTTATGTGTTTGTCTTAAATGTGGCAACTAAAGCAAGTTTATAAGTGTAATTTAACTTGCAGAGTGCTTAAGTTTGCTTAGACATAGAAACAAGTCTAGAAATTATCAGATCTTTTGTAAAATAAAAAGTAAGAACAGAAATATTTGAGTTCCTTGGGCAATTTTGTAACTAGAAAAAGAATTCAGGACATAAGTCTCTACTGAAAAATACAATAGCTTTTCAGGTAGTCTCTGCATCTATTGTTGAAATACAGTGTAATATAAGGAATTATGTATTGTGAGAGCTGAATTACTAATCCCAGCTCTGCCGCTCCTTATCAAGCTGACCCTGACTGGCTACTTAAGTGAGGCTTACAATTCTTTGCCGCCTCGGGTTTTTTCCCTTGAAAATGGACAGTGTCTTTCCCTGCTCATCTCACAGGTGGTTGTAATAATTAAGTGACATAAATTAAAGTGCTGAAGGAAGATCGGGCAATCTACTTCCGTAGTGATACCACCCCTGAAACCCAAGGAGGGGTCGTTATGAGTCGGCTCCAACTTGACAGCACATAACAACAACAACATAATTATGTGAGCTTTTGGTATTTGAAGTATTCTTTCATACAGTGAATATGACTTTATGATGTTTATTTCCTCTTCTTTTCCAATTTAGGCTGATTTTTAATTGCTTCTTTTCCTCGGAGTTGGTGGTGGTGGTGTTATGTGCCATCAAGTCAGACCCGACTCATAGCGACCCCTCCTTGGGTTTCCGAGGCAGTATCACTACGGAAGTAGATTGCCCCATCTTCCTTCCGAGGAGTGGCTGGTGGATATGAACTGCCAGCCTTCTGGTTAGCAGTCAAGTGCCTTAGGCACTACACTACCAGAGCTTCCTTCCTCGTAGTTAGATCTCCTAAAATAGTGTTCTTCTGATGAATCATGAATAACTAGTAGGTTTTGACACTTAGTGCATTGTAATCAGCAATTTATTTTAAAAATGGAGTAGAATAGCTATGTTGTTGTTGTTGTTATGTGCCGTCGAGTCGGACCCGACTCATAGCGACCCCTCCTTGGGTTGCCGAGGCAGTATCACTATGGAAGTAGATTGCCCAGCCTTCCTTCCGAGGAGTGGCTGGTGGGTTTGAACTGCCAGCCTTCTGGTTAGCAGTCAAGTGCCTTAGGCATATGCTACCAGAGCTCCCAGAATAGCTATAGAAGATGCCAAAATGCATTACATGTAATAAGGAAAGTACTGCTTCATGAAACTTTTTACTGTTATGTATATACATTTAAATGTTACAGAATTAAAACTTGAATTTCTTTCTATAGATCATGGTCAAAACATTGACAAACACTGTGATATAATAAACCTGTTAAAAGTCAGAGAAATAAGAAATAGCCTTCCCTAATATTTGTGTGTACATAAATATGGGAGCTGTTTTATTGTAAGTGTTTGGTATTCTTTCTCTGCTTTTGATCTGTTGGCTTCTAGGCTTAATGGACACTTGTATCCCGCTTCAGTGGAGCACTTTGAATTAAATTGTTTTCTTTGGAGAGCACAAAGTGTTTCTCACATACTTTTATGATGTTTATGTGAGACTTAGATTTCTTATGAAAATTGAAGCATGAAGTGATTAAATAGCATAAAATCAATCATGAATCAATAGTTTCTGACTTCAGACCAATTATTTTTCACTAGATTTTATTGTTTTACTTCATAACCTGTTGAGATGTTATGACTTTTCCTGTTGAAGATCTTAAATTTTTTTTCTACCATAAAAGTAAAATTTATAAGTAGATAAAATGTCACATATGCCTACAACCCAAAAAATGACTATCAAAGTTTTGTTCAGTGTCCTAGACCAGCATTCTCAGCCCCACATGGAAACTTAACAGAAATGCAAAGTACTTGACCCCACCTCAGAATTACGGCTGAATCAGAACCCTGGGGGTGGGTCACAACAGCAAGTGTTTTTATAAATTGTCCACATGATTCTGATGATGCTAAAATTTTGAGAACCACTGTTTTACAGTCTTCTTCTTTCATACATATTAAATGATTGTATTACTTTATGAACATCTGATTTTTAATTTTTTGTATAACATTATAGTATAGAAAGTTTTTTGTACTACTTTTTTTAATAGACATAATATGTCAGCCAAGAGAGTTATTATAGTGTACTTACTATTCCCCTGTTGTTGGTTTTTCGGATTGTTTGCTTTTTTTCACTCTTCTCTGTTATGCTGCAAGAAATAATTTTGTTCATAAAATATTTTCCGTATTTTGAAGTAATACATAACGTATTCTAAACATCAATGTTAAAAGAGGCCATAAAAAGGAAGATAACATACTTGACTATATAAAATTTTAAATTTTCTATGTGAAAATAAAGACAGGAATCAACCAGCCCCAGGCCTATTAGCCTGGCAGAATTATCCAAGACCACACAAGGCTGCACTAATGTTCATCCTCACTGTAAAATGTATGTGCCCTGGATTTGGAAGAAAAAAAATACTGCAAACTTGAAATACATTTTAAATTTAAAACAATCAGCTATGGAAACTTGTTGAGACATGGTTATTCTAAAGTACCTTTAGTCTTTAAGAATAGACAGATGGCACATGACTAGCTTCCCTTTCAAGTGTAGCTAAAGATAGCAGGTAGCATAAACTGTAGTGCAAAGATAACTAAATCCCAAAGATCTAACAGAAGTAATGCTGATGTTGCAAGAACTGCTGGAAACCTAATGAGGTTTAATGCTGATTACTTTTCATTGTTTAAGGGGAAAAGCCTTGGGATATCTTAGGAGATGATTCAGGCTGCATATATGTGTTTTACACACACGTGTGCTTGTGCATGTGCACAACAAAGCAAATTGGCAAAATGTGTTATATAAGTAGTTCATACAAATTGGTGAAACCAAAACCAAACTCACTGCCATCAAGTCTGTTCACAAATTGATAGGGAAGGCATTAAATCAGAAATAAATAAATGAATAAAGAACATGTGCAGATAATTCACAAATGAGGAAAAAAATTATCTAGTCAATAAACTTGGGGGAAAAATGTTCAACCGCAATAATAGAAAATTGCGTATTTTAATAACAGTAAGATATTCTTCTTGCCTTTCAAATTCATAATGCTTTAAAAATTATACCAATGCTAACAAGAGTGTGCTCTTTAAAAAGAGCAGTTTCTGTTGCTAGTGGCAGTGTAAACCTGTGGTACAAACAATTAAGTGCTCAGCTACTAGCCAAAAGGTTCAGAATTGACGGCAAGTTACTAAGCTTAAGTTGCACAGGACATTTAATGTAGTTTATTTTCATTTTCTGTTTTAAGAAGAGTTACTTTTTTTTTTTTTTTGGTCCTCTAAACAAAGAGAGAACAAAAGAACAAATACTGGATACCTACATTTTGTACTTGGGACCATGCTTATGGTTTTATGTTGGTTCTCCTAGTTAATATTTACTACAACTCTGTGAGAATAAATATTAATCATATTTCACAGGTAAGGAAATAGAAGCTTAATATAATGATTAAAAGTATTTTGTACTTTTTTAAGAAGGATATTTAATGTGTAAAATGTTTTCTAAAATGTCATAGGACTAGTTCCATGTTTTATTACCATGTTTTATCATATTATTTATAAAGATATACTTTTTTCACATTTTAACTTCTGAGATTTGTCTTATGGTGGAAAGCATGTTTAGCTTAATTGGATATTTTTTATTTCTTAGTGGTGTGTGAAATAATGATACATTTTAGAATTGAGTCTTAGGTTTGATAAAGTGTGATATGTGACTGAATTTCTTCCCCCAAAAAAAGTTAAGAAGTTTCAGCCTAACTCCTGATAGACATCAACTTAAGGAACCATCCTTGCATTTAAATATGAAAATAATTACTCACTTTGAATTTAAGTAATGTATGAAAAAGAAATATGATCCAGACTGTAGACTCCATTGACATTGTGATTTATCATTTATGATTTTTTGGCAATCTGCATCTGAACTCACTGGTTTTATTTAGCTTTCCAGTTCTCAGGGAACAATAGAAACTAGTCTTAAGGATATCGAAAGCAGATTGTCTCCAGGTGGATTGCTGGCAGATACATGGGCACATCAAGAAGGCACTCATTCAAAAGATAGAAAGTAGGTGATACCTTTATTGGTATTTCTGCTTTAATTATTAAATGTCCTTTTTCACATTGATTCAGTTAATTTATTTGGATTTTTCTTCCTTAAATAGTATAGAAAAACTACAAGTCCTGTTAAATTGCATCACAGAGATATACTATCAGTTCAAAAAAGACAAAGCAGAACGTAGTAAGTAAAATTTGCCATTTGTTTAATTAATTCAGTTGAGCTAGCTAATTTGTTATATTTGTAAGGGTGACTACTTACGGTATTTATTTCAGAGATGTGATTCCTTCAGGAAAGAGATTGAGTCTACTAAAAATTATTCTTAAAACAGACATTTCGAATATTTTAAAAATAATTTAAATTAGGATTCTTGAACTCCAAATTCTCTAGAGACCAGACAGTTAACAGAAAGGAATGAGATTGGGTAAGAAGAACAAGAGAAGAGGTACCCCATCTAAAGGGGACAGCCTCTACTTAGATTTAGCTACTGCTCGTGGTCACTTGACTTCTTGCCCAATCTTCTTATTTCTTAAAAGAAGCAAAAATACAGATTTTGCTAGAAATATCTTGGTTTTAAAATGTTGGCATTATTTTTAGTGTTATCATTGTACAAACTAAGTTAAAATATCTGTACCCAAATTATCCTGTGGACCACAAGTTTGTGACATCTGTTTTAAACTCTTAGGCTTTTTTGAATCAATAATCTAAATATACAAATAAATCATGCAAAAAAAAAATTTAAATTAAGAAGTATACATTGTGATTTTATGATTCTACATTTGCAAAAGTAATATTTTTTACTTGATTCTAGGACTAGCTTATAATGAAGAACAAATTCACAAATTTGATAAGTAAGTATTCTGATTATGTTTAATACAATTTTAAGGTGCTCTTCTGTTTATCTTAAGGAACTCTGGTGGTGTAGTGGTTAAGGCATTTGGATGCTGACCAGAAGTCAGTTTTTCAAACCCACCAGCCTCTCCACAGAAGAAAGATGAGGCAGTCTGCCTTGGAAACCCAGTGGGTGTTACTATGAGTTGAAATCATCCTGGTGGCAGTGCATTTGGTTTGCTTTTCTGGTTATCTTACTAATGCACTTCTCAAAGTTGAAATTAATTGCAATAAAAATTACCTTTTTAAATCTTGACTTTACAAAATTGGAACTATGTGTGCATATTTTTGAGACCCTCATCATATTGCACCATCTGATCCCTGGTTGGGAGGCTGCCTAGACAGGAAAAGGGTGGGGGTCGGGGGTAAAATCATTCCACTCAGTCTTCTGCTTCGTATGTTCTGATTACAGAGGACAGATAATGGAGAAGACAGGGAAACAGATTTAACGACCTTCTTACCCTTATCCTCATTTGATAATATTTTTTTGAACACTTTCGTTTTGAACCTTTCTCTTTTTGCTGCTATAAGGTCTATTTAGAAACCTTTACTATCTACTCTAAATACAGGCAGTCTGTGGATTACCATCATCCTACTTACTAACAGCTCCTACTTGCCCTTTAATATTATGTAAATTTGCCCTGACTTTGAAACGATTGAACCACCCCTCTACTCACTGCCATCCAGTTGGATCCAACTCATGGTGACCCCTCCTTGGGTTTCTGAGGTGGTATCACTACGGGGGGTAGATTGTCCAACCTTCCTTCTGAGGAGTGGCTGGTGGGTTTGAATCACCAGCCTTCTGGTTAGCAGTCAAATGCCTTAGGCACTAACCAGAGCTCCCAAACCACCCCTACTGGCAACAAATTCTTCCTCACAGTCACCTTGACTTACTGCAAGGGCAGCTTTAAAATCACTGAAAAGGCTTTGAGCCTTTTCTTGCACTAAAGTAAAGCTAAATAAGAACTGTTTGCACCTGTTCCAACTTACCTACAAATTTGACATAAGGACATACTTAGGAATGAATCTCTTTCATGACCCAGGGACTGCTTGTACTCCTAAAGCTACAATAATCACTATACAAAAAGATAAATTTCATATAATTGAAACATTTTTAATATTGGAAGTAGACTGAAACTAGTTTATGCTTCTTTGATTGTTTCTAAATTCAGGCAAAAACTGTATTATCATGCAACAAAAGCTATGACCCATTTTACAGATGAATGTGTTAAAAAGTATGAAGCATTTTTGGATAAATCTGAAGAATGGATGAGGTAAATAAACATGTTTTGGAAGGGAGGAGGTTGACTGCAATATACAGTTTAATGTTTGTGCTATTTTAAGAAAGAATATTTCACTGGACTACCCATTAATTAGTTCTTTTTGATTTTCAGAAAGATGCTTCATCTAAGGAAACAATTGTTATCTCTAACTAATCAGTGTTTTGATATTGAAGAAGAAGTATCAAAGTATCAGCACTATACTAATGAGGTACAACTCTGAAAAATCTTTAGGTCTAAAAAAAGAGCCTTTGTCTCCTGAGGCAAAAATTAACTAAAATTATTTTCCGTAGTGATACTGCCTCAGAAACCTAAGGAGGAGGGGTTGCTGTGAGTTGGGTCTGACTCCACGGCACATAACAACAACAACATTCTCAATATATACCTGATAATATTTGAGAAGGGAGAAATAGGAGATAATGTGCCTAGATTCTGTTTCCTAACTCATTTTTGCTATGTATTCTGAGCCAAATTTTTAAAATTTAGATGTTTTACAGCTCAAAGTATCTAGTAAACTATTCTTTCATCATCTATTAAAAAAATTTTTTTTAATGTTGATTAAATAAAGTATTGTATCCCTACTGATTTTTAAATTAAAATTTGAAGCTGTATTGGGCTTATCAAAATCTATAATATTCAGTTATAAGATCTGTAATAAGTATTCTGTGACTGATGTAGATTTTTGATATTTCAGTTACAAGACACTTTGCCTCAGAAAATGTTTGCAGCCTCCAGTGGAATCAAACATACCATGGCCCCAATTTTTCCAAGTTCTAACACATTAGTGGAAATGACTCTTGGGTAAGAAACTTATAATTGGTTACTATAATGTTTCCAAATGCTATTATCAATTGGTGATTTTGCTCTTAATATTTTCAGATTCCTTGTTTGCTCTGAGTACAGTGTTTGATAATATTAAATGAATTAGTTAAATTCAGAGAAGTAAAACAATATAAAGTGTGCAGGGGGACAAGAGGTATTTGAGAACTCTGTTCTTTCTGTGAAATTTTTCTGTAAACCTAAAACTGCTCTAAAACTAAAGTGTATGAAAATCAAATAAATATACGTAATTCTAAAATATTTCTGTACTTGTTTTGAGGAGAGGTGCTTATTTGTTTATTTTATGTGTATAGTATGAAGAAGTTAAAGGAAGAGATGGAAGGTGTGGTTAAAGAACTCGCTGAAAATAATCATATTTTGGAAAGGTGAGTAATGCTGAAATCATACTGCACTGTGATTTATATGCAATCAAGTAAATATTGATCTATACTTTCATCTGCTGCTTATATCAGTAGGCTTGCAGAGGAAAAGGATATAGTCAAATCCCATATGTTTTTCAGTATGATTGTGAATCAGTGTTGCCTTTTTATGTGTTTGAGGTCATTTACATAAAGACAAAACCAAAACCAAACTCACTGCTATCGAGTCAATTCCAACTTATAGAGACCCCCGTTGGGTTTCTGCGGCAGTAAATCTTTATGGAAGTAGATTGTCCCATCTTCCTTCTGTGGAGCAGCTGGTTGGTCTGAACCACCAACCTTCTGGTTAGCAGTTAAATGCCTTTGGCACTGTGCTACCAGAGCTCCTTAGATAAAGACAAGTCAACTATAATTGAATCCATTTTATAGAATCACTGTTTAGTAGAATTATTTGCTAATTTGAATCTGTTTTTGAAAGCCAAAATCTTTTGCATATTATTTTCTATAATTACTCATTCGAATCATAATTTTCAATTTTGGGAACCAGAGTTGTTTATTAATATATCAGCACTCTGATGGTGGTCTGTAATTTGCAGAATCCTTTCAGGATGAGTTCCTTATGGAAGGAGCTTGTGTACGCTTACTAACTACAAAAGCCTAATAGAAAGAATTGAAAAGGTACAGAGCTAATAAGGCCATTTTTTGTGTGGCTGCTTCCTTGTCCTGTTTGCTCAGAGTCATAGTTGGCTCTAATAAAGCCTATCTCTTTTAGCTCTTAGCTGCTTCTCTATAGGTTCTCTACCCTTTACAACTCTAATAAATATATTTCACATTTATAAAAGCCAAACAAAGATGTCAAAATCAATTCTGTGACAACTAACAATATCAAGAACAAGACTTAGAAAGATTAATTATTAGAAAATAATACGGTTTTTGAGCTATGAAAATTATCACACACTTTTATAGTATTATCTAGTTTTTTTAAATGAGTTGATTTTTAGAACACATGCTACTGTTAAAATTCCAAACAATATATAATTCTAGGGGTAAGAGAGCTGGGTATGGCAGGCAGGTGTTTGTTGGAGCTCCTGGGGCAGGCTGGGTAAGTGAGCCAGGCAAGGCAAGCAAGTGCTGGAGCAGCTGAGGGAGGAAGTGAGCAGAGCAGTTTGGAACAGCTAAGGGAGACAAACTTGTCTATTAGTTTGTCATACTGTGGTGGCTTGCATGTTGCTGGAGACTATACCACTGGTGTTTCAAATGCCAGCAGAGTTACCTGTGGTGGACAGATTTCAGCAGAGCTTCCAGACTGGGACAGACTCAGAAGAAGGAAGGGGCTATCCATTTCTCAGAGAATTGTCCAATGAAAACCTTATGAATAGCAGTGAAACATTGTCTGATATAGTGCCAGAGGATGAGCCCCTCAGGTTGGAGGGCACTCAGAGCGCATCTGGGGAAGAGCTGCCTCCTCAGATTAGAGCCAGTCTTAATGATGTGGATAGAGTAGAGGTTTTGGGACCTCCATTTGCTGATGTGACATGTCTCAAGATGAAAAGAAACAACTGCGAACATCCATTAATAATCAGAACATGGAATGTACAAACTATGAACCTAGGAAAATAGAAAGTTGTAAAAAAAGGAAATGGAATGCATAAAGATCAATATCCTAGGCATTAGTGAGCTGAAATGGACTGGTTTTGGCCATTTTGAATCAGACGATCTTATGATTACTATGCTGGGAATGACAATTTGAAGAGGAATGGCATGGCATTCATCATCACAAAGAATGTATCCTGAAGTATAATGCTGTCAGTGATAGGACCATATGCATACACCTACAAGGAAGACCAGTTAATACTATTATTATTCAAATTAACGCACCAACCACCAAAGCCAAAGATGAGGAAATTGAAGATTTTTACCAACTTCTGCAGTCTGAAATTGACCAAACATGCAATCAAGATGTGTTAATTATCACTGGTGATCAGAAAGCAAAAGTTGGAAACAAAGAAGAATCACTGGTAGTTGGAAAATACGGCCTTGGTGATAGAAATAATGCTGCAGATTGCCTGATAGAATTTTGCAAGACCAACAACTTACTCATTGCAAATACCTTTTTTCAGCAGCTATACACATGAACTCTGCAACATGGAGTACACAGGAATCAGATTGACTACATCTGTGGCAAGAGGCCATGGAGAAGCTCAATGTCTTCAGCCAAAACAAGGCTAGGAGCTGGTTGTGGAACAGACCACCAACTGCTAATATGCAAGTTCAAGTTGAAGCTAAAGACAATTAAAAGAAGTCCACAGGAGCTAAAAATGACCTTGAATCTGTCCCTCCTGAATTTAGGAACCATCTAAAGAGTAGATTTGATGCATTGAACACCAGTCACCAAAAACCAGAGGAATTGTGGAATGACAACAAGAACATCTTCCATGAAGAAAGTAAAAAGGTCATTAAAAAGACAGGAAAGGAAGAAAAGACCAAAAGAAAAATGGATGTCAAAAGAAACTTGCCCTTGAGCAGAGAGTAGCTAAAACAAATGGAAGAAATGACACAATAAAAGAGCTAAACGGAAGATTTTAAAGAGCAGCTCGAGAAGACAAAGTCAGTTATTAATGATGAAATGTGCAAAGACCTGGAGTTAGAAAACCAAAAGGGAAAAACACATTTGGCATTTTTCAAGCTGAAAGAACTGAAGAAAAAATTTAAGCCTCAAGTTGTAATATCAAAAGATTCTATGGGCAAAATATTGCATGATGCAGGAAACATCAAAAGGAGATGGAAAGAATATACAGAGTCACTGTACCAAAAGGAATCGGTAGATGTTCATCCATTTCAGGAGGTGGCATATGATCAAGAACCAGTGATATTGAAGGAAGAGATCAAGGCTGCACTGAAAGAAGTGGCAAAAAACAAGGCTCCAGGAATTGACGAAATACCTGTTGAGCTGTTTCAATAAATGGATGCTGCGCCGAAGGCACTCACTTGGCTATGCCAAGAGATTTGGAAGATAGCAGCCTGGCCAACTAACTGGAAGAGGTCCATATTTGTACCCATTTGAAAGAAAGGTGATCCCACAGAATATGGAAATTATCGAATAATACCATTAATATCACATGCAAGTAAAATCATACTGAAGATAATTCCAAAACAGTTGCTGCAATATATTGACAGAGAGCTTCCAAAAATGCAAGCTGGATTCTGAAGAGGAGGATGCAGAATGAGGGATTTCACTGCTGATGTCAGATGGATCTTGGCTGAAAGCAAAGAATACCAGAAAAACGTTTACTTGTGTTTTATTGACTGTGCAAAAGCATTCGATTGTGGGGATCATAACAAATTATGTATATCGTTGAGAAGAATGGGAATTCCAGAGCACTTAATTGTACTCATGAGGAACTTGTACACAGACCAGAAAGCTGTTGTTTGAACGGAACAAGGGGATACTTCATGGTTTAAAATCAAGAAGGGAGAGTGTCAGGATTGCATCCTTTTGCCATATTCACTGTATGCTGAGCAAATAATCCAAGAAGCTGGACTATATATGTAAAAGAATGTGGCATCAGGATTGGGGTAAGACTCATTAGCAACCTGCAATACACAGATGACACAAGTTAGCTTGCTGAAAGTGAGGATGACTTGTGATGAAGATTGAAGACTGCACTCTGCAGTATGGATTACATCTCAATATGAAGAAAACAAAAATCCTCAGAACTGGACCAATAAGCAGCACCACAATAAATGAAGGAAAAATTGAAGTTGTCAAAGACTTCATATTACTTGGTTCTATAATCAACACCAATGGAAGCAGCAGTCAGGACATCGGAAGACGTATTGCATTGGGCAAATATGCTGCAGAGGACGTCTTTCAAGTGCTAAAGAGCAACGATGTCTCCTTGAAGGCTAAGGTGTGCCTAACCCAAGCCATGGTATTTTCAGTTGCCTTGTATGCATATGAGAGCTGGACAGTGAATAAGGAAGATTGAAGAAGAGTTGATGCTTTTGAGTTGTGGTGTTGACAAAGAATACTGAAAATACCATGGACTGGTAAAAGAACAAACCAATCTGTCCTAGAAGAAGTGCAGCCGGAATGCTCCTTGGAAGTGAGACTGGCCAGACTTCATCTCACTACTTTAGTCATGTTGTCAGAAGAGACCATTCTCTGGAGAAGGATATCATGCTTGGTAAAGTGGAGGGTCAGTGAAAAAGGGGAAGGCCCTCGACAAGATGGATTGACACAGGGGCTGCATTGATGGGTTCAGGTATAGCAGGGATCATGAGGCTGGCACACGACAGGGCAGTGCTTCATTCTGTTGTACATAAGGTCACTATGAGTCAGAAACTACTCGATAGCACCTAATGACAACAAGCATAATTCTAAAAACTTAAGAATGAACAAATTTTCTCATGACTCCCCTATCCTCAGAGGTAATTGTATTAATAGTTTTGTGTACATGTGTTTGTTTTATATGAATAGAATCATTCCATTCATACTAGTTTAGTCTCCCCACACACACACACTAAATGTTACATCAAGGGCATTTTTTTCTTTTTTTTTTTTTTCCCCAAAGGGTATTTTTTTTTCCATACCCATGCACACAGCTCTATCTCTTTTATTTTCAACAGCTGCCTAGTATTCCACTTTATAGAGCTACTATGATTTATTTATTAACGCATCCCTATTTATTGAACATTTAATTTCTTCCTAATTTTTCTCAATTAAAATCCATGCTTTGATGGATCAAAGTCTATTCAGTGGGGCAGAAACAGTTTCTTTAATAAATGACGCTGGCAAAACTGGATATACACCTGCAGGAGAATAAAATGAGATCCATACCTCTCACCATACACAAAAACTAACTCAAAATGGATCAAAGACCTAAATGTTAAACCTGAAAACATAAAATTCCTGGAAGACAACATAGTGAGAAAACTATGTGATTAATTCTTTTGTAAAAGAATTAAAAGATAGATAAATACATGAATAAAAGAAGACAAAGTAGATAAACAGGACCTCATAAAAATTAAAATTTATGCTCATCAAAAGACTTTATTCAAAAAGTAAATAGAAAACCTACAGACAGGAATAAAATCTTCAGAAACAAGTTTACCTTATAAGGGTCTAATCTCTAAAATCTGTTGAAAATTACAACAACTCAACAAGGAAAAGACAACTCAATGATAACGGACAAAGGATATGAACAGAACCTTCACCAAAGAGGACATCCAAGCAGTCAACAAACTTACAAAAGATTATCACAACTGTTAGCCATTAGAGAGGTGCAAATCAAAACTATGAGCTACTGTGATGGTTAATGTTATGTGTAAACTTGGCTAGGGCATGATTTCCAGTATTATATAGTAGTTTTCCATTTTGTGATCTTATATAATTATCCTAATTTTTTGTGTTGTAAATCCTAACCTCTATATGTTAATGAGGCATGATTAGCATAGAATGTATTTGAGTCAAAGCCTTATAAGAATGTATGACTCAAGTCATACTCTGATGTAAGCAGTTTCATTGGAGTGTGACCTGCATCCAATATGTATATGGATACTCTGGCAAGGCTCAACCTTGCTTTGGATCTTGAATCCAGCTCATCATCATCTGACCTACAATTTTTGGGACTTTAGTTAGCAGCCTCCCTTCTGACTTGCTGATTTTGGGTTTGACAGCCCCTACAATCACAAGTCAGGAGACGCCTCCAGCCTGATGCCTGACCCACAGGTTTGGGACTTAACCAGTCTCCACGACTGTGTGAGCCATTTCCTTGAGCTAAATCTCTCTCTATCTCTGTCTGTCTGACTCTCCTTGTGTGTGTATATATATATATATGTAGTGTGTGTATATATACACATACACACATAGTATATACCTATTGGAAAAACGGCAAGGAGGCCCCATGTTCTGACCTCCTGTAATCCCACAAGAGGAAGGCAGGATTACCAGCAGTAACCCAAGGCCTATTCCTGCCAGGCCAGACATGCTGCCTCCCTCCAGCCCTTTCACCAACCGTTCCTCCCAAAGCA
>NW_006921684.1:6439143-6441102 GCF_000298275.1 Orycteropus afer afer
GGAGGCCTCCTTTTGAGCCTGGCTGAGTGGCCAAACTAGCCAATTATAGCATCAGAACTCTAAGCACCTGAGAGAGAGTGGGCACCTCCCAGAACACTGTTTTGTGCCACTCCCAACAGAAATACTCCAGGTGGACACCTTCAGCAATCAGGAGCTCCTCAGTTGCTCATAGCAAATCTCACCTTGGAATTTACAAAGACTTATGGGTAGAAAAGCCACACAAAGTAATTTACTACACTGCACCTATATTTATATATATTTACTGGTTTTGCTTCTCTAGAGATATCATCTTATCCAGACTAAAATGGCAATGTTTAAATATAATAATAATAATAGCAATAAATGTGGAGTATGTAAGGAGATTGGGGAGATTGGAACTCTTGGCCATTGCTGGTGGGACTGTAAAATGATACAAGCACTATGGAAAATGGTATGAAACTTTCTTAAAAAACTAGAACTAGAACTACCCTATGATCTAGAAATCCCACTCTGGGTATGTACCCTAAGGCTGGCAGTTCAAACACACCATCCACCAACTCCTCGGAAGGAAGGTTGGCAACCTACTTCCATAGAAATACCACCTCAGAAATGCAAGGAGGGCTCACTGTGAGTCTAATCGACTCACTGGCAGTGAGTGAGTTATATACCCTAGAGACCTAAAAATAATGACACTAACAAACATTTGCACATCTATATTTATTGCTGCTTTATTCACAATAGCAAATAAATGGAAACAACTGAAGTGCCCATCAATGGATGAACAGATAAGGAAATTGTGGTATGTAATACAGTGGAATACTATGCATTTGTAAAGAACATGAGTCCACAAAAATAATATGGATGGACCTGGAGGGCATAATGCTAAATGAAATAAGTCAAACATAAGGATAAATACTGTGTGATTGCTTTTTTATAACAAGACAAGAATAGATAAATAACAGAGAGATCAGTGTTCAATGGAGGTTACCAGGAAGTGGAAGGAGTTGGAAAAAGTACATTTTATACAGTGGCAACTGGTTATTTTTGTTGAGGGGGAAAGTAGCACCAATTGTAGATGTAGTGAGTACAGAACACAACCATAGTGAAATCGAGTATTTGAGCACATATGGATGAGTATAAACAAATTGGTATACAGGTTGGTACAGGTGCATATATAGGTCATAGGTGAAATTGATAGAAGTGCCTATAAGTGTGTATAAATACAAATATGTGAGTATAGGCACATACATTTATTAAAGACACAAATACAGATACTCTTTATAACCAATTATCTCCAACATTGGTTTTCTGGATTTGAAGGCTTAGGACCATAGTCTCATGGGACAACTGAGTCAATTGGCATAACATAGTTCACAAAAATCATGATCTGGATCCTAGTAAAGTAAGTAGTGTCTGGAGGCTTAAAAGCTGGTGAGTTGCTATCTAAGACAATGAGGACGGGTCTCTACCAGGAGCAAAACAGTAAGAAGGTAACCAAAAGCACAGAGAAGAAACAAGTGTATACCAGCCACAGCTTCATTTACCCTGAAACCAGAAGAACTAGATGATGTGCAGCTACCACCACAGACCATTCTGACCAGCGTCACGATAGTTGGTCCCAGACAGAATAGGAGAAAAATATAGAACAGAACTCAAATTCTTATTTAAAAAAAAAAAAAATTACACAAACTACAACAGTGAAAAACAGGATTCCCTAAGACTATTGCCTTAAGATAGTCTTTAACTCTTCTGTAACCTATGGTACCTATACGTGCCACTTAGATTTTCTATCTCTGGGGTTTCTTAGGCTTTTTTCCCACATATAGTACAGGGAAAAATGCCGCAGGGACTTGCGTAGCTGTGTAAAACAGAAGAATGTTGTTGTTGTTGTTAAGTGCCATCGAGTCATTTCCGACTCATAGCGACCCCAAGCACAGCAGAATGAAACACTGCCCGATCCCGCGCCAGCCCCACAATCCC
>NW_006921684.1:6442257-6454191 GCF_000298275.1 Orycteropus afer afer
GTGGGATCACCTTTCTTTGGAATGGGCACAAATATGGATCTCTTCCAGTCAGTTGGCCAGGTAGCTGTCTTCCAAATCTCTTGGCATAACTGAGAGAAGAATGTTAATCGGTGACGTATTACTATGTTGAAAGGCTATTGCATGAGGCAGTGCATCTTAGAAGAAAGTGTGTAAAACTTTTGTTTCTCTGGGCTTCTGTATGGCAAGATAAGGTTTGTCAATATTTTTACTCTTTCCTGTGTGATTGGGAAGATGCAATGTGAGATAGTATTAGATAGTATTCAAGTGAATATTTTCTCCATGCCTCATCCCACCTATCCTGTCCTCAGAGCCCATTGGGACTATGTGTCCCACAAAATATGTATCACAATCTATCATTCCTTACAAAAAATTTAAGACACTCAATGATTAAGCATGCATCTGTGAACAAAACAAAACAACAATTTTATCTGTAAAATCTTACACACAAAAAATAGTTTCGTAATGGAAGGGATATCTAAAACCAAGCCTATCCCTTGAGATCACCTTTTAGTGAAATAACAGAGTGGCACACAAAATGAAGGATATTACAAGGTTGGTGCTCTACTTAAAAGCCATCAGTATGAAATCAAAAGATCAACAATTACTGAAAACAAAGATGAGAAGATAAGAGGTCAGGGAAACTAGAGTACTCAAAAGGGAACATACACAAGGAGAATATGGACATGTTGTGATAAATGTAACTAATTTCACTGAACAGTTTGTGTGGAAATTGTCAAATGGGAATTTGAATTGCTGTATAAACTTTCTCCAAAAACTCAATAAAATACTATTTTTTTAAAAAATTAACTATAATTCCGTAACATCATGTAAATAAACATCCATATTTAAATTTTCCCAAGTATTTCTAGACTTTTCCCAGTGTATTTTACAGCTTTTTTAAAGAATGCAGCATTGGTGACATTTCATATGGTGCATTTGTTGATTTTGTTTCTTTAATCTCTTCATTTAGAGTAACTGTCCTTCTACCTGGTTTTTATGTCCACACATGACAAAACCAGACTGATTGTCATGTAGAAGGTTCCACACACTAATTTTGTCTGGTTATTTTTTGTGTATATTGTCACTAAATTTATAGCTATGGTGGCACAGTGGTTAAAGCACTGAGCTGCTAACTAAAAAGTTGGTGATTCAAACCCACCAGCCACTTTGTGTGAGAAGGATGTGACAGTCTGCTTCTGTAAAGATTTACAGCCTGTGGAGCAGTTCTGCTCTGTCCTGTAGGGTTGCTGTGAGTCGGCATTGACTGAAAGGCAGTGGATGTGGTTTTTGGTGTGTCACTAAATCTGTTTGTTCATTCCTTTATTTTACTGTAAATTGTAAGCTATGTTAAAAATATTGATTAAATGTTTATGTTTTGGTTGAACACTTTAGAGGTAATATTTCGTAGATGATATTGTGTCCTTCAAATGACCTCATTATCAAGAGGCATATGATACCAGGTTTGTCCCACTCCTGAGCCCTTGGCTAGGGTAGAGAAAGCCAGATGTCTCCATTGTAAAGGTCCATTTTTCCCGTTACAGTTGGCAAGTAGTTGATGAGCTGACACCTTGGCAGGGCATGGATTAACTATTCCCAGCTTCTTTTTACATAATGATTATAACATCCACTGAGGATCCTTGCCTGAATCAATTATTTTAATTGGGGGAGGGTTGAAAAATGTTGATTTTTCTAATTCTATCACTTCTTCTACATGGAGTTAGTCCCTGGAATTAGTCAATAAAGAAAAATTTCCTCATCCTAAAAAAAAAAAACCCATGCCTTGGTGAGCATCCTTGTATATATCTTCACATACTTCCATCAGAATTCTTGAGGGAACAATTTATGTGGAATTGTTGGGTCAAAGGATATGAACAATTAAATTTTTATTGTATTGTTAATTTGTTCTTTAAAAGGGTTATGTTATGGTTCTATAACTGACAAAAACTATGCCTTTGTCAATGCTGAATGTTATTGGACTTTTAAGTGTTTGCTTAGTAAAAACTGGTACCTTGTTTTAATTTGCATTTCTTTGGCTAACAGTGATATCAAGCATTTTCTTTTTTATTCAATTTTAATTTTTTTCTGTGAATTGCCAGTTAGGTTTTATCTTTTCCTGTTGGTTTATAGAAACCATATTGTAACTATCTAACATATTATAGTATCCAGTTTATAATTTCTTCACAATTTCAACTAAATCTTAAATTTATCTAGTAGGGCTGAACATCAACAGAAACAACTGTTAAAATATGCTTCAGCAAACTTTTATATTGAATCACTTATGCCTTGTGGATTAAAATCCCCAGTTCCCAAAACATGATTTTTTTGCAGGTTCATTTGACAATATATGGGTGATAATCATGGCATAATCCTATAACTTAAATGTTAAGTGACAGTTTAAGGAATGGTGACAGAATAAATGATAAAAGCCAGGTCTTATGTAAATGTTGTACCATTCGGTCTCCACGTGGATATCACTTCATTTATTATCAGCCTTCAAAATATTTTAGACACTCTTCTTTACTCCTTCTCATGATGTTTGGTAATCTTCCTTTAAAATACTTCATATTCCCTCTCCATAATTCAGATCTCCTTTACTTCTCACAGTGAACTCTGGTGGCACAGTGGTTAAGGCATTCAGCTGCTAACCATAAGGTTGGCAGTTTGAACTCACCAACTGTTCTATGGGTGAAAGTTGAGGTAGTTCGCTTCATAAAGATTTATGGCCTGGGAAACACTGATGGAGGACAGTTCTACTCTGTTAAAGCATCACTATGAGTGGGAATTGACTCTATGGCAGTGGATTTGGGTTAGAATTTACCTCTCAATGTGAGCTATGGTAATAACTAACTAACCTATTCCTTTAATTTTAGGCTGTTCCTATCTATCGTGGATATTACAGTTAAAGTAATCCTCCCAAATACTAATTTAATCATGCCACTCTCTTGGCTTAAAAACTCCGAAGATCCTGTTACCTAAAAAGTCAAATCTGAATTCACACTTCCACTCAAGAATATTATAGTCTGGTCCCAAAATAGTCACTCAACTTTATTGCCCACTATGCCCCAATATAACATCCTATTTTCTGGAAGGTACCATTTCTCATTATCCCTTGAGTAAGTCAGATATACTCCCATCACTGATGTAGACTTAATCTACATCATGCTTATAATTTCCATCCTACCCTACCAAAAAGAAATTACATCATTCTAACGTTTTCTATGTTACATGACTTCCCATTTTCTCTTGAAAAGTCTTCCCCAGTCACTGCATTGTGTGTGTGTGTGTTTCATATATTTAATACTACTAATATTTGCAGAATAAGAAGTAGAGCAAATAATAGTTATTTAAACCTTTTAAAAATGACTATTCCTCTGAAAAGTATTCTATAGTCTTTAAGATGTTGGAGGCCAAATAAATTCATCTTTGGTGATTGCATTTTTTCTTTTGTTCTGTGTTTTAGGTTTGGCTCTTTGACCATGGATGGTGGCCTTCGCAATGTTGACTGTCTCTAGTTTTCTAAGAAGTTTGAGAAGACTTTCCGTTTGCACAAGAAAATAATGCTAGGGCATTAAATGAATGCCTTTGTAAGTGGTCTCATGTTTCTACAATTCAGTATTTGATGTGAGAATGTAAATATGTACTATATTGTAAATACATTAAAGAATACTAATTTTGGCTGCTGTTAAAATGTAATTTTACCTTTTAACATTTATAAGTACATGAGGAAATTTGACCTCAGCGAGCACTAGAAGAAAGCCATGACCAATATGGTGATACTGATCCTCTACTTTTCTGTAGAGGTTCCTAGGGCTAAGTCTTATTTCTCTGACTGCCTACTGGGAATATTTTTAAGTGGAGCCAAAATTGGCATCCTTACAAATCGGAGCAGACTGATAATTGATATGTTTGTAAGTGGTAGAATGGAGAAGTGGCTTCTGTGAATGAGGAGCAGAACCAAACCACTGTTATACTAGGATCACAGTTTGTTTTGTTTTGTTTTTTAAGGATAAAATGGCTTTATTTAATTTTACAAGGTGCCCAGATCTCCAGTTATCCTTGTATCTGTTTAACTTCAGGTGATGAATTATTGAACAAAACATTTTAAGTGATTTAATTATTAAAACCCATTCATTTTTCTTTTGGCCATCAGTGTATACTTGTTAAAAATTTTAGGGTCATTTCAACTGTTTTAAGCTGTATATTTTTTCTTTGCTTTAATTCTGCTTACTACTTCGTGAAAAAATATTAATAAATTTCTTGATTTTAATGTAAAGAGTTTGTGTATATCTGTACACATTTTAAGAAATAAGTTTTCTTTTCAAAGAATAATATAGGTGATGATGGTAAATTATTCTTAGAATATTGACTGTAGGGACAATTTTGTGTCTCTTACAAACTCATTAAATACATATTTAGTAAAAGTTCTTTTATAAATTTATGCTATACAAATTCAAAGGATGCATTCTCTTTTAAAAATCTCCCTAGAGTTCAGACTAAAGGATTGTGCTCAACAAGAAATTATTTGATCCACCTAGAGTTTACATTTATTTCTGTTTTGGTCTCTGATTTATCAGACTACTGCAGTGTGATTATACACAATGTGTGTATCATAAAAATGGCACGTCTTAAAGAGTAAGTAAATTTGACTACTGTGAACATCAGAAAATAAATTGCTTTAAAAACAGAAAATGAATGAAGATTTTATTTGAGAAAATTGATGCATTTTTATAGTAGGGAATTTTGAGTGTCGCATATACATATTATAGGAATAAATGCGTAGGTGAGTGCGGTAGTTAAGTTTATGTGTCAACTTGGCTGGGCCTGGTTTTGAGTGGCTAGGCAGCTGGATGTAGTTATTCCCCATGGTAAGACTGGTAATCAACTCCATGGTGGAATCTACTGGAGCAGCTGAGTAAGCTGCCTTAGAGTGTGGTCTGCTTCCAATATAGAAGAAGTTTTGAGAGGGGCCTCAACAGCTTTTGGCTTGCTTGAAGCCTGTGTGTAGCTGAGTCATCATTCAGCAGCTTGCCATGTTGTCTGCTGATCTTGGGACTGTTAATGGACTCCTGCCATGTGGTTTGATAATTTGGGAACTGTGCCATTTTACTTGTCATCCTTGGGTTTGACAGCCTCAGCAGTTCACAGCTGCCTGAGTGAAGGGATACCTCCAGCTCCAGTGGGCCAGGAGCAAGAAGCAGAGCTGAAACCCAAGCTTGAGGGACTTTCACCCATCCCCTAGAGGCAGCACTTTGAACTCAGACTTCTAGGCTCCAAAACTGTAGGAGAATAAGTTCCAGTTTGTTTAAGCCATCCCATTTGTGTTATTTACTGTTAGAATGGCACTAAAACAGAATTTAGTACTAAGAGAGTAGGGTACTGCTCTGACAGATGCCTAAAATGTGGAAACAGGAGTGGAGTATGTCCTTAACCCTGTCAGGGAGACCCCGGCAGCAGCTAAGCCAAGAGACTGGTGTGAGACAGCATGAGACAGCGACAGGCTTACCAGCCCACAGAGCAGGAAAGCTGAGTGTCTTTTGGGCAGGAAGATCCTGGTGGAGTGGGTTGCCTTCAGGTATTAATTGGTAGGAGCAGAGAGACCAAGAAAACGGGAAGCAGAGCTGCCTTCGCCTCAGAGGGTAAGACTGTGGCCTCTGGGCATGGAACCGTCACAGCCTCCTAGGTTTCAAAGAGTCAGACCTTCATCAACTTGGTTCTGGAGTGTGGAGCTGCTCATTCATGTGGGCCAGTGGGATGGAGCCATACCTGTTGCCCAAAAGTGAGGGGGCAGAACTGCCATGCCCAAAAGGTAGAGGAACTGGGCCTACCAGGCCAAGGGGGTGAGGTTGCTACGCATATGAACTAGGGGACTAGAGCCACCCAATGAAGGAACTCTGTATAGGTGCCACCTGGTGAAGATCTGTACAGGTATCAGGTTGACAGGGGGTGGAATTGTGGTAGCTAAGGTTATGTATCAACTTTGCTGGGCCTGGTTTTGAGTAGCTGGGCAATTGGATGTAGTTATTCTCCATGGTGAGATTGATAATCAACTCCATGGTGGAATCTCTTGGAGCAGCTGTGTAGCTGCCTTAGGGATGTTGTCTGTTTCTAGTATAGAAGGAAAAGTTTTGAGAAGGGTCTCAGCAGCTTTTGGCATGTTTGAAAACTGCATGTAGCTGAGTCATTCAGCAGCCTGCCATGTTGTCTGTTGATATTGAGACTGTTAATGGACTTGAATCAGTGGTCTGCTGTGTGGTTTGATAATTTTGGAACTGTGCCATTTTACTTCTCATACTTGGGTTTGACTTAGTTGTTCACAGCTGCCTGAGTGAAGAGATGCCTCTAGCTCCAGTGGACCAGGAGCAAGAGGCAGAGCTGAAGCCCAAGGTCAGAGGGCTTCCACTTTGAACTTGGACTTCTAGCCTCCAAAACTGTAAGAGAATAAATCCCTGTTTGTTAAACTCACCCATTTGTAGTATTTTCTGTTAGAGCAACACTAGAGGTAACCAAAACAGTGAGTGAGTTATAAAGATAGAGTTATCCTTTACCCTGAGAGTGTGTGCAGTGAAGGGATGTTTAATCCCTCTTGACTTCAGTTTTCCATTTGACCATCTAGCATGTATATCTTTAATTATATATTTTAAATGTTTATGTCACTGAGCATTAGGTAAAAATTTTATTTAAATTATGTAATCATTTAATATGTTTGTAGACTTGAATGTTTATTTTTGCACCTTTACAAAAGAATGCCAATAAACAAACCCTTCCTCAGGGGATTGTATTTTTTATTAGTTATAGTGATAAAAACAAGTCTATTCTACATTGTTGTTATTGTTGTTTGCCATTGAGTCAGATCTGACTCATAGCGACCCCTCCTTGGGTTTCCAAGGCAGTGTCACTATGGAAGTAGATTGTCCAACCTTCCCTCCGAGGAGTGTCTGGTAGGTTTGAACTACCAGCCTTCTGGTTAGCAGTTGAGTGCCTTAGGGACTGGTTGTTTTGTCTGACAGTGACATGGAAACCAAGCATTCTTGCTCTTACTATTTTACACTCAAAAATGCATCCTCATTGAAAACATTTTTAAGTAATTAAGTCTAAGATGATACCAGTTTGCTAACCTCATTTTCAAGGTGACTGTTTAAGTGAAATTAGCTTGAAAACAGGCTGAATCTTAGTTTAGTAGTGCTTTTTTCCAGTATTAGAGAATATTTCCAAAAGATAGGAATTAGTGGTATAAAAAGGAATATATATAACAAGTAGAGAAGGTAGTAGATAACTCAATGTAATAGAGAGATTGTAGTTCTAATAGCAGAAGAAATAATCAAATATGAAGTGAATAAGTGTGAAGTATATGACAGGAAATAAACAAGAATTACTGGTTAGGAAAGATATGTAAAAAATTATCCCATAATATCTCCTGATATTATAATTCTACTTCACTATTTTTGAAATTACCAAATCCTATATCAATGACTTATAGACCTCATTACGCTGCAGAGAAACTTTGTCTTCATCAGTAAGTTATCCAGAAAAAAATCATAGTAATCCTAGATTTTCTTTCTTTTAAGCAGTGAAGTTTACGCCTTGTCATGTTCTGTCTAAAAATAAGAGTTATCTTGCTTGCCATTATGAAAGGAATGAGTAATCTCGTCTGAAATGTCAGATAATAGCCAAAACCAGAGCTAGTCTTTCATTTCTCATTTCATCCCATTCAGAAGTCTGTTTTTTCCACATAGTACTTTGCAATTAAGAAATGCTGCAGAAATAGAGCCTGGTGGAACCACCAAGACTATGGCCCCTAGCTGCCCTTCAGGTCTGGAATTGAACCTACACCTGTGGTTTCCAGCCAAACAAAGTACAGGCATGTGAGTTAAACATTTACCTCAAGTAGACACACGCCCTGGAGAGAACAATCATGGGAGAAGGAAGGGCTGCTTATGTACAGGGAGACAGCTCAGGTGGCAGGAGAGTATGGAGGGATGGACACTCGGAAGAGGTAACTATGGGGAGGAAGTGGGAGGGGAGCTGCTGCATTGTGGTAAACTGTGGTCAACAACATGTGACAAAGTATATGTGAACTGCTGTATGGAAAGTGAATTTGCTCTGTAAATCTTCACCCAAATAAAAAAAAAAAAAAAAAAAAATGTTGCAGAACATTTATAATCACACAAAACAAGTTTTTAATACTGAAAAATGTTGAGGACTTCTGCTGAGATGGCAGAATAGGCAGACAAGCTACACAAACCCTCTTCAACAAAGGAAAGAGAAACCAGTTGACATGGATACAGAAGATAATCCTGAAGCCCCGAGCTTTGAAAGGAAGGATACAGAAGTCGATTAAACACCAACTAGTAGAAGAACCTGAATGAAAACAGTGAGTAAGGAAGCAAATGGAGCTGTGTACAGCCAGTTATCCTGATGGCACAGACAGCCTGAATATTTCCAAGTGGTGTTAGAATGTGAGAACTAACCTAAAAATCAGCCCTGCTCACCAAGGAGTGCGTGGACTACTGCACAGATAGTTGATGACTGAAAAGGGAAACAGCAAAAAAGGACACAAATTGAGCTGTGGACTTTTAGCTATACAGAGGGCACAGCCATTTTGAATGTTTACAAGTGGCAGCTGGGTGCAGCCATTTTGAATGTTTACAGGTGGCAGCCATTTTGGGTATTTAAAGTGATAACATTCTTGTTCAGATTCCAGGGACCTAAAAATAGGCTCCACCTATCAAGGACAGCACAGACATACAGGAGGCTGACGATTGGAAAGGAGACAGGTAGTGAGTGCATAAGTGCTGTCAACTAGCAAATAGAGGAGCACAATACCCGCTTGCTCAGATACAGACAAAACAAAATGAAATTTGTGGGTGACTCACACCAACATACAGTCACCAATTAAATATAAACACAAAAACATCACAATGTCTCAGAAACAACAGATCATCACACTCCATGCAAAGAAGCAAGATAAAACAGTAGAAACAAAGGATCAGGATGCAGAACCACAACACATCCCTGAGGAGAAAGCAGCAATGAAACTCCCTGATAAGGAATTCAAAAGAATTATATTTAGGTACATTGAGAGATCAAGGAAAACACTGACAAAATTAAGGAAAACACAGAGAAAACCCTAGGATGCTCTCGGAAGACAATATAAGAAACAAAATGATAAATAAATTAGAAATGATACAAAATCTAAAGATAGAAATCCAGAAGATTAATACAAATTCTCAGAAATAGATTATACATTGAACAGGAAAAGGAGTAGAATTGAATCCATGGAATGCAGAATTAGTGAGATTGAAGACACCTCAATACTTCTTTGGAAAGTGGCCAATCAGAAAAAAGATTAAAAAAAATAAAGCCTAAGGTTTATGTGGGATACCATCAAAAGGAATAACCTACATGTAATCAGAATTCCAGAAGGGAAAGGAAAAACAAAACCACAGAGAAAATTATCAAAGATTTGTTGGAAGAGAATTTCCCTGATATGATGAAAGACGAGAATATATCCATTCAAGAAGACAAATGAACCCCAATAGACCCCAAAAGAAAATCAAGACATATCATCATCAAACTCACCAAAACCAAAGACAAAGAATCCTGAAAGCAGCATGGGAAAAACAAAAAGTTACCTACAAAGGGCAACCAATAAGACTAAACTCTAATTTCTCAGCAGAAACTAAGCAGGCGAGAAGGCAAAGGGGTGGTATATATAAAACCCTGAAAGAAAAAATTTCCAACCAAGAATTATATACCCAGCAAAATTGTCTCTCAAATATGATGGTGAAATTAAGACATTTAATTAAAAAATTAAGGGAATTTGTTAAAATCAAACCAGCCTTACAAGAGATGATGCAGGGAGTCCTTTGCACAGAGAACCAACAACAGCAAACAGCAACTGACCATTAACACACATGGTAACATAACCCAGAAACCAACCCAGTTATGGAATTATCCAAGGTAAATAAGCCTACAAGATTGTAAACAGAGAATCAGAGACGTCGATTGACAAATGAGGACAACTACAAACCAAAAAGAGGGAAAAAATTATATAATTACAGACCTAAATGGTGAGGATGTCAAGACAATTGCAAGATAGAACGGACTGTACTAGGGAAGAAAATTATAAATCACAGGGTAACCTCAAAGAAAAATGATAAACTTTCACATCAAAATAAAAAAGACAAGCACAAATATTTAGCAAATACTAAACCAATAGCAGCGAAGCAAGTGATGACACGATTCATTAGCAAAATGAGCTCAGCACAGAAAATTAAATGGAACAAAGAAATCAGTAATACTATGAAAAAACACATAACAAAATGACACCAACAAATTCATACTTGTTGATAATTATACTGAATGTCAATGGATTAAATGCATCACTCAAGAGATGGAGAGTTGCAGACTGGATAAGAAAACATAACCCATCAATATGCTGTTTACAAGAGACACACATTAGAGAGAGACACAAGTAGACTAAAAATCAAAGGTTGGAAAAAGATGTAGCAAACAGATAGCAACCATAAAAGAGCAGGAGCGGCAATGTTAATTTCTGATCAATTGACTTTAAGACAAAAACCACCATACAAGATGAGGAAGGACATTATATAATGATTAAAGGATCAATTGAACAAGAGGGCATAGCCATAATAAATATTGTGCACCCAATGTAAGAGCCTCAAAATACATAAATCAGACTTTAACAGAATTGAAAAGACCGATGACTCCACAGTCATAGTGGGAGACTTTAATATACCACTTTCAATGAAATATATAACAACTGGAAAGAAACTCAACAAAGATGCAGAACTAAACAATACAATCCACCATTGACCTTATAGACATCTACAGAGCACTTCACCCAACAACAGCACAATATACATTCTTTTCCAGTGCACATGGAACATTCTCCAAGATAGACCATATGTTAGGCCACAAAGCAAGCCTTTTTCAATTTAAAAACATTGAAATACTTCAAAACATCTTATTGGATCACAGTGCTATTAGAAATCAACAATAGGAAGATCAATGGAAAAAGAGCAAACATATGGAAACTGAATAACACTCTCCTTGAAAATGATTGGATAATAGAAGAAATAAAAAATGAAATAAAGTAATTCCTTGAATCAAATGAGAATGAAAAACAGCATATCAAAATCTTTGGGACACAGAAAAAGCAGTAATCAGAGGGCAATTTATAGCAATAAATGCACATATCAAAAAATCAACACCTTAACCCAACATCTCCAAAAATTAGAAAAAGAGCAGCAAAAAAGCCTACAGTCACCAGAAGAAAAGAAATTTTTTTAAAAAGAGAAAGAAATAATAAAGCTTTGAGCAGAATGAAGCAGAAAATAGACAATAAAAAAAATCAACAAGACTAGAAGTTGGTTTTTTGAAAAGATTAATAAAAGTTGCAAATTTAACAAAGGGAAAGAGGAAGAGAATGCAAATAACAAGAATAAGAAACAAATTGGGTGACATCACAACAGAACCAACAGATATTAAAAGGATAATATCAGGATACTATGAAGAACTATACTCCAACAAATTTGAAAATCTTTAAGAAATGGACAGATTTCTAGAAACATACTACTTACCTAAACTAACCCAGATGGAGATGGAAAATTTGAACAGACTCATAACAAAAGAAGAAATTGAACAGGTCTAAAAAAAATTACCAACAACAACAAAAAAAGCCCTAGCCCAGACAGTGTCACTGGAGAATTCTACCAAATGTTTGGAGAAAAACTAACATCAATCCTACTCAAACTATTCCAGAACATAGAAAAGGATGGAATCCTCCCAAATTCATTTTATGAAGCAAGCATAACCTTGATACCAAAACCAGGCAAAGACATCACTAAAAAGGAAAACTACAGACCAATATCCCTAATGAATGTAGACGCA
>NW_006921684.1:6454822-6469075 GCF_000298275.1 Orycteropus afer afer
ATTTGCACTAGGTAAATACACTCCTTGGAGAAGAACAATCATGGGGGCAAGAATGCATGGGAGAGAAGGACACAGGGAAGAGGTAACTGTGGGGAGGAAGTGGGAGGGGAACTGTTACATTGTGGAAACTGCAATCAGTGTTATGAGACAGTGTATGTGTGTATGTGAGCTGATGCATGGAAAATGAATTTGCTCTGTAAACTTCCACCCAAATCACAATAAAAATTAATAATAATAATACCTTATGATCAAGTGGGGTTCATACCAGGTATGCAAGGATAGTTGAACATTAGAGAAACAATCAACGTCATCCATCATATGAATAAAGGAAAAGAACCACATGATCATATCAATTGATGCAGAACAGGCATTGGATAAAATCCAACACCCATTCCTGATCAAAACTCTCAGCAAAATAGCAATAGAAGGAACATTCCTCAACATAATAAAGGGCATCTATGCAAAACCAACAACCAACATTATTCTCAATGGAGAGAGACTGAAACCATTCCCCTTGTGAACAGGAACCAAACCAGGATGCCCTCTATTACAGCTTCTATTCAATATTGTATTGGAAGTCCTAGCCAGGGCAATAAGACAAGAAAGGGAAATCAAAGGCATCCAGATTGGTAAGGAAGAAGTAAAACTATCTCTATTTGCTGATGATATGATCCTATACCTAGCAAACCCAAGAGACTCAGCAAAAAAAAAAAAAAAAAGTGGAACTAATTGAGAGATTTTGCACAGTGGAGGAATACAAGATCAACATCCAAAAATCAGTTGGATTCCTCTACACCAGTGAAGAGATCGCTGAAAATGGATATAAGGAAATCAATACCATTTACAATAACTACCAAAAAAAAATATATATATTGGAAATAAATTTCACTAGATACGCAAAAGACTTGCACAAAGAAAACTGCAAACCACTAATTCAAGAAACCATGAGAGATCTACATAAATGGAAGAACATACCATGCTCATGGACAGGAAGATTAAACATTGTGAAAATGTCAATACTACCCAAAGTAATCTATACATTGAATGAAATTCTAATGCAGATCCCATCAACATTCTGTAAGGATATGGAAAAAACCAATTACTAATTGTATATGGAAAAGAAAGAGACCTCAGATAAGCAAAGCACCATTTGAAGAAGAAGAAAAAAGTAGGAGGTCTCACACTCCCAGATCTCAAAACCTACTATACAGCCACAGTAGTCAAAACAGCTTGGTATTGGTACAGTGACAGACACATAGGAACAGAATTGACAACCCAGATACAATCCATCGACCTATAGCTTATTTTTCACAAAGGGCTGAAATCCATTACATGGGGAAGAGATGGTCTCTTTTAACAAATGGTGTTGGCAAAACCGAATATCCGTTTGCAGAAAAATGAAACACTATTTACAAAAGCCAAACATGGAAACAATCTAGGTGCCCATCAGCAGAAGAATGGATAACCAACCTATGGTACATACACACAGTGGAATACTATGCAACACTAAAGAATAATGTAGACTCTGCAGAACACTGCATAACATGGATGAACTTGGAGGACATTATGCTGAGTGAAATAAGTCAATTGGAGAAGGACAAATACTGTATTAGTTCATTATTGTAAAAAGTCAAGGAAAGGTTTATATATGGAAGGAAACTTTCTTTGTTGGTTACCAGGGGTGGGAAGAAACACAGCAAAAATGGAAAAAAAAAAAAAAGCTAAAAAATGCTGGGGCAGACACTGCTGGAAGGAAACCATTTAAAGAAGTTGTTTTAACTAGATACCCTAGCCCATCCCTCTTTTAAGACTAAAACATCTGAAAAAGCCTTGCTGTTGTTTTAGTTGGACTTTTTTCCCCACTTGTCATTTATAAGAAGACTTGAAGTCTAAATCCCTAAGAAATCCTGAAAATGGAATGGGGGAGAAAAAAAACATCTGATCTGGAAATAAAAACTGTTGTTGTTGTTGTTATTATGTGCCGTCGAGTTGGACCCAACTCATAGCGACCCCTCCTTGGGTTTCCGAGGCAGTATCACTTCAGAAGTAGATTGCCCCATCTTCTTTTTGAGGAGTGGCTGGTGGGTTTGAACCGCCAGCCTTCTGGTTAGCAGTCTAGTGCCTTAGGCACTAGACTAGCAGAGCTCCCAGAAATAAAAGCTAGCGATACAATGTTTTGTATTGTACTTTTGAGTGTGACCAAAAAACCAAACTCTCTGCCATGGAGTCGGGTCCGACTCACAGCAACCCCTCCTTGGGTTTCTGAGACGGTTTCACTAAGGAAGTAGATTGGCCAGTCTTCCTTCCGAGGAGTGGCGGGTGGGTTTGAAATGCCAGACTTCTGATTAGCCATCAAATGCCTTAGGCACTGTGCCACCAGAGCTCCCTTTGAGTGTAAAGCACCTTTAAAAAATTTTGTGGTGTATGAAAGTGCAGCCCATATATTACATCAGGTTGTTTTAGGGACTAAGCAAGCTATGAAGAAGTTTATTTTGGCATAAGCTGAATGTACAAGGACTATCTATTAGGCATGGCTTCTTGGGTGATAATAAGGATCTCAAGGCATGTTGTACCGTAGGCAAGTAGACATTGGCATCTGCTGAAATAATGTACAGTGATTATGAAGAAGGGTCTAGTGAAATGTTCAATAATAGGACCCTGGAAAAATCTTGCCTTTTTACATATTTCTTGACATGTAAGAATCAAATTGTTTTGTCTGGGGTAAATTCCCACGTGGTTTAAAATAAGTATCATTTTTTTCAGTGAAAAAAAATGCACAAACTGAGATCAAAGTTAATGGCTTGAGAGATATCTTGACAGTCACCACTCCTAAGAATTGTCTTTGACAGCTCTGTTGGCTGCAGGGTTAGTGGATACTGGTTTTTTCACTCTGAAAATAGTTGTGTTTGTATGAAGAGAGGAGGAGCCTGTGTTTAAAAATTACCAAGTGTTGTATTAGGTTAGAGTTTCTGAAGCTTAAACCTCTTTCTTTAGAAAGAACATCTATTAATACAGTTTGTAGTCATGAGGGCTAAGGTCTAAAGGACAAACCAAAGGAATGACAGAGGAAGGGGATTTAGGGCTAACAGGTGGTCTGCAGACATATTGGCTGAAAGTGTTCACAGCTAAAGTGTCACATGTGGGTGTTGCTGTGTTTCCCTCATCCATGCTCTCTAACACTATTAGTTCTAGCAATGGCCATAAGAAGTGACTTTAGCAAGACCTTCAGGAGGATAGCTCGGCTATTTTATTGGTTCCCCAAGTCACTGACCTGCTCAAAGAATCGGAAATCCAAGTTGCTCTGGTGCCATAGTGGAGGTAAGTTACCTCAGGCTATCACATTGTTTCAAATACATTTTCTTCTGTTACTAAAATGGAATCTCAAAGAGCAGGAGGGAGACAATAAGGTGCTTAAATTAAAAAAAAAAAAAAAAACACTATTTAAAATGCTCATTGGGGAAAAATTGAAAGAACATGAAATATAGCAATTTGAAAGTGAGGTATTAAAAGCAATGAATCTTATCCAGTTTTATGCTTTTTAGGCATTTAGATTCAGAAGGTCTTTAGGGAGAAATGGAAAAGGTTTATTAGTTTTTTTAAAAACATGGAAAAGAACTTATTTTCAGTGAACCCTTGTTGTACTGCTAAAACAGTTTAAGATAAACCAAAGAATAATCACAGAATCAGTTCCCCTCTTTCCCTTAGAAAATTAAAAAGGTCAGTCAGTTACGTTTTCTGGGGGGTCGGTTTTGTGGCATGGTTTAGTCAGGTAGTTGTCGATGTGAGATTTCAAAGCCCCTTGAGCATGCTACTGCATCCATCCCTGCGTGTTCTGTCCAGTCCCACCTGACTGCCATGTGAAAGGGTAAGAGGCAGGATCAGAGGCAGCAGATGACCTCTCCAAGTCTGGCCTCTGATGCACTTTCTACAAAGTCCATCACCTTCATGCTCTAGACTAAGGTATGTAAACTCTCTTACCTCATAATGTTTAATCTTGAGACTGAATCCACATTCTGTTTCATACCTACGTAGCTCAGCATCTTAAGTGTTTAATATTTGCCAACTATCTGATAGGTTGTTGTCGAATATAATCTGATCATATGATAGATTATCCAGCACAAGATCTCCCCTTAATTAATACAGAAGTGACTATGATCTGTTATCACCAAGGAAGTATCTAATTAGGAAATTAACAAAATTTAAGGTTTAGTACATTTCAATCATTTATTTTCCCCTATTTTAATATTTTCTTTCATCTTTTTCATTACCAAAATATGGAGAATTTAACTTAATATTTTAGAAGTCTTTTTTGTATATACCTGTCCTTAGATATGGAGTAGCATAACTTGGAGTGTTAGAGCCATCAGGGATGTTAGAAAAATCATCTGCAATCTCTTCATTTTAAAGATGAGCATACTTCCTCCAATAAGTTAAATACCTCCCAAAACTTTTACATGGACAGGACTGGAACTTTATCCCAAATCACTGATCTGGTCCTGTTTTTACCATACCACAGTGCTATTGTGTGTAAACACCAGAGAAGGTGAACATACAAATTCTTGCTGAATATTTTACATATGGCTTTCATCAGTGTATAATCTATACCCGTTTAGTCATTTGTTTTTCCAAAATCTTGGTAGTTTATTAATTTGAAGATTAATGACCTGTTTCTAGTAATCTTTTTATTTATACTCTTAGGAAATAAAGTTGTTCTTTAAATATTACCCCACTCTCGTGATAATATTTACATATATGCCTTACAGGATTACATCTACTCGAGAGCAAGGAAGGGCTACCTTTTATTTTATCTCCAATGTTTAACAGTATTTTTTTTTTAATAGTGAGTAGCCAAAAACTTTGTTTTACTGAATTGATTTGTGAAGACGGCCATATGAGATTTTGAATTGGGTGAGTTAAAAGAATGAATCAACTCTTGGAAATCTTCTTACTCCTGGGATCCTTGCTCCTAAGTTCTATGTAGATTGATGGGTTACTATATGGTAGCTATAAAAGATGGCTCAATATCAGGTCACCTCTTATCTAGGATTAAACTCTTTCTGTCATTCTTCCATATCTATCAGTCATCTAAAAGTTGACACAAAAATATACCAAGTGTTCCATGTGTACTTCCATCCTTGTCAATCCCACTTGAAACCTAAAATTGCCTCAAGGCAAGATGAATAGTTGATATTTAATACTAATTAAGTGAAGATTCTCAAATAGATTTATCATCATCTAACTTAACACAATTTTAGCTCACCCTAGTTCATTTCTTCTCTGTCTCCCCATCTATTACCTTAGGAAACAACAATTTACACCAGGGAATGAATTAGGAAGAAAAAAAGAAAAAGTCCAAAATCTCAATACAATCTGCATTTTAAACACCTCAGTAATCTGTGATCTTGAAGAAAAAGAACTGGGGGAGTGTATGAGAGAATCCACATTCCATGCCCAGAGCCATTTCAGATCTACTTGAAGCACCCTGGGTCAGTGTATCAAAAAGCCGTAGTTCAACAGAATTGTAATCTTCTGGGGACAATAAGGGACTTCTGTGTCAGATATGGACCCTGGTTTCTGTCACTTTGAGCAAGTCATTTAAACCTCCCTGACTCAAGCTTTCTCATCTGTAATGTATAGGGATTGGACTTGATCTTAAAGGTGCCTTTTAGCTTGATAATAACTAGGATACAGTAATATGGACAAAGCAGTTGCATTGTTGCTAAAGAGAACAGAAAGGAAGAATGTTTGACGTTAAATATTATTTCACTGTGTTAATCATCCACAGAGTTAGGACTGGCATTGTTAATTATCCATATATCTGAGAAGTTACGTGAAATCCTATTTAAGGAGCTCGAATTCCAAATTCATGCATGCTATGAGATCTAGGCACTCCAAACGGGTGAACCCTAAATGTTAGGCTCCTACATATCAAAATTGGCCATGTTTCATACGTGATTTGCTCCAGGGCACTTAAGGAGTTTCCAGTAGTCATCTCAGTTACTTAATTTCAGTGGCAGGGCCATCGATTTCACAGCCTCTTCAATCCTTTCAATACTGATTCCAAATTAAACATTGTTTCCAGGACACCCCCTTGGGTACTCAAGGCTATCCAATTAACTTTTAAAAAACACTTTCTGTAACTGCTTTTAATCATAGCTCAAAGACAACCAAATGCCCCTCTCCCCTCTCTGTCTCTGCCTCTCAGGAGGATCAGAAAATCAGAGCTTGAGAACCTAGCTGTTTGTAGGTGGGGAAGGGAATATCAGGTAGACTCTTACACTAGTTCTTCCTCTTACCTCCTTCCTGCCCCAGATTTTAATAGGTCAGTGAGATAATTGAATGAGAGGCAGATGTGTGCACAACTGGAGTATACAGACCACCACCTCCTTCCCATAAAGAAGGAGACAGAAGAAAGAGAGCTGCTCACTGGACAGCATCCCACTTTGAGGACACCCCTGAAAGGGACAAGCCTGATGGAGACAGTCCCCTTGGAGGTAGAATTGGTAGAGGAGAAGGTGAGCATTCTAGTGTCTCACTCATTGCAGAGTAGAATGTAACCTCCTAATAGAATTTATTCTCTGTGCAGCAGTGGAGCAACAAGGGGAACCATAGCCAAGATGACTTCACACTGTCTAAGAAGGCCTATATGGATTTGGTGGCCCATAAAAGCAAGTGATCTCTAACTGTGAGTGAGAGGGAGTAAACTTTAAACAAATATGAAACTATTACTGTAAAAAGCCAATTATCTTGCCTTTGCAAAGAGAGAGAAGAAAATTTAAATGTATAAAATCCTGTTTTCACACACACAGAAAATTCTTACAGATAGATGGTTAAAACAATAGTGAGGGCTCTTGACAATATTATCAAGCCATACTATTAAAAAGTTGGTACTTATTAATCCTTAATATGTGGAAGCAAAAGATAAGAGTCTCCAATATTAAACAAAGTTATCACTCCTTTATAACAGATGAGACAATCTCACCCCTTTTGTTTTAAGATACTTTTCAAATGAGCAATTTTATTCATGTCAAATTTCCCAAAAATGACCACTACGATTCTGAATTGTCCTTAGTGAAGTTATGCCTGAAGATAATACAAGTTTATTAGAAGACACATCTATGAGAAATTGGCTGATGTTTGGTCAAATGTAAAGATACCACTTCTGAGTGTCTCGAGCCCTCAAACCTAAGACGAAGCTGCCCCAGCTGCTGACCCAGTAAGTAACCTCCTGGCAGGTGGATGTATAAAGAGGAGATCTCTTCCAAAGCCAATTTCTCTTACACAGACAAGGCTAAGAGAAGTTTTCTTAAACAAGCAACATACAAGCTGGTGGACAAGAAAACAGAAGACAAGAATTGTTAAAGCCAAATTTCACCAGAGGACACCAAAGTCTGGCTAGAACTCCAAAATTCAGGATACAAACAATAAGCCAAATGCTGAAGGACTATGAGATTATGAGATTGCATATTCAGTGCAAAATCTATGTAGTTGATGCAAAGAGGCCTGCAGCAGATGAGACTCAAGGGCTCTCAGATGAGCTGCTTATTACTGAGGCAAGGGCCCTGGTCTGCAGTAGCGAGCTCGGCCAAGTCTCAGTGAACCCTGCAAATTCACCTTGTCAGATCGTCCCACAACCACAGGAAACAGACCTGTAGTCTATGCAACAAAATAATAAAGGAAAAGGAGGAGTCATTACAGGATTTGAGGGGAAGAGTAGAGTTTTAAGTAAAATTTAGATGAAGCAATGTTTTAAGATTTTGTTGAGGGAAGAGGGTTCTGTAATTCTTTTCTTTCCCCTCTTTTTTTTTTTTTTAAATTGTGATTTGGGTGAAAGTTTACAGAGCAAATTCATTTTCCTTACAATAATTCATAAGCATTTTGTTTCATGGCATTGATTGCAATCCCCATAATGTAACTGCACTCTTCCCACTTCATCCGTGTGGTTACCTTTTCCATGTGTCCTTCTTTCCATGCACTCCTGTCCTCTGGGCTATCACCCTGTGCAAATACTGCCCTTCTCATCTCCCATGGTTATTTGTTCTAAGGAGTGTACCTACCTGGTATAAATGTTCACCTTATATGCTTGTCTGTTGCTTGGCTGGAAACCACAGGCCCACAGGCCCACAGGCCCGAAGGGTGACTAGGAGCCATAGTCTTGGGGGTTTCACCAGTGCTTCTCAGACCAGTAAGCCTGGTCTGTTTTATGATAATGAAGCAGTGTTTTTTTTTTGTTGTTGTTGTTGTTTTAATGCATTGTATTGAAATATAATTTATGCACAGTGAAATACACAAAACTATGGGTCAGTGATTTTTTTTTTTTTTTGGTTTTCCCTCTGCTCCCTTCCTACCCCTGACAACCAGCAAAGAAAGTTTCCCTCCATATATAAACCTTTCCTTGATCCTCCACAACAACGAATTAATACTATGTTTGTGATTGACTTATTTCTGTGATTGACTTTTTTCACTCAGCATAATGTCCTCCAAGTTCATCCATATTATGCGGTGTTTTACAGACTCTACATTACTCTTTAGTGCTGCGTAGTATTCCATTATGTGTACATACCATAGTTTGATCATCTACTCTTCTGCTGATGGGCACATAGGTTATTTCCATCTTTTTGCTATTGTAAATAGTGCTGCGATGAACATGAATGTGTCTATATCTGTTCCTGTCCTAGCTCTCACCTCTCTAGGATATATACCTACTAATGGGATTGTTGGGTCAAATGGTATCTCCAACTACAGCTTTCTAAGGAATCTCCATATTGCTTTCCACAGTGTTTGTATCACTTCACAGTCCCACCAGCAGTGTATGAGAATCCCAATCACTCCACATCCCCACCAGCATTTGTTATTTTCTGTCTTGTTGAACTTTGTCATCAGTGCTGGGGTGAGACAGTATGTCATTGTTGTTTTGATTTGCATCTCTCTGATGGCCAGTGATTGTGACCATCTCTTCATGTATTAGCTGGCCACCTGAATATCCTCCTTGGTGAAGTATCTATTCATGTCTTCTGCCCATTTTTCAATTGGATTGTTAATTCCTTTGGTGTTAAGGCATTGGAGTTTTATATAAATCTTAGAGATAAGTCCCTTGCCAGATATGTAATTATCAGCAAATGTGAATTTGTTGCTGTCATTTTTGTTATGTGCATCTTCATGGTGTCGATTTCTTTGTTCCATATAATTTTCTATGCTGAGCTTGTTTTGTTTATGAATCGTGTTACCACTTCCTTCATTGCTGTTGTTTTAGTATTTGCTAAATATTTGTGCTGGTTCTCTTTTTTATTTTGATGTGAAGGTTTATCATTTTTCTTTGAGGTTACCCTGTGATTTATAGTTTTCTTCCCAAGTTTAGGACAGTCTGTTCTATCTTGTAGTTGTCTTGACTTCCCTACCATCTAGAAGTCCTGTAACGACACAGTTTTCTCTCTTTTTGGTTTGTAGTTGTCCTCATTTGTCAATTGATGTCTCTTGTTCCCTGTTTACAATCTTGTAGGCTTATTTACTTTGGATACTTCCATAGATGGGTTGGTTTCTAGGTTATATCATCATGTGTATTAATGGTCATTTGTTGTCGGCTTTTGTTGCTTCTCTGTTCAAAGGGCTCCCTTTAGCATCTCTTATAAGGTTGGTCTAGTTTTAGCAAATTCCCTTAATTTCTGCTTATCTGGAAATGTCCTAATCTCACCATCATATTTGAGGGACAGTTTTGCTGGGTACATAATTCTTGGTTGCAAATTTTTCTCTTTCAGGGTTTTATATATGCCATCCCATTGTCTTCTCACCTGTGTGGTTTCTGCCGAAAAATCCAAGTTTAGTCTTACTGGTTGCCCTTTGTAGGTAACTTTTCATTTTTCCTGTGCTGCTCTCATGATTCTTTCTTTGTCTTTGGTTTTGGTGAGTTTGATGATGATATATCTTGGTGATTTTCTTTTGGGGTCTATCCTATTTGGGGTTTGTTGGACTTGCTGAATCAATATATTCTCATCTTTCATCATAACAGGAAAATTCTCTTCCAACAAACCTTGGACAATTTTCTCTGTGGTTTTAGTTACCTCTTTTTTTTCTGGAATTCTGATGACATGTTGGTTATTCCTTTGGATGGTATCCCACATGAACCTTCTTAGGCTTGCTTCATTTTGTTTTGATCTTTTTTCTGATTTATCCCTTTCAAAGAAGTGTTCAGGTATTTGCCTTTAATCTCCCTAATTCTGTCTTCCATTGATTCCATTCTGCTCCTTTGCCCATTCAATTTCTGAAAATTTAGTATTAATCTTCTGGGTTTCTGTGTGTAAATTTTGTATCATTTCTAATTTTTCATTTATTTTGTCATTTTGTTTTTGTATTTTCTTTCGAAATTGTTGTAGGGTTTTCTCTGTGTTTTCCTCAATTTTGTCAGTGTTTTCCTTGATCTGTCTCTCAATTCATTGGAGATACCTAAATATAATTCTTTTGAATTCTTTATCAGGGAATTCCAGTGTTGCATATTCCTCAAGGATGTGTTTTGGGTCTGTATCCTGGTCCCTTGTTTCTCCTGCTTTATCTTGCTTCTTTGTGTGGACTGTGATGCTCTGTTGTCTCAGAGGCTTTGTGACATTTTTGTGTTTATATTTAATTGGTGATTGTATGTTGGAATGACTTCCCCACGATTTTCATTTTGTTTTGTTTGTATGTTATCTATGCAAGCAGGGTACTGTGTGACGCAATGTTTTAATAGGTGCAAAGCAGGGCTGTATGTAAAGGGGTCAACATCAGGTGTGTACTAGAGAGTGGACCCAGTATCTGTTTCCTTGTAAACCACAAAGTTAAGATAAATGTGAAATGGCATTTGTTCAGAAAGTAACAATTTATGTACCTGGGTTGAAAATCAAGCCTGCCTTTTTGTGTCAGAGTTACTTAGATCTTCCAGGCAAGAGTGTGATGCTTTACTCTTGCTGATATTTGAAGCAGCAGAGTTTCTGATAATGCATAGTTTGAAGAGAACAAGATTTCTCAGGGGGTCCTTAGAACACTTCACAGCTGCTATGTGTCCTTGAGAGAAACATTACCATCATCTTTCTCTTTCTTCCTGGTCTGATGAATAGTAGGAGTTTTACTTCCTCGATCCAAGTGAATTTTTACTTTGTAATTAAAGTAAAAATGCAAATAAATCTGTCTAAAGGAGAGATAACTTGATGGATAACTTTATTTATTATGGATAATAATATCCTTTATTTCCATACTTCAGGGATTAGTAAGTACTGACATTTTAGTAGTATGGCTTGACAATATTGTCAAGGGGCCTGGGTTATTGTTTACACCATCTGTAAAGAAAAAAAAATTTTTTTAAACAATTTTTTTTTTACTTAATTTTCTTTGTACCTAACTCTGATTGTTCCCATATTTTTCAATACCCCTTACAAGTGACACCCTATCACTTCTATACCCCTACCTATACCCCTACCCTCACCCCTACCCCAAAGCCCTCCATTCTCTTGCTTCCATATGGATAGGTTGATTTCTAGGCTTGTTGGTTGAGCCTTTATCCTGGGAATTCCCTTTACCACTTCCTTGTGTTTGATCTCCTACTTTCAGGATCTTATTTTTTCCTCTATCTTTTGTTGCTACCTCACTTTAGGTAGAGCACAGTACCTAATAGCTTTCTGGAAAAAAGAGTGTGTGAATGGCATTTCATGTTTTTGGAAATATCCCAAGGAGGTGCTTTGGAATAGCCTTAAAAAATATTAACCAGGCATTCAGTGGGCTCTTTCAAATTGGAAATGCATGTCTTTCAGATCTGGGAAATTTTCTTGCATTATTTCTTTGATGGTCTCCTACCTGAGAACTTTAAGGATGTCACACCTCCTAGAATGATCCTCAAACTTTTTCTCTTTTAGTAGTCACTTCTTTATCTTACTATCTTACATTGTGTCCTAGCAACTTGTTGTGGACTCCTGGAGGACAGACACATGTTTTACTCCTATCCCTAGTTCCTTGCCCAGGACCAAACAAGTCCTGGCATCTATGAACTTAACTAAGAAACTCCAGAGAGACCAGAATTACTACTTTGCTGATTTGGAAACTTTTAATTGAGTAATTACATAAGAAAAACAAAAATACCAGGCAATGAAAAGATTAGAAACTCATGAACATTAAAACAGTTCATTGTAACTTCTGACTCATGGCGTTTGGGCTGGGACACAGCTTGGTTTTGTACATACTGTGAGGCGTTGGCTAAACAAATTATTTCAGAGAGAATGTAGTAAAAAGTTTGAACTGTTTAGGAGAGCAAACTCCTAATTTAAGTACTTGCTTAAATTATTTTTTTCTAGGACCATTGCTGATTATAAAAATAATGTTCATCATTTTAATTAAAGAGAATGGATGCCTTACCTGTTTCTTAAAGCTGGCCATCAGGAAATTAGTTGTAGTCATTTTACGTACATAAAAGTAAGAAACCAAATTTTTAAAAAATTATATTGTGGTAAAATATATATGTCTTAGTTGTCTAGTGCTGCTATAACAGAAGTACCACAAGTGAATGACTTTAAGAAACATAAATTTATTTTCTCAACAGTTTAGGCTAGATCTAGAGACTAGATGCCTCTGTTGGTTCTTCAGGGAACTCTTCAACTTCTGCTTCCCTGCTCCGTGGAGACCTCCATGTGTCTTGGCATCTATCTTAACCCATCTCTCCTCTGCTCACTTGGTTAGTCTCTTTTACATCTCAAAAGAAATTGACTCAAGATACTTCTACACTAATGCTGCCTCATTAATATAGCAAAGACAATCCGTTCCTAAATGGGATTATAACCACAGGCATAAAGGTTAGGATTTACAATACATATTTTGGGGGGGACATAGTTCATCTTAACAACATATAACATAAAATTTCCCATTTTAGATACTTGTCGATGTACAATTCAGTGACATTAATTACATTCAGAATATTGTGCAACCATCACCACTATCATTACCCCAAACAGAAACTCTGTACCCAATAAGCAGTAACTCCTCATTCCTCCCTCTCTCCAGTCATTGATAACCACCCACCAGCCACTCCTCGGAAGGAAGGTTGGGCAGTCCTACTTCCGTAGTGATACTGCCTCGGAAACCCAAGGAGGGGTCGCTATGAGTCGGGGCCGACTCGACGGCACATAACAACAACAACAACAACAACAATCTACTTTTATCTCTATGGACTTGACTATTTCTAGATACAGTGAAACCTGTGGAAGATGGAACTTGCTAAGACTGCCTTGATTTTCTGGGTCTTGCAAGGTTTCCACCTTTGACAGGGCGCAGTCTTACCACATTTCTACCCCTCTCTATTAAGAGTCCTACCTCATAAACACCCAGAAAGCATTTCTTTTCAATTTTATAGGACTGGGAAAGAAACCGTCTTTTATGATCTGCACACTTACTCAAATTATGTACAGATATGTGCATATACTATTCAAAGATATGTGTAAAATTCATTTTTACTTGCATTTCTTAGAATTATTTCTGGCATTTTCATCTGCACTTCCACATATTTGAGTTGCAATACCCAAATTTTCTGCTTCCATCCACATCGCACAAGAGCCAGCTTTCAGAGAATATTTATTAGGCTGAAATAATCATTTTAGTGGAAAATACTTGAGTTTTCCATCTCTGATAGGTTTCCATCCTACACCAGTTCCAGCTTTCACAGGTTTTACTGTATTTCATGTAGTGTGAGAGCTTACAGTATTTGCCCTCTTGTGTCTGACTTACTTCACTGAGCATGCTTTCAGTGTTCATTCATGTTATAGCATGTACAATAAAACCTGCAAAAGCCAGAACCTGTGTAAGGCAGAAACCTGTCAGAGAAGGAAAACTCAAATATTTTCTAAATAAATAAGCAATAGAAAAGTGGTAAGATTGCACCCTCTTAAAGGGGGAAATCTTGTGAGACTCGGAAAAATAAGGCAGTCCCATTGAGTTCTGGCTCTCACATGTTTCACCGTATCTACTTGAATCCTTGTTTTCTATTTTTTTAGTTGTTTACTTAAAAGGGTAGGATGAGTCATATGGATAAGTCATATGTTTAACTTTTCAAGGAACTTCCAAATTGTCTTCCACAGTGACTGTATCATTTCACATTTCCACCAGCCATGAACTAGGGTTCTGATTTCTCTCCACATCCTTGCCAATGGTTGTTGTTGTTGTTATGTGCCGTCGAGTTGGACCCGATTCATAGCGACCCCTCCTTGGGTTTCCGAGGCAGTATCACTACGGAAGTAGATTGCC
>NW_006921684.1:6469175-6471903 GCF_000298275.1 Orycteropus afer afer
GTGCCTTAGCCACCTTTCATTTTATGTGTGTGTCTATGTGTATGTGTTTCTATTAGCCATCCTAGTGGATGTGAAGGAGCTCTGGTGGCATAGTGCCTGAGACATGTGACTGCTAACCAGAAGGCTGGCAGTTCAAACCCACCAGCCACTCCTCAGAAAGAAGGTTAGGCAATCTACTTCCGTAGTGATACTGCCTCGGAAACCCAAGGAGGGGTGGCTATGAGTCAGTTCAGATTTAACGGCAGTGAGTGAGTGGATGTGAAGTGGTATCTCAGTGTGGTTTTAACATCTGTTTCTCTAAGAATTAGTGTTGTTGAGCATCTTTTCATGTGCTTATTGACCATCTTCTTTGAAGAAATGTCTATTCAAGTCCTTTGTCCATTTTTCAATTGTTCTCTTTGTTTTTTACTGTTGAGTTGTGGGATTTCTTTATATGTACTAAAATTAAACCCAAATCAGATACATTATTTTGAAATATTTTTCTCCCATTTTACAGGTTGTCTTTCCACTTCATGATAACATCATTTTATGCACAAAAGTTTTTAATTTTGATGAAATTCAATTTATGTATATTGTCTTTTGTTGTTTGTGCATTTATTGTCACATCTAAGAATCTGTTGCCAAAAACCCCTATGTTTTCTTCCAAGAGTTATATAGTTTTAATCCTTATATTTAGGTCACTTAAGTTGGGCAGTCTACTTCCACAGTGATACCACCTTGGGAACCCAAGAAGGGGTCACTAGGAGTCGGATCCAGCTCAACAGCAGTGCATTTGGTTTGGTTTGGTTTGTCCATTTTGAGTTAATTTTTATATATGGCTTGAGGTAGGGACCAACTCTATTCTTTTGCAATTGTAAATCCAGTTGTCCCAGTACCATTTGTTGAGATTATTCTTTCCCTGTAGAATGGACTTGGCACCCTTGTCAAAAAGGAATTGTCCATAGATATATGGGCCAGTTTTTTTTGTTTTTTAAATCATCTATAATTGTGATCTTTAAAATTCATTAAGACCAATATTTTCCAAATCTAGCCAATTGCTTTTGCAAAGATTTAGAAATGGCTTTTAAGGTCATCTGAAAGATGTAGCAATGGACACCTTTATTAATTCAGGAGCTTCGTGGCCTGAAAGGGGGCAGAGATTTGTGCCCCCACCTCACCAAAGAACTGAGCCCAGTGCAGCTCTCCCAGTTGCCCTGCCCAACAGATGCCTCTGATATTTGGGCCCAGCCCACAAAATTCCTTCCCTGTAGTTATATTCAATTGTGCCCCTGTGCCAGGTTCAATATTAAAATGTCCAGTTAGGAGATGGGTGGAGGTTGAAGCAGTAGGGAGCTGAGGAGTGTTCTTGGACGGAGAAATCTGCCCCCATTCCTTGGTCAGTGGCAGGAGAAAGGGGCCCAAATTTCCTCCTATCAGTTGGAGATTGGGATCCTGATCATATGATGGAGCTTCTGTTTATCTTTCACCACTTCCCCATCTCTATCACATCTCCCCTTGACTGTGTGCTCAGTGTCATGTGGGTGTACTAATGAGACACAGACTCTGAAAGGAAGTAAATACACCCAGGCCAAAATTAAAGTCAGAAAAGTCATTTCATGTGGAAAGCCATAACTTGATAATCTGATGCTGGAAAAATGACATATGGGTTATATCATGGGCATAAAGGGAGAAAGAATAGTGTCACTAGCTATCAAGTTTGTGGAAAATATTTTTCTTCTTTTCTTGTGTCTGTGTATGTTTTCCAGATTTTCATCGTGATCATCACTGCTACATATCAGATGACTTCTATGTGTCAATAATGCTGCAAATTAAGCATTATTACCCCCCTACACCCCACTTTATTTTGAATGAAGAAGAGGTTTCAGAGGCTCAGAGGGGGCTTAAATAATTTGCCTAGGTCAGTCATCTAAAAAGTGGCATAGTCAAAGGAAGTGAATTTAGTTTCAACTATGCCTGAATCTAACCTCTCCACTAGAATGCTCTTGGTTTTTTTCCCCAAACAGTGGGAGTCCAGCCCATTTGTTTGTTAGGTTGACTCATCCCTATAGGAGAAGAAAGTCTCTGTGAAATTATGCAGTGCTCTTCCTTTGAAGCTTCAAAATTTTAGTTTCATTCTTATAAGTTCTTTAGAAACAGCAAGTTTTTTTGGAACAGCAGGAAGCATAAAAGCAAATGCCTTTAGAAATGAATTCTGTTTTCTGTGACATGGCTTTCCAAACATACCAGGAAAGTTCAGTCAAAGTAGAACACCTTTGAAAATTCCAAAACGTCTGTGTTCCAGGATGGATCTTCTCCAGGCTCAAAACTATTCTTTCATTCTTTTGAGGGCATATAAAATAAATATAGAAATTGCAACAGAACTTCATCTTTTTTTTTTTTTTTTTCCAACAGAACTTCTGTTTGACAGATACCAAGTCTGTTAGTTTAATCTCAGCTTCTGCTGAGGGATGTGAGGGAAATTGTCAGGGACCTATCTTCAATTTATTTTCATCAGCCAGTCAGTAGCACAGTGGTGGGCCCATGAGAGCTACATGCTCAGTGCTGTTAATTAAATACCTGGTTACAAATTTTCAATTCTTTGTCCAGTATGCATGCATGCATGCATTTATGCACACAACACACACCTAATCAAATCTCTTATCAAGAACAATTTTAGGATTGGTAGCTGTGTTAGACTGGGTTCTCTAGAGAAACAAAACCAGTAAAGCTTATATATATATATATATAT
>NW_006921684.1:6472733-6502753 GCF_000298275.1 Orycteropus afer afer
ACCAGAAGGCTGGTGGTTCAAACCCACCAGCCACTCCTTGGAAGGAAGGTTGGGCAATCTACTTCTGTAGTGATACTGCCTCGGAAACCCAAGGAGAGTCGGTACATAACAACAACAACAAAGAGGTTGGGAGCACTGAAGCTGCTCTGTCCCAGAGGGGTTTAAGATGTTCCCTGGGACAGACTGGTGGGGAAAAGATACCCTCAATTCCATTCCCCTCCACTACTCCAGGCTGCTGAGCCCCTCTGGGAATCCAGGAAAAGAGTACTGCTTCTAGACCAACCGCATTCCCCAATCAAGATGTCAGGCACAGGGCAGGCTTGGGGGAGGGAGTGGCTAGAAGAAAACCTGAGTGATTCCGGGGCACAGGAAGGTGCTGATATTGTGCAACTGCGACCCTGTCTGGAATTCCTTCTCCATTCATTTGCTTAAAAAATAGACTTCCTTCCTAAACTTTTCATATATATACATATATATATATATATATAATGTCTTCAAATATCCTGTTTCCAAACAAGGTCATGTTCATAGGTCCCAGGAGTTAGGACTTCAGTATATTTTTGGTGGACACAATTCAATGCATAACAGCATCCTCTGTTCTCCCTGCAGCAGAGTCCATATTATACTCTCAACCAAGGGTTGCACACTCATGTGCTTAAGGAAATCTGAACATAGAACTTAAAGGAATGAAGAGGTTGAATGTATGAAAACTAGGCAATGGCACAGGCTATGACAAGTTGAAGAGCTCAGGTTCCAGCTTCATCTCCTTCATCCAGTTGGCTGAGCATCAGGTCTTAGAGTTTTGGAAGTATTTTCATTCATTTGCTCATCAAATTTGCTTTACATCTGTTAGAAAATATTTGTACTTCTCTTATGGTACTTGTTACCATCTTGTACTCTGAATCGGAGTTATTGTAGATTATGGGTCTGAAGGGGAATATATCAAGAAGGTCACTTCCTTTTTTTTTTGGAAGTTTTAAAAGTACAGGTATCCCCCACTTTACAAAATTTGCTTTATGCCACTTTGCTTTTACAAAAATACCTACATTACTACCTGTTTTCGCTAATCAAAAGAAATCCAAAGAGGATTTTCTCTTTTATGAAAAAAGGCAGAGAGCAAAACTAGCATACAGCATTTGATTTGCAGTGAACTGTTGAAGAGGCAGCGTGCACCGGAGCAGCGAGAGCACATCACCAGATTCCTTCCCCAGGAACTGCACTCAGCGCCTCAGCCTCCATAGCTTTGAACTGTGTCTGTGAACACTATATGTTAGTGTTATTTTAGTTTTTATGTGTTATTTGGTATGATTTGGTAGACTATTTTTTGGGGAGTCAGGGAACATTCAAAAACTTTTCCCATATAAATTAATGGTAATTGTTTCCTTGCTTTACACCATTTCAACTTACAAAAAGTTTCACTGGAACATTCTACTTTCAGGTAGCAGGAGAAACCTGTATCCTCACTTCTTTTTTCTGCTCAGTTTTTACCAGAGGTGACCAAAACTGCCATTGAGTCAATTCTGACTCATAGCGACTGTGATAGTTAAGGTTATATGTCGACTTGGCTGGGCCTGGTTTAGTGGCTGGGCAGCTGGATGTAGTTATTCCCTACAGCGAGATTGGTAATTAACTCCATGGTGGAAGCTACTGGAGCAGCTGAGTAGCTGCTTTAGGGATGTGGGCTGCTTCTTGTAGATAAGAAACAACTTTGAGGAAGGTTTCTAGCTTTTTGGCATGCTCGAACCCTGCATGTAGCCAAGTCATTCAGCAGCCTGCCATGCCCTGCCTATCTTGGGACTCTTTCTGGACTTGAATAAGTGGCCGGCCATGTTGTTTGGTAATATCGGGGCTGTGCCTTTTTACTTGTTGACCTTGGGCTTGTCAGCTTCAGCAGCCAGCAGCTGCCTGAGTGAAGAAAAGCCTTCAGTTTCAGTGGGCCAGGAGCAGGAGGCAGTGCTGAAGCCCAAGGTTGAGGGGCCTAGAGCCTGGCACTTGTAACTCAGACTTCTAGTCTCCAAAATTGTAAGAAAATAAATCCCTGTTTGTTCAAGCCATCCCATTTATGGTATACTTTCTGTTAGAGCAGCACTAGGTAACCAAAACAGTGACCCTATAGGACAAAGTAGAGCTGCCCTATAGGGTTCCCAAGGCTGTAAATCTTCATGGAAGCAGATGCCACATCTTTCTCCTGTGGAGTGAGTGGTGGGTTTGGACTGCTGACCTTTGGGTTAACAGCTAAGTGCTGAACCACTGCTCCATGAGAGCTCCTAGCAGAGATGACAAGTGTAAATAAATAGCATAGTGGGGGTGTCTGACTTCCTCTAACTTCACAAGCAGGAGAGAGAATCAAGATCAGCAGCCCAAGGCTGATTCCTATATAGTAGAGGTCAGATACACTTACTCTTTCAAACTTTTTCTTTTTGTTCTACCAATTCTGACACCAGCAATCCCTCCCACAGCACCCTCTACTTCTCTGCTAGGCTCAATAATTCATTGCAATGATCACACAGAACTTACAATATTCATGATTATGGGGTTTATTAGGGAAATAACCACAGGGGGAGAGGCCACCAACGTGGTGACATCACTAGGGTTAGTGTCACCCATCACCCAGCATGGTAACTTATTACCATTCCCACTCCTACCTCCTGTCACCTGCCACAGCAGAGAGTAAGTCTTTGCCTTGGCTTATGGGAAGGGGGAGAAACTATGAGAAGGAGACATGAGGGAAGGCATTGGGCTTACAGTGTGATGTTTGGCCCTGCATGGGGGTGAGTGGGGCAGGGCTGGGCTGCTCCACCTACCAAGGGCATTCACCAACCAACCTGAACCACTGAGGGGAGGGGTGATACCATAAGTTACTGCACTGGGTGACACCAACCCTAGTGATGTCATTGCCTTGGTGGCCCCTCTCCCTGTGGTGCTGGCCCACTTGCCACCACCACGAAAGACCCAGTGGTCATTTTGGTGTCATCACTTCTGACAGTGTCAGGGTATGGTCTGCATCCCCCACACCACACTAGTGATGCTACCACACTAGTGATGCCACTGATCAGGAACAACTCAGGCTATAGTCCTTCAGTCAGGATGGCTTCTTAGCTGTGCTTGCAGGCAGGCCTCTCCTCCTCTTCTTCTGTTTGGGTCCCGCCTCTACCCTGCTTGGGCAAATGTTAGCAAACCTCTTTAGCTCTGCCAGAGAGTGCCTGGAGGCTCCCACTCTGCCCTCCTACTGGAAGGATTTCAGCACTCTTGCTCCATAGGTCAGCATGCCCACTGTAACCACCTCACTCTGTGGGCAAGAAGCCCACCTCACCATCTCCCGCTGATCTCTTTGCCCTGCTGCCACTATTTCTCTGCCACTGCTTCTTGCCATCTCACACCCTCTCTGGTGGTACAGCCCTGTCTCTCTGTCTCCTGAGTCTAAGATGTTCTCAGCATAGGGATTCTGGGACCTAAGGACATGCTCTGTTCTCATCTCTTCTTCTTGGTGGTTGTGAGGTCCCCCTTTCTGCCTTAGGGATGGTTCATTTTAAACCTAGCAGGATGACAAAACTGACCATCCCTTTGTTAGGGTTCTATACACCTTATTTGCGTGGTCCCATCCCCACAAGAGTGCCATACACTTTATTCACTTTATTACCAAGTTATCCAATCCCCTTTGAGGGCCACAAGAACCTTATTTGCATACTCCCATACAATCATTTGGTGGGAGTTACAAGACTATGGCTAGAAAGGCCATATAAAACCAATCCATTACACTCCAACAAGTAAATGAGATGCCTGGGGCCCAAGCACTTGTTTTCTTCATATCCTCTTTGGAACAGTCATACACATTCTCCCACTCCTTTTTCAGCCTTTTAAAGCCCCATTCGCTTGGCCTACTTGAGTTCATAATGAGCCTTGGCTGCAGAAAATGTACTGGCAGATGGCAGTGGTGAGCATGGGTGAAAATTCTTGCGGTCTCAGAATTTGTTTAGTTTTGCACTTAATTTAAGCCTACTTTCCTATTGTTCTCTGCTCTGGAGTTCCTTGTTTCTTACTGATAGGGTGGTCAGGAGCATATATATCTCCTGTCAGAACAAACTTGAGAATAAAGATCATTTGATCAGTACATAAAACAAAGATAAGTAGATCGTTTGATCTACTCTGACGTATATAAAAGGAAAGATTGGAGGAGGTACAATGTCATCTTGTTAATTCTGTCCATGGGCTGCAAAAAGCCTCAAGTCTGAGTGACCAGCAGGATGAATGAGGGGTTAACATCTGTAGTGAGATCATCTCCCAACAGGCACTAATTAACGCTAATTATTGCTACCGTTTCAGTCATTTTCATGTAAGGCCAGAGGTCTACCTGCTTTAGAGCTACCTGGAGTGATTATTAAAACTTCACATTCCCATACCCCTCTGATCTAAGGACCAGGATTTCTGGAAGAGGCACTGTGGATCTGCATTTTTTACAAGCTCCTCAAGCAATGCTCATGCTGTCCTTGGCTTGAGACCTCCTGAGTTACAGAATCATGTTATTGGTTCTCAGTGGGTCCTTTGCACTCAACCAAGGTTGCCAGCTGAGGACGTGGACTAAGAACATGGCTTGAGGTCAGACTGGCTGATCACGTATCGGCAGAGTGATTGTGAAAAAGCAACTTAAACGTTCAGTACACCAATGTCGTCTTCTGTAGCATAAAGATGACAATAGTAGTATTTATCACTTACAATGGTTCTGAGAATTGAATAAATCAATGCATATAAAGTTCATGATCCCTGGCACCTAGTAAACCAAAAACCATTTGCCACTGAGTCAGCTCTGACTCATGGAGACCGTGTGTGTGTCAGAGGGGCACTGTGCTCCATAGCATTTTCAATAACTGATTTTTTTTAAGTAGATAGCCAAGTCTTTCTACCAGGCCACCTCTGGGTGGACTTGAACCTCCAACCTTTCAGTTAATAGCTAACAGTGTTAAGCATTCATGCCACCTAGGGACTCTGGCATAAAGTAAGTGCTAAGTAAATAGTCACTCTCATTTTCTGCCCAATTCCACGTTGCCCAAATGAGAATCATTCACAGATCTTCACAATTTTTGCCATAGTTGCATAACTTTAGTTATGCAAATACTAGTATTAATGCTTTTCATTAAATAATTCACCCTTTTTACTTAGCCTCAACATAGGAGGTGCTATCAGAGAAATAATTGATTTGATGCACTGTTATGTTCTCTTACACACTAAAATTAATAAACTGCTACCGAAATTTTAAAATTTTAGGTAACAACACTGTGTGTCAACCACTGTTGGGAAACACTCATCTAATTTAACCTTCATTCAGGAAACTGAGGCTCTGAGAGGTTACGTGGCTTTTCTAAAGTTACACAGGGAATTGTTAGAAAAGCCAGAAATAAAGGGAGCCATGTTTCCTTCTAACTAGGCCAGTGCTCTTTATTAAGCCTGTTAATTTCATAGTGTTCTTACACAGCACACTGAGCACTGAAAAGAAAATATCCTTTGTTAGTGTGAGGTGGTGGTTGTTGTTATGTGCCGTCAAGTCGGCCCCGACTCATAGCGACCCCTCCTTGGGTTTCCAAGGCAGTATCACTACGGAAGTAGATTGCCCCATTTTAGTGTGAGGTTAAGAAACTGAAATAAATGTTATATGTTAAATTGGCCTAAAAAAAACCTACCATTAGCGTAAAGCAGAGAAGAGAGTTTGAAGTATAGATTTATCTCATTTCCTTCCCAACATTTCTGTGTCCTATGGGACATAGAGGGAGCTCTGGTAGCATAGTGGCTAAGACACTTGCCTGCTAACCAGACGGCTGGCGGTTCAAACCCACCAGCCACTCCTCGGAAGGAAGGTTGGGCAATCCTACTTCCGTAGTGATACTGCCTCGGAAACCCAAGGAGGGGTCGCTATGAGTCGGGACCGACTCAACGGCACATAACAACAACAACAACAACATGGGACATAGAAAAATGATGCTCAGGACAGGCAACGCTGAAGAAGCAGAGCACTGGAGGTGTCACATGACTGCCCCTTGACACTGTGACTCATAGTGACTGATAATGTTGCAGGTAGGAATCAGCTAGGGGAAGGAAAGCATTTAAGAGCACAAGTTTAGTATCAGATGGACGTGGGTTCTAATCCCCCTGACTGCACAGAAGCTTGACCTTGAACAAATTACTTAACCTTTCTGATCCTCAGTTCCCTCATCTGTAAAATTCTCACAGAGTTGCTGGAAAGATTAAGCACTATGTTGAGAAAGGATATTATGCTTGGTAAAGCAAAGAATTAGTGAAAAAAGGGAAGACCCTCAACGAGATAGATTGATACAGTGGCTGCAATGATGGGCTCAAGCACAGCAATGATCGTGAGGATGGCATGGGGCCTGGGAGTGTTTCATTCTGTTGTACATAGGGCTGCTATGGGTCTGAATCAAAGGCACTTAACAACAACAACATAACATGTTGAGAAAATGCCTAGTACAGAAGGAAAGCTTTTATTTTTACTTCATTGCCCATTTCCAAGACTGAGTGATCATATGCAGTGAAATACAATTAGCTTTTAAGCCACAGCTTAAAAGGAATGGAAAATGGAAAACCTGCAGCACCAAGTGGTTAGACCTTACAGTCCTTCTATTCATCCAAGTCCATAGTTCTATGTATATTTAATACAAAATGCAATTATTTTCTAAAAACCTGATTATTAGGAAACAAAATATAGCATCACTTGAATCTAGTTATTAGTTTTTTGCAGTAGTTAATGTTGACGGTGTAGTGGACATCTGATTATTTAGAGGAAACCAAGCCTAGACAATCAGCGTTTTCTAAGATCTAGACATAGACATATAAGTCTATCCAATTAAAGCCAGTCCTGGATATTTTGCTGGAACTATTAAGAAACAGTTGAACTCTCTCCACTAGTCATAGTCTTAGAGCTGCTGACAGCCATCTTGCCACTGTGGGAGAAGACCTTCCTGAAGACAGAGTCATCACAGAGGAAAGGAGAGAAGAAAGCTTGAGATAGATCAAGGGTTAATGAGCTTTTTGAAACCCTGGATACAGAATGTAGTATCTTCTATACTTAGTAGGTGCCCCAATAAATTCCTTTAATGACATAAGTCAATTTGAACTTTTAATTAAAAGTAAAAATTTCCTTATTTTAATTTAAAAAAACCTCATCAATAAAATAGGCAATACGGTTTGTTTGGAAAAAATACAGAGAACAAACAGGTTGTTCAACCAAATCATTTCTATGACAAGCAAAGAGAAGAGATCTCAAGGGACACAATCTTCACATCTTATGGCAATCCAGCTTGGTAATAGAAGTTCTACCTTCGTACTATGTTTCCACCCTGCCGCCTGAGATCTTGCAAACTTTTTTACCAAGCTACTCTCAAACTGAAAAGAACTTGACCCCATAACCCTGGGAGTCCACACAATCAAGATAAGAACATCTCTATCATCCCCAAAGTTTGCTCATCCCCCTTTGTGATCTTTCCCTACCATCCAGACCCTCCATCCCAAAGTAACCCCTGTCACTAGAGATCAGTTTGCATTCTCTAAAGTAGTATATAAATGAAATTATATAATATGTACTCTTTCCTTGCCTGGCTTATTTCATTCAGTAAAATTATTTTTAATTCATCCATGTTGTTGTGTGTATCATTTTTATTGCTGAATAGTATTTCATTGCATGGATATGCAATAATTTGTCTACCTGTTCACCTGTTAATGGATATTTGAGTTGTTTCCACTTTTTTGGCTATTATAAATAAAGCTGCCTTGAATATTTATATACAAGTCTTGGGCATATGCTTCCATCATATCTCTTAGGTAGATAGATACCTAGCAGTGGAGAGGCTGGGTCATGTAGTAAATACATACTTACTTTGTCATGAAATTATCAAACTAGAAACTTTTTACTAAAGTGATTGTACCTTTTCACATTCCCACCAGCAAGTGTGTGAGAGTTCCAGTTGCTCCGCATTCTCAGTAACACTTGGTATGGTCAGTCTTCCTAATTTTGTCCATTCTAAAAGGTATGTGGAGTCCCTGGGTAGTACAGATGGTCAAGGGCTCAACAACTAGCCAAAAAGTTAGCTGTTCTAAAACACCCAGAAGAAGACAGGCCTGGTGATCTGCTTCCAAAGGTCACAGCCTTGAAAACCCCATGGAGCAGTTCTACTCTGCACACAGGGGTTGGAATTAACTCAGTGACAACTAACAACAACAAGAGATGTACAGTAGTGTTTCATTTTGATTTTAATTTGCATTTCTCTAATGACTAACAATGTTGACCATCTTCTCATGTACTTATCAGCCATATGTATATCTTCTTTGGTGAAGTGTCTCTTCGCATCTTCTGCCCATTTTTTAATTAGGTAGTTTGTTTTCTAGTATCTAAATTTTGAAGTTTGGGCAATCTACTTCTGTAGTGATACTGCCTCGGAAACCCAAGGAAGGATCGCTATGAGTCGGGTCCGACTCGATGGCACATAACAACAACATGTATTCGTTCATCAGATACGTGATTTACAAATATTTACTCTTAGCCTGTGACTTACCTTTTCATTCTCTTAACCACGTATTTTGAAGAGCAGAAGTTCTTACTTTTGGCAAAGTTAGAATTTTCCTTTGTTTTCTTTTAGGGATTATAATTTTCATGTCTTATCTTTGCCTAACACGGGTCACAAAGTTTTCCTCCTATATTTTCTTCTAGAAACTTTTAGCTTCAGGTTTTACATTTAGGTCTATAATCTATTTTGTCTTCATTTTGTATATGAGGCAAAATATTAATTGAAGATTGGGTTTTTTTTTTTTTTTTTTTTTTTTGGCATGTGAATACCAATTGTTCCAGCACCATTTGTTGAACAGATTATTGTTTTTCTACTGAATTGCCTTTGCACCTTTGCCAAACAATAAAATAACACTTTGACCAAGTGTATCTGAGGTTATTTCTGAACTCTATATTCTACTCGTACTTTTTTTTAATCTCACATTTTTTCTTAAAAATTCTTGGGAATTTTTTATTTCACTTCAAAATACTCCCAGTTTTGTTTTAATATAAAAATAGAATGTTGATGCTCCAGAAAGGTACACCATGTCCAGCCTATAGCTTTGTGTGGTTCCCTCACTCCCACCCCCAGGCTTGCAGACTCCAATTTGAGAATCCCAAAGGAAATCAGAGAATTTATAGGGACCTGAGGGTCATTTAGAAGTGCCCCTTCCTTTTACAGATGTGAAAACTGAGAACCCAGATCACACAGCTTGTAAGTGACAGAGCCAACTGAGAAATAAGAAATGCTATTTTTGTGCTGCTGAGAGGTTGGCATCAAATCCTGACCGCCTCCTACGATGACATCTGGCAACAAAATCAACTATCCTCTCTGCCTCGGGACATTAGAAAAGTGAGGCAATGCAGTTTTCCTCAGAGGGTTTACCTTGAGGGCTTACCAAGGAACACAAATGCCTCAAAGTCAACAAAAAGGGTACATCAGGGACAGAAAAGCACAGCTACATGTAGAATATCTAACCACTAGGAAGGTAGCCATCTGGAAAAGAACTCTTAGAAAGGGTCCACGTACAAGGCAAGGACCACCCTAATCAGCTCTTCTTTCTCTCAGGATGGATCGCTGATTGCATATTCAACTAGAAAACAGTCCCATTTGTGACTGGGAGGAATACATGCTGACAAGCAAAGATTCCTCTTCTCCAAATTCTTGAGTGTTGTTATAAACATTATAAATGTTAGGAATTACCATTCCTTCATCACGTGGAGTTTCCTAGCATTCTTTGAAGCAGTTAAAAACCACTGCCCTGATCAATCAGCAGTTTCCTCATAAATGCAGACTTTCTTAACAAGGAATACCCAGGTTATCTAAATCAGCAATAATATGAATGGCTAACTCTTATAGAGTACTTACTATGATTTTATATACTTTACATACACTAACTCATCAGAATTCAGTGAGATAATTAATGTAATTTATATCAGTAATTGTACACCTGAAAAATGTTGAATTTGCAAATGTGGTATTATATATATTTTTACAACAATTGAAAAAAAAAAACCAAACAAACTCCGAGATGGGAACTATTATTTTCCTTAGTTTATAGAAGACAAAACGGAGGCACAGAGAAGTTAATTTGGGCTGCGTAGGTCCAGAAGCTTAACAACCACACCACAAGCCTCTCCAATCAACACTGTGGTCTGGGAGATTCCCCCTTGATCTCTTTCAATGTGATTTATGGACATCGTTGTGGAAGTTCAACAGTCATGAGTGAGCAGAGCTGCTGGCCATGCTGTTGGCCAATTGGAAGGTGTGTGAAGTGAAGGAGTGGACAGAGTCCTGACCTCCTTCCTGGTGGGCTCTGAATCATGCAGGTCTACTGAGGCCGGCCCTCTCAGCCTGTCCTCATAAGCTCTCTGTCTCATAGTAGGGCCAGGATTTGGAGATGGGAACTGCAATGTATAAGCTCTCCAGCAAAATCAATTTTCAGTGAAGAAAACACACATTCCTGGTAGGTTACTGGGGCTGCTGGGAGGAATGACAGTCTTCCTTGGTTCAACTGCTTGTGCCTTTGATGTTACAAAAAGACCCAGCTGCCATTCAGAGCTAGGGCTAAGTGCTTGAGGGCCTGCTGCTTTGGTTTCTTGTCATCTGAGTTTGTTTATAAGCCATTTTACAAGTAAGCTTTGTTTCTTATACGCAAATGTGCTTTCAAATTTTGCATGAGTTAAACAAAGGATGGGGACAACCAAGCCCTGCAGCTTCTTTCTATTACAGGACAGCTCAGTAGGTTTAATTTTCCATAACAGATGTAACATTCACTCCAACATTATTTTGATGGGTTATAAATATCAAGGACATGTGTTTAGCAGTTCAGATTCTGCCTAAAAAGACTCAAGGACTTCCAGGCTTTACCCATGGCTCCTAAGCTGTTCATGGGAAGCAGCAGAAATGTGTTGCATCTTGCAGAATGGGAAGGAGAATTGTGGGAAGGGCCCAGCTACAGGGGCACACTTGTAAAATGCCTGGGAGAGCCTGGAATGTCCTGTGGTTTCAGAAGCTCTTTACTTCCAATACAATCTAAATGTAGCTCTAATAGAAATGAAATGTTAAGGAAGAAAAGAGTACCCCCCTGCTTTTCTCTTGCCAGTGCTAGTAACAATGGTCTCTGAAAGGTTGGAAGTAAGAAGGAGATGGCCTAGAAGTTGTGTGTGTATGTTTAGGATGAGAAGAGCTGGAACAGACTTAGAGAGGAATTCTACCTGGTTTTAAGTCATGATCTGCCTTGTTTCTTGGCACAAACTACTTTTATGTTAAAATCCACTGCTGCTTAGTTGATTCTGACTCAGTGATAACCGCCTTCGAAACCCAAGGAAGGGTCGCTATGAGTTGGGTCGACTGGACGGCACGTAAGAACAACAACAACAACATAGGGTTTCCAAGACTGTAAATCTTTATGGAGGCAGACTGCCACATATTTCTCCCACAGAGTGGCTGATGGTTCAAACCACCGACCCTTTGCTTAGCAGCTGAAAGCCTTAATCACTATACCACCAGAGCTCCTTTTATTGCCACATTTAAAAAAAAAAAAAAAACCTCACTGCCGAGTCAATTCAACTCATAGCGATCCCTCCTTGGGTTTCCGAGGCAATATCTCTATGGAAGTAGGTTGCCCAATCTTCCTTCCAAGAAGTGGCTGGTGGATTTGAACCCTCCAGCATTCTGGTTAGCCATCAAATGCCTTAGGCCCTATGCAACCAGAGTTCCTATAACAGTGTTAAAATTTACTTACAGTGTTCAGATAAGAAAAGAGGGTCTTAGGACCATACCCCCCCAAAAAAGTGCACAATCTTGGAAGAGGAAAGAACATGGAATAAGGAATTGGGATGTATATCCCATTCTATTTGATGTAAACCAAGAATCCTATAAGATTTTAATTCTAGTTCCATTTAGGGTGGACAAGAACAGAAGGTGAGTAGAGGGGTGAAGAATTTTATATCTTTTTCCTTTCAATGTCATATCTGTATTTCACTAAATAATGAAATACACAGCTCATGTTCACATCTTTGTTCTTTGGGGCAGGTCATAGTCCTATTCTTTAATTCTTCCCACTGTCTGGCAGAATATTGTTGGACATCCTAAAGAAATGGATTACAGTCTATCTTCCCTGTTATCTCTCCTGTACTTCAAGCCAATGTCTTTCTTCCTAAACTTTGTAATGGCCAAATCACCTTATTCTTTTCTGTGCTTATCTAACTCGACTTTTCTATGACACGTTACATTGCAGACACAACTGTTTTCTTGAAATTTTGTCCTATCTTGACTTCCTTCACCACACTCTTATTTCTCTTTTTACCTCTCTGGCTTCTCAGTCTCTAAAGCTGACCTTCCTTTGAGCATTCCTTCAATATCTGTTCTGTCCTTGCCCTAGTTCTTACTATAATAGAAATAGCTGCTGCTTTGTGCAAGCTCATACTCTAGAATATTCTAGGACTGGATGTTGCATCATTTAAGCTTCACCAGAGTCTTTTGAGGCTACATTATCCCCACTATCTTACAAATAGGTAACTTGAGGTTTAGAATGGGCCCTGGGAGCAGACCTGAGGCCATTTGAACAGGAAATTCTGAGTCCCAGTACCCAGAAAGTGAGACCAAGGAGAAGGCAATGTTGGTTCCAGCTGGACATGTCCCCTAAGCACTATGAAGAAGGCCCAGGACTGGGGTCTTGATAATACTATGTGTGTACCCTCCAGGAATGTGCAAGATAATCCATTAAGGACTAGAAGATATTGGACATTCTGTTTATACTTAGTTTCCAATATCACCCTTAAACATTTCTAATGTACTAGTGTAATAAGGAGCTCTGGTGGTGTAGTGGGTAAGGCATTTATTTGTCTGCTAACCAGAAAGTCAGTGGTTCAAACTCACCAGCTGCTCCATGGGAGGAAGATGAGGCAGTCTGCTTCTGTAAAGGTTTACACGTTGGAAACCCAATGAGGGTCGCTATGAGTCAGAAATGACTTGATGGCAATGAGCTACTGTTGTTAGTATAGTAGTAAGAAGACCTTTTGGCAGAATGGTTAAGCACTTAGCTGCTAAATGGAAGGTCAGCAATTCGAACCCACCAGTCACTCCACAGAAGAAAACACCTGGCCATCTGTTCCCATAAAGATTTGTAGCCTAGGAAACACTGGGGGGCCAGTTCTACTATGTCATAGAGGGTTGCTATGAACCAGAATCAACTTGATGTCATACAACAGTAAAAAAGTATAGTAGTACATATATAAAATTATAAATAAATATATGGCATACATTGGAGGTACATGTTTATTTTTCTTTTCACTGACAGTAGTGTGGGTTTAAAAATGTTGAGAGATTTCACTGTAGAGATTATGTTGATTATTAGTGAAACTGATGAAATGGGTTTTTAATTCATCTCCTTCTCTGGAATCTTGCAATATCTCCATCCACTTCCACCCACTACTACCAGATGGATTTTTTACAAAATAAAAAACCAAACTCCCTGCTATCTAGTCGAATCCGACTCATAGCAACCCCTCCTTGGGTTTTAGAGGCAGTATCACTACAGAAGTAGATGCCCAACCTTCCTTCCAAGGAGTGACTGGTGGGTTTGAACCACCAGCCTTCTGGTTAGCAGTCAAATGCCTTAGGCACTACACTACCAGAACTCCTTTACAATATAGGTCTGACTTTATTAAACTTCTGCCTAAACTCTTTCAGTTGTTTTCTATTGCCATCTGGTTTAAGCCTGCAAGGCTTTTCTTAATCTGTCACATCTTTCACCTGCCCCAATACTTACTTTATATGATCAATCCTGCCCAACAGTCCCCTGTGGTCAGTCCCTCAGCCTCTATCTTGCCTGCATAACTTGTATGTGATGTTTCTTCTGCCTGGGATGCCTTTCCCTCACCTCTTTCCATCCCAATTGACTAATTCCTCAACTACTTCTAAGACTCACCTCAAGTGTAACCTCCTCTGGGAGCCTTCTTTGACCTTGCCAGGCTGACTTAGATTCCTGTTCAGTGTCCCCACCATATAGGTAGCATTTGCCACACTGTACTGTGAGTGTATCTTTCTTACCCATTTCTCTCCTAAAGGATAGAGACCATGTTTTCTGTCTCTGCATTAACTGTCTAACACAAGTCCGGGCACAAAGTAGGCACTAACTTTTTCAGGGGCATGAATTTAAGAAATATATATACATGATTAGTAAACAAATCTCTGCAAATTAGTTGAGTTTGACTCTAGAGACTGGTTTCTAGGTCAACTCTGGATACCACTTAGTAAGCCAGGTCCCTGTTCCCCTCCTCTATGTTTAATTCTGGCATCAGCACATAAAATATTTTTATAATGATGATGACATAGACTGCTTTATTCTTGGCTAGAATAAGAATAAACTCACTCTAAATTTTTCTCTAGGATTTTTCTTGCCCTGACACCACTTTAATAAGCAAAGTTATTTCATAATAAGCTTCTTTGAATATTTCACCACCTAAGACTGCTTTTGAATGAGTTCCGTTAATAGAATGGTGTTTAGAGAATTCTATTTGCTGATAAATAGAGTTCTTAACTATGTGCTGTAGCATGACTGAGAGAACTCTTTTAAAATATTAATATTGGAAAACAGTTTGGCAGTTTCTTAAAAACTTAAATACAGAGTTACCATATGACTGAGCATTTCTACTCCTAGGTATATACTCAAGAGAATTGCAAACATATATTTACACAGAAACTTGAACGTGAGTGTTCATTTATTCATAATAACTCAAAAGTAGAAACAACCCAAATATCCATGAAATGATGAATGGGTAAACAAAATGTAGTGCACAATACAGTGGAATATTATTCTGCCATAAAAAGGCATGAAGTACTGATATATGCTATAACGTGGATGAACCTAGAAGACATTATACTAAGTGAAAGAAGTTGGTAACAAAGGGACATATTTTATGATTCCATTTGTATCAAAAGTCCAGAATAGGCAAATCCATAAAGATAGAAAGTAGATTTGCTTTTGGCAGGGAATGGGTGGGGGGTGAGAGGAATTGGAAGTGACTGCTAATCACCATGGAGTTTCATTTTGGCGTGATGGGAATGTTCTGGTTTTAAATAGTAGTGAATCCTTCCTTTTTTATGGCACTATTATTCAATTTAGGGTCAAGAGGCTAATCCCTCACTACTCCCTGAACAATGTACAACATGGGGAATATATTAAAAACCACTTAATTTTATGCTTTAAAATGGTGAATTTTATCTTATGTGAACTTTATCTCAACTTAAAAATGTAAAAAATATATATATATATAATTTACAGTCGCCTAATGTCCTATTTTTATTAAATATATTCAGTGGTATTATATGGATTCCAGAGAAGTCCATGACAATCTAGGCTTAAATCGTTCTGCATATTGTCTTGAACAGATAGGGCTACATAAATGCATTTTATTACTCCAGTTCAGATGCTGGATTTTGTTTGTTGTTGTTGTCGTTATGTGCCGTCGAGTCGGCCCCAACTCATAGCGACCCCTCCTTGGGTTTCCGAGGCAGTATCACTACGGAAGTAGGATTGCCCAACCTTCCTTCCGAGGAGTGGCTGGTGGGTTTGAACCGCCAGCCTTCTGGTTAGCAGTCAAGTGCCATAGGCCTTAGGCACTATGCTACCAGAGCTCTTAAATTTCCCTCTACCTGCCAGACAGACAGAGATCAATATACATCTAACTGGGAACCTTGTGTGCTTTCTCTTCCAGAGGGTAAATATATGTGTCATTCTCATTGCCAAGACCTGGTGCATCTGGATTATCCACAAAATGAGAAATTACCAAGCTGTGTGCCCACTTGTGAAGTAAGACATTCAAGCAAAAAGAATAGTCAGGTAGGCACTGCTTGGTGTTTGTGCAGGTCTGAGTTTCAGGCCATCCCACCACTCATATGCTAGTAGAATGGTCTCTTTCCTCTGACTTACCTGTGTATCTTCTTAGGATCTAGCTCATATTCATTCTTTGCCATTACTTCTTTGCTTAGAGAGCATCCTGTTGGAAGCTTAAGTATGGGTTGTGATTTTGGTAACAATAGAATGTGTCAATAGTTTTATACAGAACTGTCATAAAATGAGACTTTAGTCTGCTCAAGTACTTGTCACATCCAGGATGTGGTCTTGTTGGCAGATGTACTTCTTGTTATTAGGTGCCTTCGAGTTGGCTCTGACTCATATATAGCAACCTCATGGATAATAGAACAATATGTTGCCTGCACCATCTTCATGATCCTTGCTGTATCTGAGTCCATTGTTTTGGCTATTGGGTCAATCTGTCTTACTGAGGGTTTCCCTCATATTTGTTGACCATCTACTTAGCCAACCATGATGTTCTTTTCTAGTGATTGGTCTTTCTTGATGACAGGTGCAATGTAAGGGAACTGAAGGTTCTTACTTAGTGTTGCTTCAAATAAGGCATGAAATTTGAGTATTTTTCCATCTGATAAAGAACCTGACCATGAACACACTCCTGGGAAACCCATCAGTTTTCATTGGTTCCATTAAAGCAAGTATTTCCAACTTAGTAGATCAGGATCTGCTTCTCAATAGATCTTCAAGCTGGTTTCTGCCTTCTTCACTCTGTTCTCCTTGGTTTGCTGAGATTTCCAGAAAGATGAGGTGTACAATTGGCAGTGATACATGCTCCTCTGCAAACTGGACTATCAACATCTCCTCTCCTCAATACTATCTTTTTAGAGATTGCGAACACTGGAATTAAATGGTGTTTAAGTGTTGTTTAAATGCTCATGGATCTTGGCATGCTCACTGGAATGTCTGAATAGGGTTACTGAAATTAAGCAGCGACATTCCTCCTTTCTTCATTTATGAGTGAAACTACTATTCAATTTTGGGCCAAGAGCCCACTGCCACTACCAAATCTGAGAACAAAACACCAAATATGTTCTTTTGCCACTAGTTTTTTTCCCTCTAACAAAATTAGCTGTTGATCAGAACAGTAAAACTGTTTTGAAGAGTTTGTTCAGCATATGTGGTTCACATCTGCTAAATTCCCATTCAACTTAATTACACTTGGCAAGGCAGAGCAAGAGGATGAGGAATCTGTAAATGGTATGAATAACAGTTTTTCTGGCAGACTGGTGGCTTCATTTTAAATAGTGACTGATGTAAATTTTACAACCGGAGCCCACTGGAGTCCCTGCAGAGTTAAACAGCCTTAAAATTAATGTCAGAAAATGCCTTCATCTCAAGAAGAAGAACTGGATTAGAGATTCAGCTTGTAATTTAATAGAATAACTTTGAAGAGAGCAGGGAGGATAATAGAGGTATTATGGAAGCTCTCCAGAGAACAAATATATGTTGTTTAGCTTGAAAAAAATGTAGAGTTCAAGTGTAATGTTTAAACAAATGCCTTGGGAAGTTTCTTGCAGGTACTTAAACTACCAATTCTTGAATAATTGCATTATTTTCACATACCATTTTTTTTTTTAAATAATTTCTTGTGATTTGGGTGAAAGTTTACAGAGCAAATCAGTTTTCTATTCGACAATTCACACACATTTTGTTTCATGTCATTGATTGCAATCCCCTCGATACAGCTTCACTTCTCCCACTTCCTCCCTGTGTTTCTCATTTCTGTTCCTCCTTCTCTCCTAACCCTTCCTGCCTTCTTGTTGTGGGGCAAGTGCTGCCCTTTAGATCTTGAATGGTTGATTGTTCTAAGGAGTGTCTACCTTTCTAGAGTTATTGTTTGCCTTGTAGACCTGTCTATTGTTTGACTGAAAATTGAGCTACAGGAGTAAGTTTCATTTCCAGCTTCAAAGGGCCATAGTCTTGGAGATTCCATCAGTCTCTATACAAGCAGTAAGCCTGGTGTTTTTATGATTTCAAGTTGTGTTCCACATATTTCTTCCACACTATCTGGAGCCTTTTTCTGATGTGATCCCTTTCAGAGCAATTAGTACTTGTAGCTAGGCACCATCTAGTTCTGGTCTCAGAGCCATGGAGGCTAAGGTTCATGTTGTCCAGTAATCCTAATTCTTTCCTTGTGTCTTCGATTTTCTTCACTCTTCTTTGCTACAGGAAGGGAGAGGCAAATAGTTGCCCCTTGATGGCTACTCACAAGTTTTTAAGATCCCAGTTGCTGCTCACCAAAATGGAATGTAAAACAATGTCTTTGTGGACTATGTTGTGCCAATTGACCTTGATGTCCTCTGAAGTTATGATCCCAAGTGCCAAGGCCCAGTGACTCACTCCCTCAGGGTTTTTGGTTATTGCTAAAAAGGTTTTGCAACTTTTCCCCCTATATGTTCTATCATATTCATGGATATATTTGCAGCATTTGTAAATACATATGTAGAAATACCTTTTGTCAAACCTATATATTCAGGGACATAGGCTCATTCTCCTTCCCATAACTGTTCAGCTTACATGTCTCTCTATATGTCCACTCATAGATTATTGTTATTACTATTACTATGTATGAATTAATATTTACCTCTGTTGCCTTTAACTCTTGTACTCCTCCCAGCATCTTCCTTGATCATTTTGTGCTGATCTCCTCCTCCTTATTGTATGTTGCCTTTCCCTTCACCCAACATTATATGTTTCCAGCTTCTAGTTAGTGGCTTTCCTTCCCTTCCCTTCCTATTCATGGTAACCATCAAACAATATTTTTTTTTCTATGAAAACCTTTTCCTGAGTTTTTACAATAGTGCTCTCATACAATATTTATCCTTTAGTATTGACTAACTTCACTCAGCATAATGACCTCTAGGTTCATCCATGTTATGAGATGTTTCACAGATTCTTTGATATTGTTGTTGTTCTTTAATATAGCGTAGTATTCTGTTGTATGTACATAGTTTGTTGATCCATTCATCTGTGGATGGGCATTTAGGATTTTTCCATCTTTTTGCTATTGTGAATAGTGCTGCAAAAAACATGTCTGTGAATATATCTGTTCCATCATGGCTCTTATTTCTCTATACCTAGTGGAATTACTGGATAATATGGCATTTCTATTTCTGGCTTTTTAAGAAAGCACTATCCTGTTTTTCATACAGGTTATACTATTTTATAGTCCCACCAGCAGTGTATGAGGGTTCCAGTCTCTTCATACCCAGGCCAGCATTTGTTGTTTCTGTTTTTATGGACTTTGTTATTAGTGTTGGGGTGAGATGATATCTCATTGTTGTTTTTAATTAGCAACTCTCTAATAGTTTGTTGTACTGAGGTGACTTGTGATACTTGAAGCTATGCCACCAGTATTTCAAATAACAGTAGGGTCACCATGGTGAACAGGTTTCCCCGGAGCATCCAGACTAAGACAAACTAGGGAAAAGGATATGGCCAGGTCCACTTTTGAAAAAATTGGCGACTGAAAACCTTATAAATAGCAGGAAAACATTGCTGATATAGTGCCAGAAGATGAGTCCCTCAGGTTGGAAGGCACTCAAAATATTATTGTGGAATAGCTGCCTCCTCAAAGAAGAGTCAACCTTAATGACATGGATGAAGTAAACCTTTGCTGATAAAGCACGACTTAAAATGAAAAAAGAAAAAGAAAAAAAAAAAACAGCTGCAAACATCCATTAATAATTGGAACAGGGAATGTACAAAGTATGAATCTAGGAAAATTGGAAGTTTTCAAAAATGAAATTGAATGCATAAAGACCGACATCCTAGGAAGGATTGAGATGAAATGGACTGGTGTTGGCCATTTTGAATTGGACAATCACGTGGTCTACTATGCTGGGAAAGAAAAATTGAAGAGGAATGGCACCACATTCATCATCAAAAAGAACATTTCAATATCTATCCTGAGGCTGTCAGTGATAATATAATATCCATACATCTACAAGGAACACCAGTTAACATGACTATCATTCAAATGTAACACACCAACCACTAAAGCCAAAGATGAAGAATTTAAAGATTTTTACCAACTTCTAAAATCTGAAATTGACCAAGAATGCAATCAAGATATATTGTTAATTACTGGTGACTGGACTGTGAAAGTTGGAAACAAAGAAGAAGTACCAGTAGTTGGAAAATATGGCCTTGGTGATAGAAATGACACCAGATACCACATCATAGCATTTTGGATGACCAATGACTAATTCATTGCAAATACCCTTTTTACAACAATATAAACATCGAGTATATACATGGACTTTACCAGATGGAATACACAGGAATCAAATCGACTACATCTGTGGAAAGGGACAATGGAGAAGCACAAATCATCAGTCAGAACAAAGCCAGGACTAATTGTGGCCATATGAGCATCAATTGCTCACATGAAAGTTGAAATAGAAGCTGAAAATATTTAAAACAAGTCCACGAGAGCCAAAATAGGACCTTGAGTATATCCCATCTGAATATAAAGACTATATAAAGAATAGATTTGATGCACTGAACACCAGCGACCAAAGACCAGAGGAGTTGTGGGATGACATCAAGAATATCATACATGAAGAAAGCAGAAAGTCATTAAAAAGACTGGAAAGGAAGAGAAGACCAAAATGGATGTCAGAAGAGACTCTGAAACTTGCTTTTGAATGAAGATTTATTAAAGCGAATGGAAGAAATGATGAAGTAAAAGAGTTGAATAGAAGATTTCAAAGGGCAGCTCTAGAAGACAAAGTTAAGTATTATAATGAAATATACCAAGACCTATAGTTGGAAAATTAAAGGGGAAGAACACACTTGGAATTTCTCAAACTAAAAGAACTGAAGAACAAATTCAAGCTTTAAGTTAAAATATTGAAAGAGTCTAGGCAAAATATTGAATGATGCAGGAAGCATCAAAATAATACAGAGTCACTGTACAAAAAGGAATTGGTCAATGTTCAACTATTACAGGAGGTGGCATATTACCAAGAGCTAATGGTATTGAAGGAAGAAGTCCAAGCCGCACTGAAGGAATTGGAAAAAACAAGGCTCTAGGAATTGAAAAAATACAAATTGAAGTGTTTCAAAAAAATAGATGCACTGCTGGAGGCACTCACTTGTTTATGCCAAGAAATTTGGAAGACAGCTACCAGGCGACTGACTGAAAGAGATCTATATTTGTGCCCATTGCAAAAAAAAGGTGATACAACAGAATGTGGCAATTATCGAACAATATCATTTATATCATAAGCAAGTAAAATTTTGCTGAAGATAATTCAAAAACAGATATAGCAGTACATCGACAGGAAACTGCCAGAAATTCAAGATGGTTTTAGAGAGGGCATGGAACAACAGATATAATTCCTGATGTCACATGGATCTTGGCTGAAAGCAAAGAATACCAGAAAGATGTTTACCCGTGTTTGAAGAATGGAAATTCCAGAATATTTCATTGTGTTCATGAGGAACCTGTATGTAAAACAAGAGGCAGTCATTCAAATAGAACAAGGGAATACTGCATGGTTTAAAATCAGGAAAGGTGTGCATTGAGGTTGTGTTCTTTCACCTTACTTATACATCTCTGTGTTGAACAAATAATCCAAGAAGCTGGACTATATAAAGAAGAACATGGCATCAGGCTTGGAGGAAGACTCATTAACAAACTGCAATATACAAGTGACACAACCTTGCTTACTGAAAGTGCAGAAGACTTGAAGCACTAACTGATGAAAATTAAAGACTAGAGCCTTCACTATGGATTAGACCTCAACATAAAAAAAAAAAAAAAAATCCTCACATCTGGACCAATCAGCAACATCACACAAAATGGAGAAAAGATTGAAGTTGTCAAGGATTTAATTTGACTTGGATTCACAATTAGCACCCTTGGGAGCAGCAGTCAATAAATGAAATAACATATTTCATTGGGAAAATCTGCTGCAAAAGACCGCTTTGAAGTGTCTAACACAAAAGAGTAAAGAGTCACTTTGAGGACTAAGGTGTGCCTGATCCAAGCCAAGGTATTTTCAATAGTCTCATATGCACATGAGAGCTGGGCAATGAATAAGGAAGACCAGAGAAGTCACGATGCATTTGAGTTGTGGTGTTGGCAAAGAATGCTGAATGAACCATGGACTGCTAGAAGAGGGAACAAATCTGTGTTGTAAGTACAGCCAGAATGCTCCTTAGAAGTGAGAATGGCTACACTTCATTTCTCATTGTTTGGTCATGTTGTCAGAAGGGACCATTCCCTGGAGAAGGATATCATGCTTGCTAAAGCAGAGGGCCAGCGAAAAAGGGGAAGACCTTCAATAAAAAAGGGTAATACCCTCAAAGAGATGGATTAACACAGTGGCTGCGATGATGGGATCAAGCATGACAACAATTGAGAGGATGGCAGGACCAGGCAGTATTTCATTCTGTTGCACATAGTGTCACTATGAATTGGAACCAGATTGATGACACCTAACAACAACAACAACAAAGGCTAACTATGGTGAGCATTGCTTCATGTGTTTGTTGGCTGTCTGAATATCTTTGATGAAGTGTTTGTTCATTTCCTCTGCCCATTTTTTAATTGAATTGTCTTTTTATTGTTGAGGGATTGAATTTTTCTATAAATTTTAGAGATATATAAAACAGACAACAGTCTGACAACATGACCAATATAGAACTGACTGTTCCAAACTTAGGGAGATAAGAATTTACTGCAGGGAAACAACCAAAAAAATTAGTAAGCCTTCTAACCAAAATAAGAAAGAAAAAAATCCAAGGACTTAGTAAATACAAAATCAATAATAATGAACAACAAAGAAAGAAAGCTCAATAATAAAATGAACTCAGCACAGAAAAATATTTGGAACAAAGAAACCATCAGCACCACAACAAAAAACACAAAAGAATGACAGTAATAAATTCATACCTATCATTAATTACACTAAATGTGAATGCATTAAATGCAACAGTTAAGAGAAAGAGAGTAGCAGATTGGATAAGAAAACAAGACCCACCAATACGCTACCTAAGAGACTCAACATAGACACAAAGACAAAAATAAATTAAAAATCAAGGGCTGGAAAAATATATCAAGCTAATGGCAACCTAAAAAGAACAGGAGTGACAATATTAATTTCTTAAATAGACTTCATGGCAAAATCCATCATGGGGAACAAAGAAGGGCATTACGTGATGATAAAAACATCATCAATTGAACAAAAGGACATAACCATAATAAATATCTATGCACCCAATGAAAGACCATCAAAATACATAAAGCAAACATTAACTGAATTGAAAGGAGAAATAAATAATCTACAATAGCAGTGCAAGACTTTACCACATCACATCAATGAAGGATAGAACAACTAGAAAAATACTCAGCAAAGACACCAAAGAATTCAAACACTGTCAACCAACTTGACCTTATATACAGAACACACCACCCAACAAAAATGCAATACACATTCTGTCCCAGTGTACATGGACCACTCTCCAGAATAGGTCACATATTAGGCCACAAAATAAGCCTCAATATGTTTAAGACAGTCAAAATACTATAAAGTATCTTCTTGGATCACAACACGATAAGATTAGAAATCAATAATAGAAAGACTGGGGGGGAAATCAAATATATGGCAACTGAATAACACACTGCTCAAGAACCACTGGATCACAAAAGAAATAAAATGTGAAATAAAAAAATTCCTAGAAACAAATGAGAATGAAAATACAACATACCAAAACCTTTGGGACACAGTGAAAGCAGTACTCAGAGGTCAATTTATAGCAATTAATGCATACATCAAAAAAGAAGAAAGAACCAAAATCAACAACTTAACCCAACAACTCATCAATTAGAATATGAGCAATAAAAGAAGATCACAGTCTCCAGAAGAAAGGAAATAATAAAGATCAGAGCAGAAATAAATGAATCAGAAAAACAATAAGAAAAAATCAACAAGACTAGAAGCTGGTTCTTCAAAAAGATTAATAAAATCAATAATCCATTGGAAAATTTAACTAAGTAAAAGAAAATGAATATGCAAATAACATGAACAATGAATGAAATGGGCAAAATCACAACAGAACCAACTGAAATAAAAAGCGTAATAATACTATGAAGAATTGTATTACAACAAATTCGAAAACCTGGAAGAAATGGACAGACTTCTAGAAACACATGATCTACCTAAACTAACACAGACTGAGGTAAAAATTTGAACAGACCCATAACAAAGGAAGAAATTGAGCAAGTCATAAAAAACTGCACCCCTACACACACACACACAAAACTCCTGGCCCAGATGGCATCACTAGAGAATTCTATCAGATGTTCAGAGAAGAGCTGACTCCTATCCTACTCGAACTATTCAAGAACATAGAAAAGGATGGTATACTCCCAAACTCATTCTATAAAGCAAGTATAACTCTGCTACCAAAACCAGACAAAGACAACACTAAAAAGGAAAACTACAGACCAACATCCCTAATGAATACAGACACAAAAATATTCAACAAGATCTTAGCCAATTGTCTTGGTTCACTAGTGCTGCTGTAACAGAAATACCCCAAGTGGATGGTTTGACAAACAGGAATTTATTCTCTTACAGTTTAGGAGACTAGAAGTCCAAATTCAAAGTGCCAGCTCTAGGGGCTGGGTGAAGGCCCCTCAACCTTGGGCTTCAGCTCTGCCTCTTATTCCAGGCCCACTGGAGCCAGAGGTGTCTCCTAACTCAGACAGCTGCTGGATGCTGAGGCTGACAAACCCAAGGTCAGCAGGTAAAACAGTACAGTCTCAAGATTGGCAGGCAACACTACAGGCCACTGGTTATGAAGACTTGGCCAAATGCAGGATCCAAATGTGCCAAAGGCTAGCTACCTTTCTGAAAGCTTCTCCTTATATGCTGGAAGCAGGCCACACCCCAAAGGCAACTGCTTAGCTCCTCACAGCAGATTCCACCTTAGAGGTGATTATAATCTCATCATGAGGAGTAACTACATCCAGCTGCCAAGCACTCAAAACCACTTCCCAGCCAAGTTGACATACAACCTTAACTACCACACCAATAGAATCAAACACTACATCAAAACAAATAATATACCAGGACCAGTGGTATTCATACCAGGTATGCAGGGATGGGTCAACATTAAAAAAACAATCAACATAATTCATCACATAAATAAAACAAAGGAAAAGAATTACATGATCTTATCAATCAATGCAGAAAAAGGCATTTGGTAAAATCTAGCACCCATTCCTGATAAAAATTATTGGTAAAATAGGAATAGAAGGGACATTTCTCAATATAATAAAGGGTATATATGCAAAACCAACAGCCAACATTGTTCTCAATACTAACGTCATATGGAAAGGAAAGAGACCTCAGATAACCAGAGCACTTCTGAAGAAGAACAAAGTGGGAGGTCTCACACTCCCAGATCTTAAAACCTACTATACAATGGTGTTGGTACAATGATAGACAGATAGACCAATGGAACAGAATCAAAAGTCCAAACATAGACCCATCCATCTGTGGACACCTGATCTTTGACAAAGGTCCAATGAAGGATACGCAAATCAGCTCACAATGTGGATGAGCCTGGAGGACATTATGCTGAGTGAAATAAGTCATTAAATGGGGAAGAGACAGCCTCTTTAACGAATGGTGCTGGCAAAACTGGATATCCACTTGGAGAAAAATGAAACAAGACCCATACCTCACCCCATACACAAAAACAAACTCAAGCTGGATCAAAGAATTAAATGTAGAACCCAAAACTGTAAAATTCATCAAAGATAAAATAGGGGCAAATCTAGGTGAACCCTAATTTGTGGCATAAATAGACTACCAAATATAACCCAGAAAACACAGGAGGCAGAAGAGAAGCTAGATGACTGAGACCTTTTAAAATATTAAATTCTTATCCATATCGAAAGACTTCATCAAAAGGGTAAAAAGAGAACCTACAGATTGGGAGAAAATATTTGCCTATGACATATCTAACAAAAGACTTATCTCCAAAATCTATAGAAACTTCAACACCTCAACACCAAAAAGACAAACAACCCAGTTCAAAAATGGGCAAGAAACATGAACAGACACTTCACTAAAGACAATATGCTGGCAGCCAACAAACACATGAAGAATTGTTCGCAATTTTTAGTTGTTGTTGTTGTTGTTATGTGCCGTGGAGTCGGACCTAACTCATAGTAACCCCTCCTTGGGTTTCCGAGGCAGTATCACTATGGAAGTAGATTGCCCAACCTTCCTTCCGAGGAGTGCCTGGTGGATTTGAACCGCCACTCTTCTGGTTAGCAGTCAAGTGCCTTAGGCACTACACCACCAGAGCTCCTTCTCTAGTCATTGTTGTTGTTGTTATGTGCCGTCGAGTCAGCCCTGACTCATAGCAACCCCTCCTTGGGTTTCCGAGGCAGTATCACTATGGAAGTAGGATTGCCCAACCTTCCTTCTGAGGAGTGGCTGGTGGGTTTGAACCGCCAGCCTTCTGGTTAGCAGTCAAGTGCCTTAGCCACTATGCTACCAGAGCTCCCTCTAGAGAGATGCAAATTGAAACAATGATGAGATATCATCTCACCCAAGCAATAATAGCAAAGTTCAACAGGACGAAAATAACAAATGCTGGCAAGGTTGCAGAGAGATTGGAACTCTTATGCACTGCTGGTGTAATTGTAAAATGGTACAACCATTGTAGCAATAGAAATATCATTTGATCCAGGAATTCCATTACTAGGAATATATCCTAAAGCGGTGAGAGGCAGCACACAAACAGACATATGCTCACCTATGTTCATCACAGCACAATTCACTATAGCAAAGAGATGGAAACAACTAAATGCCCATCAACAGATGAATGGATAAACAAATTATGGTACCTGCACACAATGGAATACTATGCTACATTAAAGAACAATGAAGGATACACAAATCATCTCACAGTGTGGATGAGCCTGGAGGACATTATGTTGAGTGAAATAAGTCAATTGCAGAAGAACAAATACTGTATGAGCTCATTACTATAAAAAGACAAAGAAGGGTTAGCTTGAGAAAGGGAACTTACTTTGTAGATTACTGGGGTGTGGGGGAAGGGGAGGGATTAATTTCAGTCTAGTTGGGGGCCACACACTGACATGGGTAAGGGGAGGAATGGTATAGAAAGAGTCTGTGACCACCATCATAACATTAGGAAAAGGGAGGACACCGAATTGTGCACATAAGAGATAGACGACAGATGCTAATACCAACCAGTATACCCACAATACTGCATGACCATTAACACCAAACACCAGGCTACAGATAAACACATAAACATCTGAGAAGGTCAGATGGGGGTCTGAACAGGAGTATACTCTAGATCAAGGATAGATTCAGCAGAGGCTAATCTTGCACAGATACGAGTAATACAAAATACCCGCAATCCTTACAGAAACAACAGAAGACAGACATAGAGTAATCCCTCACAGACAGCCAGACACTGTGGGAGAGAGATCCAATGGATCTACTGTCTCAGGACCATAGTGCTGGGGGACACCAGACTCAATTGGCACAACAAAATACATAAAAGTCTTGTTCCTCCTCCTACTTTAGTGAGTAGCAACTGGAGTCTTAAAAGCTTTCAAGTGGCCATCTAAGATGCAGCTAATGGTCTCCTAGCATCAGATGAGAAGAAGAGTGCAAAAAAACAAGGGCATTTGAAAGCAATCAGCCCTAGGACATGGTGACCCTCAAGACCAGAAGAACTAGATGGTGCCCAGCTACCAATGCCAAACACAAGGATCAAATCTGGAGATCCTGGATAGAGTGGGAGGAGAAACATGGAACAAAATCCAAAAACTCAATAATGATCAGAATTACTGGTCAGATGGAGTCTGGTGAGACCCCCAATACTGTGGCCTTGGGATACATTCTGGGCCTGGAGTAAAACTCACTCCCAAGGGCTGGCTCTCAGCCCAAGAGTAAACAAGATGTACATGCAGACCACTCAACCCAGGGTGAGGCACCCACATACTCTATGGAATTGCATCCCCTGGAGCAATCGACCATGGGGCACCAGAGGGGCAACATTCACACAGAAGAAATGCAGGATATACAGGAGTGCATAACTGAGAGGGGCACATGGGGGAGAGTTACTGGGCAGGGAGGGGAGGAGACTGGGTTAGGGTTGGGGATGGTAAATGGGGAGTGAAACTAAATGTACATGTGATGTTGAATGTAAAACAAACTCTGCTCTGTAAACTTGTACCTAAAGCACAATTTAAAAAAAAAAAAAAAAAAATTGTTCTCAATAGAGAGAAACTATTCCCCCTAAGAACCAGACAAGGATGTCCTCTATCATCACTTTTATTCAACATTGTATTGGAAGTCCTAGCCAGGACATAGAGCAAGATAAAGAAATAAAAGGCATCTAAAGTGGCCAAGAAGTAAAACTATCTCTATTTGCAGATGGTATGATTCTATACATAGGAAAACCAAGAGGTTCAGCAAGAAAACTCCTAGAACTAATTGAAAGTTTCAGCAAAGTGGCAAGATCAACATACAAAAATAAGTTGGATTCCTCTATATCAATAAACAGACCTCTGAAAAGGAAATAAGGAAAACAATGCCATTTACATCAGCTACCAAGAAAATAAAATATTTAGGAATAAACCTTACCAGCAACACAAAAGACATATACAGAGAAAGCTACAAAACACTACTACAAGAAAATATAAGATACCTACATAAATGGAACAAAACATAGTTCTACATCCTACTTTGGTGAGTAGTGACTAAGGTCTTAAAAGCTTGCAAGTGGCCATCTGGATGCAACAATGGGTCTCTCTCTCTTCATCCAGAGCAAAGAAGAATGAAGAAAACCAAAGACACATGGAAACAATTAGTCCAAAGGACAAGTGGACCATGCGAACATCAGCCTATATGACCATGAAGCCAAAAGAACTAGATGGTGCCTGGCTACTGGTGATAGAGTGGGAGAACAATATGGAATAAAACTCAAATATCATTAAGGAAAAAAAAAAAAAAAAAGACCAGACTTACTGGTCTGATAGAGACTGATAAAACCCCAAGACTATGACCTCTAGTCACCCTTGAAGCCTGGAATTGAACTCATTCCTGTGGCTTCCAGCCAAACAATAGACAGGCATACAGGGTGAACATTTACATCAGGTAGATACACTCCTTGGAGGGATCAATCATGGAAGAACAGAAGCACTATATTTGCACAAGGAAATAGCTCAGGAATTCTGGAATGCATGGGAGGGAAGGACACAGGGAAGAAGTAACTGCAGGGAAGGAGTGGGAAGAGAGCTGTTACATTGTGGGGATTGCAGTCAAAATCATGAAACAAAATGTGTATGAACTGCTGTGTGGAAAATGAATTTGCTCTGCAAACTTTCACCTAAGTCATAATAAAAACTTTAAAAGCTAAAAGAATAAAGGTGGGGAAGCAATAAAAAAAGCTTGGAAGAGGCCATCTAAAACACAACTGTTGGTCTTTCCTTGTCTGGAACAAAGAAGAGTGAAGAAAATCAAAGACAGATGGAAACAATTAGTCCAAAGGACTAATGACCATGAACCTCAGCCTATATGGCCCTGAGACTGGATGGTCTGGATGGCACCTGGCTGCTACTGCTAGCCACTCGACAAGGGATCAAAACTGGAGATCCTGGATAGAGTGGGAGAAAAATGTAAAACAAAACAAAACAAAAAACATTAAAAAGATCAGGATTACCGGTTGTATAAAGATTGGTGAAACCCCCGAGCCTATGACCCCTTCAAGCCTGGAACTGGACTTGCTCCCGTGGCTTCAGTCAAACAATAGACAAAACTACAAGCTGAACAACTACACCAGGAAGATGCACTCCTTAGAACACTCAACCATGGGCGATCAGAAGGGCAGTATTTACACAGGTAGGCAGGAATGCATAGGCAAGAAGGACACATCAAGGGGATGACAACAGGGAAGAAGTGGAAAGAGAACTGTTATGTTGTCGGGATTGTAATCAATATCACAAAACAAAATGTGTATGAACTGTCAAATGTAAAACAAATCTGCTTTGTAAAATTTCACCCAAATCACAATAAAAAGTT
>NW_006921684.1:6503149-6505741 GCF_000298275.1 Orycteropus afer afer
GTCTACATAGTTTTAAGTTTTACATTCTAGTCTTTGATCCAATTTGAGTTTATGGTATGAGATGTGGGTCTATTTCATTTTTCTGCAAATGAATAGCCATGTTTTATCGGCACCATTTGTTAAAGAAACTGTCTCTTCCTACTTAATGAGTGTTAGCCCTTTGTCAAAGAACAAGTGTCCATAGGTGGATAAATTTACTTCTGAGTTCTCAATTCTGTCCCGTTGTCTATGTGTCTGTCATTGTACCAGTACCAGGCTGTTTTAACCACTATGGCTGGGTAGTAGCTTTTGAGACCAGGACATGGGAGACCACCTGCTTTGTTCTTCTTTAGTAGTTCTTTACTATCCAGGGTCCCTTTCCTTCTCATGTAAAGCTGGTGATTAGCTTTTCCATCTCTCTAAAGAATGGTGGTGGACTCTGGATCAGGATTGCATTATATCTGTGGACTGGTTTGGATAGTATTGACATTTTCATGATGTTAAGTCTTCCTATCCTTGAGCATGGGATAACAAAACAAAAAATGCAACGCACTACTGTCGAGTTGGATCCAACTCATAGCCACCCCTCCTTGGGTTTCCAAGGCGGTATCACTACAGAAGTAGATCACCCAATCTTCTTTCCAAGGAGTGGCTGGTGGGTTTGAACTGCCAGCCTTCTGGTTAGCAGTCAAGTGCCCTAGGCACTGTGCCACCAGAGCTATTCTTCTATATGTGTAGGTCTCTTTTGGTTTCTTGTAGTTTCTTGTGCTTTGTAGTTTTCTTTGTATAGGTCTTTTGTGTCTCTGGTTAGATTTATTCCTAAGTACTTCATTTTTGGGGTGATTATTGTGAATGATATTTTTCCCCCCTGAATTTTCAGAATTCATTCGTGTAAAGGAATCCGACTGATTTTTGTATGCTTATCTTGTACCCTGACACTTTGCAAAATCTTTCAATTAGTTCCAGTAATTTTCTTACTACATCTTTGAAATTGTCTGTGTATAGAATCATATCATCTGCCAATAAAGACAGTTTTACATCTTCTTTGCCAATTTGGATGCCTTTTGAATGCCTTTATGCCTTATTGTTCTGGCTTGGACTTCCAATACAATATTGAATAGGATAAAGGGGATAAAGGGCATCTGTGTCTGGTACCTGTTCATAAAGGGAATGCTTTCTGTCTCTCCCCATTGAGAATAATGTTGGTTGTTGGTTTTGTATATATGCCCTTAATTACCTTGATGAATTTTCCCTCTATTCCTATTTTGTTCAGAGTTTTCATCAGGAATGGGTGTTGGAGTTTTTCAAATGCCTCTCTGTGTCGATTGATACAATCATGTATCAGTTTTTTTTTTCCTCAGCTTTATTTATGTGCGGATTACATTCCTTGTTTTTCTAAAGTTTAACCATCCTTGCATACCTGGTATGAATCCCAGTTGGTCCTGGTGTATTATTATTATTTTTTTTTTGATATATTGTTGGATTCTATTGGCTAGGATTTTGTTGAGAATGTTTGTATCTATGTCCATGAGGAATGTTGGTCTATAATTTTTTTGTGTGGTGGCTGTGTCTGTCTTTGGCATTAAAGATATGCTCACTTCATAGAATCAGTTCTAGAGTATTCCCACTTTTTCTGTATTCTGGAATAGTTTGAGTAGAATTGATTTCAGCTCTTCTCTGAATGTTTGATTGAATTAACCAGTAAGGCCATCTGGGCCAGGACTTCTTTTGGTGATAGTTTTGTTTTGTTTTGTTTTTAATGACCTGTGCAATTTCTCCTTTTGTTATGGGTCTATTCAAATTTTCTACCTCAGTTTGTGTTAGTTCAGATAGGTAGTGTGTTTCTAGTGATCTGTTCATTTCCTCTAGATTTTCAAATTTGTTTTAGTACAGTTCTTCATAGTATCCTGTTATCATCCTTTTTATTTCAGTTGGTTCAGTTGTGATGTCAACCATTTCATTTCTTATTCATGTTATTGCATCTTTTCCCACTTTTCCTTTGCTAGATTTGCCTGTGGTTTGTTGATTTTATTAATCTTTTCAAAGAATGAACTTCTAGTTTTATTGTTCCTTTCTGTTGTTTCTGTTTCATTTATTTCTGCTCAGATCTTTATTATTTCTTTACTTCTGGTGACTGTAGGCCTATTTTGCTCCTTTTTTCTAATTATTGGAGATGTTGAGTCAAGGTGTTAATTTTGGCTCTTTCTTCTTTTTTGATGTGTGCATTTATTGCTGTAAATTGTCCTCTGAGCACTGTTTTTTCTGTGTCCCAAAGATTTTGGTATGTTGTTTTCTCATTCTCATTTGATTCAAGGAATTTTTAAAATTGCATTTGTTATTTCTTCTATTACCCAATAGCTTTGGGTTTCTAAGGCAGTATATCTACAGAAGTAGATTGCCCAATCTTCCTTCTGAGGAGTGGCTGGTGGGTTTGTACTGCCAGCCTTCTGGTTAGCAGTCAAATGTCTTAGGCACTATGCCACCAGAGCTCCTAGTAGTTTTTCAGCACAATGTTATGCTGTTTCCATGTGTTTGATTTCTTTTCTTTTATAGCATTGTGTTCTGAGAGGATGTTTAGCAGTATTTTGATATTTATAAATTTATTGAGGTTTT
>NW_006921684.1:6525664-6530189 GCF_000298275.1 Orycteropus afer afer
TTCCATATCCCTAAAGAATGTTGATGGGATCTGGATTGGGATTGCATTGAATGTATAGATTGCTTTGGGTAGAACTGACATTTTCACAATGTAGAACCACATGATATAGTTTTGCAAGACCAATGACTTATTCACAGCAAATACCTTTTTTCAACAACACGAATGGCAGCTATACACATGGACATCACCAGATGGAGTACACAGGAATCAGACTGACTACATTGTGGCAAGAGGCGATAGAAAAGCTCAGTATCTTTAGGCAAAACAAGGCCAGGAGCTGATTGTGGAACACACCATCACCTGCTCATATGTAAATTCAACTTGAAGTTGAAGACAATTAAAACAAGTCCATGAGAGCCAAAATATGACATTGAATATATATTTAGACCATCATAAATTTAGTGACCATCTAAAGAATAGATTTGATGCATTGAACACCAATGACCGAAAACCAGAAGAATTGTGGGATGATATCAAGAACATCATCCATGAAGAAAGCAAGAGGTCATTAAAAAGATGAAAAGGGGAGAAAAAAACAAAATGGATGTCGGAAGAGACTCTGAAAATTGCCCTTGAGAGAGTAGCTAAAGCAAATGGAAGAAATGACAAAAGAACTGAACAGATTTCAAAGAGCAACTCAAGCAGACAAAGCCAATTAGTATAATGAAATGTGCAAGACCTGGAATTACAAAACCAAAAGGGAAGAACATATTCAGCATTTCTCAAGCTGAAAGAACTGAGGAAAAAAAATAAGCCTCGTGTAGCAATATTGAAAAGATTCTGTGGGCAAAATATTCAGTAATGCAGGAAGTATTAAAAGAAGATGGAATAAATAGAGTCATTGTACTAAAAAGACCTGGTCGATCCTCATCTATTTCAGGAGGTGGCATATGATCAAGAACCAATGGTATAGAAGGAAGAAGTTGAAGCTGCACTGAAGGAATTGGTGAAAAACAAGGCACTGGGAATTGACAGAATACCTGTTGAGATGTTTCAACAAATGAATGACCCACTGGAGGTGCCCACTCAGTTATGCCAAGAGATTTGGAAGACAGCTACCTGGCCAACTGACTGGAAGAGATCCATATTTGTGCCCATTCCAAAGAAAGGTGATCCCACAGAATGTAGAAATTATAGAACAATATCATTAATATCACATGTAAGTAAAATCTTACTGAAGATAAGTAAAAAATGGTTGCAGCAATATATTGACAGAGGACTTCCAGAAATTCAAGCTGGATTCAAAAGAGGACATAGAACGAGGGATATCATTGCTGATATCAGATGGATCTTGGCTCAGAGCAAAGAATACCAGAAAGATGTTTACTTGTGTTTTATTGACTATGCCAAAGCATTTGATTGTGTGGATCATAACAATTATGGGTAACATTGAGAAGAACGGGAATTCCAGAACACTTAATTGTACTCGTGAGGAACCTGTTCATAGACCAGGAGGCTGTCGTTTGAACAGAACAAGGGGACACTGCATGGTCTAAAATCAAGAAGGGAGTGCATCAGGGTTGTATCCTCTCACCATACTTATTCAATCTATGTGCTGAGCAAATCATCTGAGAAGCTGGACTATATGAAGAAGAGCATGGCATCAGGATTGGAGGAAGAATCATTGACAACTTGTGATACGCTGATGACACAACTTTGCTTGCTGAAAGTGAGGATGACTTGAAGCACTTTCTGATGAAGATTGAAGAATACAGTCTGCAGTATGAGCTACATTTCAATATAAAGAAAACAAAAATTCTCACAACTAGATCTATAAGCAGCATCACGATAAATGGAGAAAAGATTGAAGTTGTCAAAGACTTCACATTGCTTGGTTCTATAATCAACGCCAATGGAAATATAGTGGTTATGTTTGTGTGTCAACTTGGCTGGGCCTGGTTGAGTGGCTGGGCAGTTGGTGGTAGTTATTCCCCATGAGGAGACTGGTAATCAGCTCCATGGTGGGATCTACCACAAGCAGCTGAGTAGCTGCTTTGGATATGTGGTCTGCTTCCTGTATATATGAAGCAGTTTTGGGAATAGTCTCTAGCTCATGGCACGCTTGTACCCTGCATGTAGCCGTGTCGTTGTTCAGCAGCCTGCCATGTTCTGCTGACCTTAGGGGTTTCAGTGGACTTGAATGAATGCCCTGTCATGTGGTTTGGTAACATTGGGAATGTGCCTTTTTACTTGTCAACCTTGGGCTTGTCAGCCTCTGCAGCCAGCAGCTATCTGAGTGAAGAAAAGCCTCTAGTTTCAGTGGGCCAGGAGGTGGAGGCAGACCTGAAGCCCAAGGCTGAGGGGCTTTCACCCATTCCCTAGAGCCTAGCACTTTGAACTCGGACTTAAAGCCTCCAAATTCTAAGAGAATAAATTCATGTTTGTTCAGCCATCTCATTTGTGGTATATTCTTGTCAGAGCGGCACTAGGTAACCAAAACAGGAAGCAGGAGCCAGGACATCAGATGACATATAACACTGGACAAGTTGGCTGCAAAGGACCTCTTTCAAGTGCTGAAGAGCAAAGATGTCTCCTTGAGGACTAAGGTGTGCCTGACACAAGCCATGCTATTTTCAGTTGCCTCATATGCACATGAGAGCTGGACAATGAATAAAGAAGACTGAAGAAAAGTTGATGCTTTTGAGTTGTGGTACTGGCAAAGAATGCTGATGATATCATGGACTGCTAAAAGAACTAACAAATCTGTCTTTGAGGAAGTGCAGCCAGAATGCTCCTTGGAGGCGAGAATGGCCAGACTTCATCTTACCGACTTTGGTCATGTTGTCAGAAGGGACGATTCCCTGGATAAGGATGTCATGCTTGGTAAGATGGACAGTCAATGAAGGAGGGAAAGGCCCTCAATGAGATGGATTGACACAGTGACTGCTGTGATGGGCTCAAGTATAGCAAGGGTCATAGAGCTGGCATGGGACTGGGCAGTATTTCGTTCTGTTGTGCATAGGGTCTCTATGAGTCTATGGCACCTAACGACAACAATGTCCTCCATAATGTTGTAAGAAGGAACCATTCCCTAGAGAAGGATATCATGTTTGGTAAAGTGGAGGGTCAACAAAAAAGGGGAAGGCCCTCAACAAGATAGATTGACACAGCAGCTGCAACACTGGGCTCAGGTATAGCAGAGATCGTGAGGCTGGCACAGGACTGGACAGTGTTTCATTCTATTGTACATGGGGTTACTATGAGTTGGAGACGACTCAACGGCACCTACCAACAGCAAATGTCCTCCAAATTCATCCACGCTGTGAGACAATTCATGTATTTTTCATCATTCTTTAATGTTCATTGTATTCCATTGTGTGAATGTACCATAGTTTGGTTCTCCATTCATCTGTTGATGGGCATTTAGGTTGTTTCCATCTCTTTGCTATAGTGAATTGTGCTGCACTGAACATGGGTATGTATATGTCTGTTCATGTCTTGTCTCTCACCTCTTTAGGATATATTCCTAGCAATGGAATTGCTGGATCAAATGGTATTTCTATTTTCAGTTTTTTAAGGAAATGCCATACCATTTTCCATAATGGTTGTATAATCAACATCAAATTTTGATGAAGCCTAGTATTCATTCAGTTTCTTAATTCAGTATTACAAAGATTATGAAACTCAGATTTGCCTGATTTTTCAAATCAAATGGCTTTTATACTGTGTATATTTTTGCAATTACAAAAGTAGTGCATAATTACTATAGAAAGTTTGAGAAATGGAAGGAAGCTTATGAGAAAAATTTTACATTGCCTACAATCCAACTTCCAGATATGATCACCCTTAATATTTTAGTGTCTTTTCTTCTCTCTTTTTTCAGTGCCTAGTGTGCCCACTCCTTGGAAGGATGGTTGGGCATTCCTACTTCTGTAGTGATACTGCCTTGGAAACCCAAGGAGGGGTCGCTATGAGTCGGGGCCAACTCGATGGCAAATAACAACAACAAGAAGTGTCACTATATTTCTTTTTGAAATCAGAATCATTATATATACATATATGTTATTGTTAGTTGCTGTCAAATAATTTCCAACTTATGGCAACCTCATCTGTGCCTTGTAGAACTGCTCCATAGAGTTTTCAAGACCACACCTTCCAGAAGCAGATCTCTAGGTCTGTCTTCCAAGGCAACTCTGGGGGAATTTGAACTACCAACTTTATATATATATATATAAACTATAATATATATATTATATAGACACACACAGACATACGTATATGTATGGATCCCTGGGTGGCACAAATGGTAGTATTCAATTGACTTCTAGCTGAAAAGCTGGTAGTTCAAATCCACCCAGATATATAATTATATATAAGGAGCTTTGGTGACATAGTGCCTAACTAGAAGGTAGGAAGACTGGGCAATCTACTTCTGTAAAGATTTACCACCTTGGAAACCCAAAGGGGGTTGGTATGAGTCAGAATCGACTAGATGGCAGTGAATTTGGTTGATTTAATATATAACATACATATTATATATATATATATATATATATATATATATTATATATATATATATATTATA
>NW_006921684.1:6530579-6531790 GCF_000298275.1 Orycteropus afer afer
GTTTGGAGTTTGGAGTTGGAAAATGATGACTGGTCTAGTGTGTTCCAATTTTCCATACTTGGAATTAGGGAAGTTAGGACTCAGAGGATGATGACATTCAGAAGCCCCAAGCTGGTCTTTCTCAGAAGGGCTCTGCAGAGTGTGGTGAATACAGACTTCACAACCAGTTATCCCTGTGGGACTTTGAGAATTGATCTTTCTCTAAAGTCAGGAGGGAAATGGAAGGTCTGAGTGAACTAACAGATAAGTTGGCACAATAGCACAACACATATGTTTCTGGTGGAGGTTAAGGGCGTGGACGTAAGGGTGAAAGGTGTTAGAAGAGACATGAGAGAAAGGAAGAAACAGTCTCAATTATTAAAATTTGAAATATTTTAATAAATATAGGGAGAGACTTTCTATTATTCTTCTCCCAGCTCCAGGTCCCACAAGCCACAATATATATTCTTTTAAAGAAAATTCTTATTGTGGTTAGTCTATTGATAACATAAAATATTGTATGTCATCTTCATCATTGTAAGTGTACAATTCAATGGCACAATACATATTCTTAAAGTTGTTGTGTGCTTTGTTTCCTTTGTGTATGTTTGTTTCTGATGTAATTCAGACTTTTAATTACTCTACACATAGTAGCAGTTACTAAGTTCCACCGTATGAAATTGCCAATGATAGAGGTTAGCAATGGTTGTGTATTGGCTCGTTTCTTACAGTTCAACCTCGAACATACCAAGGGAATGCTTCTTAATCCTTATGAATCAGTGGTAATTTTTTCTATTGAAAGCACCTGTTGCATCGACACCGCTATTTTTCTCATTTTGGTAGATGCTTTCTTGGCAGTCAAAAGTAGAACACAATTTTCCCTCATTAAGCCCAAGACGGGTGCATTTGTGACAGCCAAACCACCAGATGGAGCCCTAACATTGACTGTTCGCGTGCTTGCCGCGGATTCCAAAGAAAAACCTGCGGTTAAGCGCCCTCCAGTCACTTCCTACTGACAGCGACCAGATAGATGTTCAGCAGAACGAAACACTGCCCAATCCTGCACCAACTTCATAATCATTGCTGTGCTTGAGTCCATAGTTGCAGCTACTGTGTCAATCCACCTCATTGAAAGTCTTCCTCTTTTTTGTTGACCCCTACCTTACCATGAGGAGCTGTGGTGGTGTAGCGCCTAAGGCATTTGACTACTAACCAGAAGGCTGGCGGTTCAA
>NW_006921684.1:6531890-6549932 GCF_000298275.1 Orycteropus afer afer
CAGAAGGCTGGCGGTTCAAACCCACCAGCCACTCCTCGGAAGGAAGGTTGGACAATCTACTTCCGTAGTGATACCGCTTCGGAAATCCAAGGAGGGGTCGCTACAAGTCGGATGCGAATCGATGGCAGTGCGTTTGGTTTTTTGGTTTGATTTCCCTTACTCTGGGAGCTCTGGTGGCATAGTGCCTAAGGCATTTGACCGCTTCAGAAACCCAAGGAGGGATCGCTATGAGTTGGATCCGACTAGATGGCAGTGAGTTTACCTTACCATAAGGAACTCTGGTGGTGCTGTTAAGGCATTGGGCTGCTGATGAAACGCTCCGAGGTTCAGCTGCTTGAACCGGCCAGCCTGCGCTGCAGGAGAAAGATGAGGAAATCTGCTTCTGTAAAGATTTACAGCCTTGGAAACTCTACAGGGGCTGCTACGAGTCAGAACAGACTTGGTGGCAGTCGGGTTTTGTTTTGTTTTGTTTTTACCTTACCAGGATGTCTTTCTCCTGGGACTACTCCCTCCTGATAACATGTCCAAAGTAGTGAGACAAAGTCTCACCATCCTCCCTTCTAAGGAGCATTTTGGCTGTACTTCTTCTAAGACACATTTGTTCATTCTTCTGGCAGTCCATGGGGTACTCAGTATTCTTTGCCAACACCATAACTCAAAGGCATCAATTCTTCAGTTTTCCTTATTCATTGTCCAGGTTTTGCAAGCATATGAGGCTATTGAAAATACTATGGCTTGGGTCAGGCGTAAATTAGTCCTTAAGGTGACATTAAAAAAAAAAAAAAAAAACCTTTAAAGAAGTCTTTTGAAGCTGATTTGCATAATGCCATGCATTGATCCATTTCTTGACTGTTGCTTCCCTGGGTGTTGATTGTGGATCCATGTAAAATGAAATCTTTGACAATTTCCTTATTTTCTCTGTTTATTGTTGCTTATTGGTTCAGTTGTGAGGATTTTTGTTTTCTTTATGTGGAGGTGTAATCCATGCTGAAGGCTGTAGTCTTTGATCTTCATTGCTGAGTGTTTCAAGACCTCTTCACTTTCAGCAAGCAAGGTTGTGTCATCTGCATATCACAGGTTGTTAATGAGTTTTCCTCCAATCCTGATGCGTGTTCTTCCTCGTATATTCCAGCTTCCAGGATTATTTGCTCAGCACAGGTTTTCACCACTTATCTTTTGGCTTAAAGTTGATTTAATTTAAATTGCAGAATGTAACTCTGTGAACAATCAAATACAACATTTTCTTTATGTTTTGTTTTAAATAGATTTGGGAGAATTTACTTTGAGGAGACTGGCAGGGGGTAGGTAGCTAGAAGAAAGAGGAAGAGAGAAAATAAAATGTCATGGAAAATAGAGAACTGAAACTCAGAAGTGTTTGGTTCAAATATCTTGAGCTAGGTATCTGAACTCTGGGCTTCATTATCTTTATTTCTAAAATTAGCAACTTGGATTCTACTTCTAAAATCCTGTGGTTCTATGAATACTTTCATTCTATTATTATCCAGCACATCTTTCCACATACTTTTTCAGATGTCACATAATGCTTTAGACTCTCAGTATCAACTTTAGGGATCTGAAAGTTGCTAAGTTTTCTTTTCAGTAACTTTATTAATATAAGTCTGAAAAGACCTGGCCCCTTAGCTGTACTTGGCTCAGTCATTAACTAAAGAAAGTCCTTTTGTAGATTAAAACCAGTTGAGCACTAAATAGGAAGCAAATGACTGTGTGTCTATGCGCTTCTTTTGTGGAGGCAGAACCATGGGCAGCGTGTGTGCACCAGCGTGGTTAGACGTACCTGGCTGTGGGTCACGGGGAGCTGAAAGGGCATTATTAGTGAAAAGTGTGCTGTGGGTAAATTACTGCTAAGAGATTTGGAACATTTTTTTCTAAGCCACCAAATTTGTTTGTTTTTTAATTACTCCTCCCTCTCCCCATCCCCCAGTAAACATTAATCTTCTTTTGTTTTGATGGGTTTACCTATTCCAGATATGTTATATAAGTGGGATCATATAATATTTGTCCTTGTGTGTGTTGTTTAAGAAATTTGGGATTTTAATTAATAATTATAATAAGCTAAGTGCTTCAAGGTATTATGTCCTTCAAAAGGAGAAACATGCCACTTAGGGGCAAAAATCCTTTGATGCTCTATCAAGGCCAGACTCGCCTAATCTCAGAATGGGACAGGACCTTTGGTGTCAGCCAGCCTGACCTCATTCCCAAAGCAGGAATCAGGTTTACAGCCCCTAAAGGTCACCATCTAATGTCTGCTTAAACATATCCCTTGGTGGACAGATTATTAATTAAAGATGTCTGTGAATGGTTAGGATTACCATTTTTTTTATACTAAACTCAAATATGTATCCCTGTAGTTTTAGTCCGTTGGCCCAAACTCTGATCCAAGGGACAAGACAGGACATATCCTTCTTCTTTATTCTAAGACTCCTGACCATCTGGCTCCTCTGGGGCACTGTTCCTGTTAAAACATGATGAAAGCAAAGATTCAGGATCATTGCTGTCAAACTATAGACGGGATCTTGTGCAAAACCTTTCTTAAACACAGAACTCTGGCAAATATAAAAACAGAAATGTACAGGGTTCAGGAGGTGTCATGACCAAGTAAGTGTTAAGAGTAGCCAATAAGCTGGTGATTTCTTTAGGACTATCCTAAGGCCACACATGGTCTGGCCAGTGGCTCAGTTCAATAAATAAGATTTAACAAGTACTTATTGCATCTCTAGTCTGCACAACACTGAAGATTCAGACACAGCTGCTGTCTTCAAGAATCTCATAGTCTAGAGAGAAAACTTATCGTAAGTAGACTCTCCCCAATCACTGTATCATATCACCCTGCTTTATTGTCTTCCAGGCACTTCATACATTCTGAAAATACAGTATACCCACTCAAAGAAACTCAAACCAAACTCACTGTCACCAAGTCGATTCTGACTCATAGTGACTGGTAGATTGGAACCACTGACCTTTTGGATAGCAGCCAAATAATTTAAACCAGTACACTACCAAAGCTCCTTAGTAGGCCTACTATATGAACAAAATTGACAAAAATCCCAGCCTTTGTGGAGCTTACATTCTAGTGGAAGTAAATAGATCGTAAACAATAAACGTAACATATGCACTTGCTGCTAAAAGGTCAGTGGTTCCAATCCACCAAACACTCCATGGGAGGAAGATGTCACAATATGCTCTTATAAAGATGTACAGCCTGAGAAACCCTATGGGGTAGTTCTACCCTGTCCAATAGGGTCAGTATGAGTCAGAATTGACTTGATGGCAATGTGTTTAGTCAGTGGGTTATAATTACATTGTGTAGTATAATAAACACTAACAAGTACTTTAGAAAGAGAAGAAAATAGAGCAAGGGTAGTAGACTCTGGAGTGCTAGATGACGGTTTTCCATTTTTGAAGGGTGCTTAGTTTTCTAGTGCTGCTGTAATCCAGATACCATAAGTGGATGGCTTTAAAGAACAAAATATCATTTTCTCTCTGTTCTGGAGGTTAATAGTCCAAATCAGAGTCTCAGTCATGCTGATTCCTTCCTTGTTGGTAGCTCAGGTTCCTTGGTTCCTTTGTATTCCTTGGTTTGTAGATGGTCATCACATGGTATTTGTCTTCCCCTGTGTATGGCTTTCTGTGTGTATTCTTGTCTTTTTATAACTCAGAAGTGTTGAGGTTTCAAAATCACCCTATACTGGTATGATGACCTCATTAACATAAAAGAAAAACCCTATTTCAAAACAGGACCACATCCATGAGAACAAGGGCCAGGAAATCAATACATATGTTGGGTGGGACACAATTCTACCCATAACATGTGGTTACATTCAGAAGGTAGCACCGAGAAGGTGACATCTGAGAAACACTTGAAGAAACTGAGGAACAAGGCATACAGGTAACTAGAAAAAGAGCATTCCAGGCAGAAAAAACAGCTTGTTCCAAGGTTCTGAACAGGAGTGTGCCTGACATGTTGGAAGCCAGTGTGGCAGAAGCAGAGTGAGTGGGGAGGAGAAAAGAGAAAAGGTAAGAAACAATGGTGGGGCGATCATGTGGACCGCTCACTATAAGGGTTTTGGCGTTCACTCTTATTGCAATGGAGAGATACCACATAGTTTTGAACAGTGAGTAACATGTTCTTACGTCTCTTTTAAAAGGATCACTGGGGCTGCTGGGTTGAGAATAAATTACTAGGAAGTAAGGATAGAATCAAGGAGACCCACTGGGGGTTTGTTGCAGACACCTAAGCAGGTTATGATGGCTCAGACTCGGGTGGTAGCAACAGAGGAAGTGAGAAGTAATCTGATACTACTTATACTTGATAAAACAGCTGACACAGATGAACAACTGGAAAGATAGAGTTGTTATCAGTTGAGATGGGGAAAGCTGAGGATAAAGTGGATTTGATTGGCTTGGGGATGTTGTCCAAATGAGGAGGACAGCTCTGGCCATGTTAAGTTTGAGATGTTTATTAGACATTAAAATGAGATATAGAGTAAATAGTTGAATATAAGAGTCTGAAGTTCAGAAGGGACCTCTGAGCTGAAACATAAAATTGAGTCTTCAGCATATAGAAAGATCCCTGGGGATGTGCTAGTTAAAGCACTCAGCTGCTAACCAAAAGGTCAGTAGTTCGAACCCACTAGCTGCTCCAGGAGAGAAAGGTAACACAGTCTGATTCTGTAAAGATTTATAGCCTTGGAAACTCTGTGGGACAGTTCCATTCTGTCCTATAGTGTCACTATGAGTTGGAATTGACTTGATGGCAATGGGTTTGGTTTGGTATGGTTTTAGCACACTGAAATTTAAGGTATGAGCATGTGTGGTATCACCAGGGGAATGAGTAAGTGTGGATGGTTTCAGCACACTGAAATGTAAGGTATGAGCATGGGTGGTATCACCAGGGGAATGAGTGAGTGTAGATAGAGAAAAGGGCCAAGGAGTAAATCCATCCTGAAGAATGTCATCTCATCCTTGCATAGTGTTGCCTCTGAGCTGGGGTTTTAGCTGTGCCTTTGGAAAACCATTCTATTGCTCTATGAGGCCAGCTGCTTCTGAATGGTATGATACATAATATAGCCACTGGATCCCATGGTCATGGGCCCCAATCCAGCACCTCCTTTGCTGTGAAGTAGGTCCCCTGTTTGGGTGCTATGTTGTGTGAGATTCCAGATCTGTGGATCAGGTGTTCTGTAGGACCCCACAGACTGATTTTGGCTATGGCTCTGTGAATAGAAAAGCAGCCAACTACATGTAATACATGTCTATCTCTTTGAGGATAGACCACTGACCTTCCAAGGCAGAAGGGGCCCCATGCAGATTTGCGACCCAGGAGCTGATTGGTCTTCTTGAGGAATTGTGCCATATTGAGGGTGCATCATTGGTTACGTGGTGCACTGTGGTCAAGCATTCTATCTCTATCAGAGCCCAATAACATTCCTGGAAAGAGCTGGAATAATACTGGGAATCAAGTCAACTTAGACTCTGTGGTTAACAGTCCTTGAAATGACTTAGTTTTTCCCTTTCCCTACTTTATAAACACCCAAGTAAATGGCCAACACCTCTTTGGGGAATGTTCTGGTTACCTAGTGCTTCTCTGACAAGAATATACCACAAATAGTATGGCCTTAACAAACAGGAGTTCATTCTTAAAGTTTGGAGTCTTTAAGTCCAAGTTCAAAGTGCCAGGCTCTAGGGGCTGGGTGAAAGCCCCTCAACCTTGGGGTTCAGCTCTGCCTCCTGCTCCCGGCTCACAGAAGCTAGAGGCTTTTCTTCACTCAGACAGCTGCTGGCTGCTGAGGCTGAGAAGCCCCAAGGTTGACACAGGCACAGTCCCGGTATTACCAAACTACACAGCAGGCCAGTAACTTAAGTCCATTGTAAATTCCAGGGTTGGTAGAGCATAGCAGGCTGCTGAGCAACAACACGGCTACATGCAGGGTCCACGTATGCCTCTGCTAGAGACCATTCTCAAAGCTTCTCCTTAAATACAGGAAGCAGACCATATCCCAAAGGCAGCTACTCAGCTGTTTGTGGTAGATCCCACCATGGAGTTGGTTGCCAGTCTCATCATGGGGAATATCTACCACCAGCTGCCCAGCCACTCAACCAGGCCAAGCAGTTGACACACAAACTGAACTACCACAGGGAAGAACTGCAAGAATTATTACAGCATATCTTTGCCATAGTGTTATAGTGTTGCAAGTCCTATGGACCTAGCTATCTCTTCTATCAGTGGATTTCTAATCTGAAAATTGGCTCAAGGGATTCTGATTTTTTTTATTGGAGAGACCACCTTCAACTTCCTGATTCTCTTTTCTTGCCTTTTTCTGGTTTGATATTATGTAACACCCTCTTGGGTATCCATCACTTTTGCCTCTAGGAGCACTGTGCTCTATTAACCATCTCAAGACTCCCTTCAGGTCAATTCCCCTTGACTGTACCTCTGACCTGAGAGCTCTGGTAGCATAGTGCCTAAGGCATTTGACTGCTAACCAGAAGTCTGGTGGTTCAAACCCACTAGCCACTCCTCAGAAGGAAGATGGGGCAATCTACTTCTGTAGTGATACCACTTCCGAAACTCAAGGAGGGGTTGCTATGAGTAGGATCCAACTCTACGGCAGTGCATTTTTTTTTTTTTTTCTGTACCTTTGACCTTGCTGACTTGCTGCTCTTAGGTACTTGTGGCCTCCTAATTCCTGACATTTAAGTGTCTGGCTTCTGTTACTCTGGGGCCTCGTAATCTGCAGTCATTAATGATCCTGGTTCTGTAAGCACAGCATTGGCCCTGACCTGCAGAGGAGACTTCCACTGAACTTCTTAGAGATGTTGGTATGCCCTTCTCACCAGCACAGTCCTGAAAGCTTTGGTGAATGGTGTGTCCTCTTGGTCTTTATGGGCCCTGTCCATTTTTCCTCAACTTCTCTATTCTTTCCTCTACCATTTGCCAAGGCAACTCAAGCATTTCCTGTTTGCTGAGTATTGGCTGTCTTTTCTCCAGGCTTCTTAGAGCAGAACTTTGAACCATTTCATTCTGGTTCAACCCCTGCTGAGAATTTGTATTTCCCTCCCAGATACACTGAATCAGAATCTATAGTTTAACAAGATCCCCAGGGGGAATCCCCATAACAATCACCTGGGGATGTTGTTAAAATGTAGATTCTGATTTAGTTTATCTGGGGTGGAAATGCAAATTCTCAGCAGAGGGTTGAAGCAGAATGAACCAATTCAAAGCTCCATCTAAGAGCCACCATAGCAGTGAGTTTGCTTTATCCTCTGACAGCCTTGTCAGAGTGTTAAATCCTGTGTCTCAACAAAGTGACCCCACGTCGGTGAATTCTTGCTTTTCTTGTTCAAGTACAAGGATACCTGGTAGCACAGTAGTTAAAGCATTCAGCTGCTAACTGAAAGATCAGCGGTTCAAACCCACCAGCCACTCCATGGGCGTAAGATGTGGCAGTCTGCTTCTGTAAAGATTTACAGGCCTGGAAACCCTATGAGGCAGTTCTACCCTGTCCTGTAGGGTCACTATGAGCCAGAACCAACTTGACAGCAGTGGATTTGATCAAGTGCCCTCAAATTCTAGTCCCAAGGTTACTCCCAAATTTCCTGCTGTTGTTGTTGTTGTTATGTGCCGTCGAGTCGGCCCCGACTCATAGCGACCCCTCCTTGGGTTTCCGAGGCAGTATCACTACGGAAGTAGGATTGCCCAACCTTCCTTCCGAGGAGTGGCTGGTGGGTTTGAACCGCCAGCCGTCTGGTTAGCAGGCAAGTGTCTTAGCCACTATGCTACCAGAGCTCCTTAAATTTCCTGCTAGTACATGCTAACTAGTTCTTATAGTTTCTTTGGTGTATAATCTCTTTCCTGTTTATTAAATTTAGAACATCATCACAAAGTGGAGGAGCTCTGGTGGCGTAGTTTCCTAGGACTGTAATAACAAAATACCACAAAATGAGTGGCTTCAAATAATAAAAATTTATTTTTTCACTGTTCTGGAAGCTAGGAGTCTCAGCCTGGGCAGTTATGCTCTCTTTACCAGCTTTGGGGGAAATCCTTCATCATCTAGTTCAGCCTTTGTAGCCCTAGGCATTTCTCTCTGTTCCTTGGCCTGTACACAGATCCTCTCATGCTGGCTTCCTCTGTGTGTGGGACTCTGTTACCGTATTTGTCTTTCTCCTTTATAAGAGTCACTGAGAAAGGATTAGGACTAGAATCCACCCTGCTCTGGTATGACTTTGTTAATTTAACTGATAACATCTGCAATGTTGTTGTTGTTGTTATGGGTTTCTGAGGCAGTATTGGTAGATTGCCCAACCTTCCTTCCAAGGAGTGGCTGGTGGGTTTGAACTGCCAGCCTTCTGGTTAGCAGTCAAGTGCCTCACCACACTACCAGAGCTCCAACATCTGCAATGGAGAACCTATTTTCCCAGACAAGGTCACATTCACAGGTGCAGGGGTTAAGACTTCAACATACATTTCTGGGGGACTCAATTCAACCCATAACATGTCTCAATACTTTTTCTGTATATATGTATATATGTCTATATATATACATCTTTTAGTATATTTTTGAAAAAACTCAAAACTAAAATTTGCATAATTAAGTAGTAAAAGAAGGCAAACTACGACTATCCTGGGAACCAGAAATAGTAACAAATTAAGTGGATCTAGTAAGGATTGAGGTGCTCTGGTAGTGTAGTGGCTAAAGCACTTGACTGCTAACCAGAAGGCTGGCAGTTTAAACTTTCCACCAGTCAGTCTTCGGAAGGAAGGATGGGCAATCTACTTCTGTAGTGATACTGCCTCGGAAACCCAAGGAGGGGTCTCTATGAGTCAGAGACAACTTGACAGGACATAACACCAACAGTAAGAATTGATTCATGAGCAGAAAGATATTTTTGCTTCAGTTTGGGATGTGTGTTAGGGTGGTACTAGGCGTGAAGGGGAGAGGGATCTTTTTGCAGCAGCTATAGATACCCAAAGGACTGTAAGGATCTTGTGGATGGAACTCTATCCAGAATAAAAGAAGAGGGTAGCTTTTCTAAGAATGCTCACCATTCTAGATATTTCTGCTTTTTCCCACCAAGGAATGTGAACTATCTTGTTTTACATTTTTATTTTATCATTTAATCCATTTGCATGGCACTATTGCAAAGCATTTGAAAAACACATTCCAAGGCTCCACTCATAGGAAGCAAGGCCATTGGTCTCAAAATTCAGCACCCAGCAGTGAGTACATTAAATAGATCCAGAGATCCAGAAAGGAGACAGAGCCCATTACTCTCAATGGCTTAGTCATGAAGCTCATTATCAAAATTATCAAGAGTGTAGGTGAAAAAGTGGGAGGCTGAGATCGTAATAAAGAAACCCTACAATGGCAACACTTGGAACCCAAAAGCAAGTATGAATTGAGATTTCCACATGCTGACACTCAGGCATTTTGCCAGGCAGAGACCAACAGATCACAGACTATTGCTGTCAGACGCCCACTTGTTGTTGTTTGTTGTTAGTTGTTGAGCTGATTCCAACTCATCATAACCCCATATGTGCAGAGCAGAATGATGCTCTGTAGGGTTTTCAAGTCTATGATCTTTTGCAAGTAGAATCAAGCCTGTCTTCTGAGGCATCTCTGGGTAGGTCCGAACCACCAACCTTTCAGCTAGTAGTCAAGCACTTAACCCAGTACCTGGAACCCGGGGACTCCCAGAGTCCCACCAAAGAAAAAAGAAAACTCACTGCCCTCTAGTTGGTTCTGACTCACAGCAACCCCTCCTTAGGTTTCCGAGGCAGTATCTCTATGGAAGTAGATTGCTCAGTCTTCCTTCCGAGAAGCACTGATGACTTTGAACTGCCAACCTTCTGGTTAGAAGTCAAATGCCTTAGGCACTACACCACCAGAGCTCCCACAGTGAGGTTTAAATTTAAAGATGGCAGGCAGATTTCTCACAGGTAAACAAGGCATTTACTTTTCTAAGTATTCTATACAAATATGGCATCTGTGAAATAGTTGTTATTATGCATACCCACCCTATCTCTCCTGAAGGCTAGGGTTTCCATACTATTGAAAATCTGAGGTGGTGTTTCACTTGTTGCCAGGTGGGGACCAAGGGCAAAAAGCAGTTGTTCAAGTGATTAGGTCCAGATTAAGCACAGCTTTATGGGCCAAGTCTGAGACCTTGAATCATATCCTTTTGCAGATCAGCAGATGCTGCAATTCACTGAGGGCAGAGATAATTGATTCTCTTGCTACTGGCCTAAGGAATAAGGGAGCAGCTGGGGTTTGCAACTGTTGTGGCAGATCGATTTCAAAGTAGGCTTGGTTAGAAGAAGCCTGTTGCAGAAGTTTGGGTAAGAGACATGACCACAACAATCCTTGTGGGAGGAACGTGGGTGACAGTGACATTTTGCCTGAATCCGCACCCTGGTTCTTGGTCCTGCTTCTATCAGTCACAGCTACAGCAGTAACTCTCTTGCCTGAGCAAATGCAGACACACACACACAGAGAAGAAAGAAAAAAAAAAAAAAACAGAAAGAATCCTCTCCTCAGTGGCCACAAACTAGTACTTACTCCATGGCAGCAACTGGCAACACTCACTATATCCATGTTCTCCTCTTCTTCCTGGGAACACTGCTATGTTATATTTCTCAGTCTTCCTTGCACTAAGCATGGCCAAGTGATTGAGTTCCAGCCAACAAAATGTGAGTAGAAGTGATATACAGCTCTCTCAGGCCTGGCCTCCAAAACCTCCCATCTCAGCCATTACTCATTCTCCCATCCACTGGCTGAATGTGAACAGTTTTGAGACCCAGAAGATCATGGAGCCATGGGGTGAAAGGGTCCTGGGCCTTGTTGGACTATGGCATAGTGATATAAGAAAAAATTTTGAGCAAAGGCACTGAGATTAACCTATACCATTTATCATGTCCTGAATAATATACTCTTGGAACTACAATGAGTGGGAGCTCTGGTAGCATAGTGCCTAACCAGAAGGCTGGCAGCTCAAACTCACCAGCCACTCCTTGGAAGGAAGGTTGGGCAATCTACTTCCGTAGTGATACTGCCTTGGAAACCCAAGGAGGAGTCATTATGAGTCAGATCCGACTCAATGGCACATAACAACAACACAATGAGTAGATATCTCATTCCCTGAAAGTCTCACAAAGTTCTTGATGTAACTGCTGGCTTGGGAAATGTGGCTCCATACATTTGTTGAGCTGCTTCTTCAGATGCTACTCTGCTGAGCCTCTTGGCCTCCACTCCTGCCTCAGCTTCCAAGTCACATTGACAGGGGAGAAGCAGCCTCTTTACGCCAAGCTGAGTGAAAAGTGCTGACGGATGTGTAACTCAGGTTGGATGCTGGGAAGGTCTTTGGATAGACTTCCCTGGCTTTTCCCTCACAATCTGCTGTGTATGTATGTGTATGTTTACGTGTTTTTCTTCCTTCTATTACTACAATGGAGTCCCTGGGTGGTGCAAACAATTAACACATCGGAGTGCTAACTAAAAGCTTGGCAGTTCGAGCCCACCCAGAGGTTCTTCAGAAGCAATCTACTTCCAAAAAAGTAATCAATGAACACGCTATGGTATACTGTTCTACTCAGCGTCAACACATGGGGTCATCATAAGTCCGAATTTCCTCAATGGCAACTGTTTTGGTTTTTTAGGTTTATTACTAAAACAGAGCACCCTACTCTTACACTCACCCCCATTCAAGTTTGGATGGAACCATTTTCCACAACTACTTTTCCTTTTAATTTAGGAACTCACCTTCCAACCTACTTCACATTGTGGCTACACTTCTTTCCTGCTTCTGTGACTCCAGGACAGCCTCTGGGCTCCACAAGATGAGAAGCTGTAGGCAGCCACCTCCTTGTTCGTTTGGGGATCTCACTCCACAGAAAATTCCAAAAAGAATCCTGTTTTCATTCATCCACTAGTACTAGCCCCAAGGTGCAACACCCTTTTCTGAGTTAAGTTTTACTGCCATCCTCTCACTGACATAGTCAATCAATTAAGGAGTCTCAAAGTGAAATCTGAGCTAGTGAAGACCAAGCGTTGCTTCTTGAAGAGGTTTTTGGTCAGTACAGGTTTACACCCACCCAAGTTTTTCAGACATAAGAATGCATATGTCAAAATGGACAGTGGTGATGGTTACATATGATGGTGATTATATTTAATGTCATTGAACTGATTAACCACTTAAGATGGTTAAGATGGAAAAATCTGAAATGGATAATGGTCATGCTTGTACAAGATATTGAACATAATCAATGTCACTGAATTGTACATGTGAAGAATGTTGAAATGGCAAATGCTTTGTGGCATATATATTTATCACAATAAAGAAAAGATAGTTTAAATGATAAATGCTTTGCTAAATGTATTTTAGGAGCTCTGGTAGCGTGGTGCCTAAGGCACTTGACTGCTAACCAGAAGGCTGGCGGTTCAAACCCACCAGCCACTCCTCGGAAGGAAGGTTGGGCAATCTACTTCCATAGTGATACCGCCTCGGAAACCCAAGGAGGGGTCTCTATGAGTCGTGTCTGACTGGACGGCACTTAACAATGACAACAAAAACAAATGTATTTTACCATAACTAAAACAGCAACAACAAAAAAGAAAGGGGGAAAAAAAAAGAATGTTATGTGTCAATGACAACTTCTTGCTTGCCTGTCTGCCCAGGAGTCTCTCCCACCAATGTTCTCTCTGCCAAAATTACTCCCCACTGTTGATACCCTCTTCTGGAAAGGCCATCCTTTGCTGTTACATTTGGAGCCTCTGAGGAGTACTTTTGGAGTACAGCTTTATAGCACAAATGAGGAAAAGTCTCCTCCTCTGGCAGGCAAGGCCCAGGACCAGGATGCCCAGCTTGGCTGGCAGAGCTCAGGCTGGATTTCAATCTGTATTTGGCCTTCAGCCAGATGCTTTTGTGCACCTGCAATGCTGGCCCCTTCTCACCTGGCTACAAAAGTCTCCCTCCCAACATGGCCATAATTTATAACAAGTTCTCTCTCCTCCAACTCATCACAATCACCTTCAAGGCTCAGAGAGCAAGCTCAGGGTTCTTAGGGTAACCAGAAGCAATTTTAGTTACACTGTGCCAAATAGAATTCTGTGGATTAATCTGAGAACACAGCTACCTTAATATGATTGTTCTTATGAGAAAATGTATTCCTTGTTGTTGTTGTTAATTGCTGACAAGTCACCTCCAACTCATAGCGACCTTATGTACAACAGAACGAAACACTGCCCGGTCCTATGCCAGCCCCGTGTTCCTTGCTATACCTGAGCCCATTGTTGTAGCCACTGTGTCAATCCATCTTGAGGACCTTCCCCTTTTTCACAGACCCTCCACTTTACCAAGCATAATATCTTTTTCCAGTGAATGGTCCCTTCTTACAACACAACCAAAGCAGGTGAGATGAAGTCTGGCCATTCTCGCCTCCAAGAAGCTTTCCAGCTGCACTTTTTCCAGAACAGATTTGTTAGTTCTTTTAGTAGTCATGGTACTTTGAATATTCTTCGCCAGCACCACAACTCAAAAGCATCAACTCTTCTTCCGTCTTTCTTATTCATTGTCCAGCTCTCACATGCATATGAGGCGATTGAAAATACTACGGCTTCTGTCAAGCACACCCTAGTCTTCAAGGAGATATCTTTGCCCTTCAGCACCTGAAAGAGGTCTTTCACAGTAGATTTGCCCAATGCTGTATGTTGTCTAATATCTTGACTGCTGCTTCCGTTGGTGTTGATTGAATAAGTATGGTGAAAGGATACATCCCTAACACACTCCCTTCTTGATTTTAACCATGATTTTAAACCCCTTGTTCTGTTCGAACGACAGCCTACTGGTCTATGTACAGTTTCCTCATGAGTACAATTAAGTGTTCTGGAATTCCCATTCTTCTCAATGTCATCCGTAGTTTGTTAATGATCCTCACAATCAAATGCTTTTGCATAGTCAATAAAACACAAGTAAACATCTTTCAGGTATTCTTTGCTTTCAGCCAAGATCCATCTGACATCAGCAATGATACCCCTCATTCCACATCCTCTTCTGAATCCAGCTTGCATTTCTGGAAGTTCTCTGTCAGTATATTGCTGCAACCATTTTTGAATTATATTCAGTAAGATTTTAGTTGTGTGCAATAGCGATGATATTGTTTGATAATTTCTACATTCTGTGGGATCACCTTTCTTTTGAATGGGCACAAATATGGATCTCTTCCAGTCAGCTGGCCAGGTAGCTGTTTTCCAAATCTCTTGGCACAGACAAGTGAGTGCCTCCAGCGCAGCACCCATTTGTTGAAATGTCTCAATGTGTATTCCGTCCATTCCTGGAGCATAGTTATTTGCCACTTCCTTCAGTGCACCTTCGACTTCTTCCTTCACCACCATTGATTCTTGATCATATGCCACCTCCTGACATGGATGAACATCGACCAATTCTTTTTGGTACAGTGACTCTTGTATTCCTTCTATTTTCTTTTGATGCTTCCTGTATCATTCAATACATTGCCCATAGAATCTTTCAATATTGGAACTGGAGGCTTGAGTTTCTTCTTCAGTTCTTTCAGCTTGAGAAATGCTGAGCACGTTCTTCCCTTTTGGCTTTCCAACTCCATGTCTTTGCACATTTCATTATAATAATTGACTTTGTCTTCTCGGACTGCCTTTTGAAATACTCTGTTCAACTCTTTTATCTTGTCATTTCTTCCATTTGCTTTAGCTACTCTTCATTCAAGGGCAAGTTTCAGAGTCTCTTCTGACATCCATTTTGGTCTTGTCTTCCTTTCCTGTCTTTTTAATGATCTTTTGCTTTCTTCATGGATGATATTCTTGGTGTCATCCCACAATTCCAACTGGTTTTCGGTCACTGGTGTTCAATGCATCAAATCTATTCTTTAGACAGTCTCTAAATTCAGGAGGGATAGCTTCAAGGTCATATTTTTGCTCTTGTGTATTTGTTTGAATTGAACTTGCATATGAGCAGTTGATGGTCTGTTCCACTATCAGCTCCTGGCCTTGTTTTGGCTCAAGATACTGAGCTTCTCCATCACCTCTTGCCACAGAAGTAGTCAGTCTGATTCCTGTGTACTACATCTGGCAAAGTCCATGTGTATAGCTGCTGTTTGTGTTGTTGAAGAAAGGTATTTTCAATAAGTCATTGGTCTTGCAAAATTCTATCACACAATCTCCAGTGTCATGTCTATCACCAATGGCAAAATTTCCAACTACCAGTGATTATTTTTTGTCTCCTACTTTTGCATTACAATCACCAGTGATAATCAGTACATCTTGATTGCATGTTCAGTCAATTTCAGACTACAGAAGTCAGTAAAAATCTTCAATTCATTATCTTTGGCTCTGGTGGATGGTGCATAAATTTGAATAATAGTTGTATTAACTGGCCTTCCTTGTAGGCATATGGATATTATTCTATCACTGACAGCATTGTACTTCATGTATTCCTAGATCTTTTCCAACAACCAACTTAATAATAATACTTTAGGGTACGTTCTGCCTATAAGAAAGTACAGGATCTACCTATAAAGTATTTTATTTTCTTTTCCTAACTCCTTAGTCATGTGGATAACACTGGCTCACTCTAATTTTGGCTGTAGCTGGCTCAAATTTGGCCTTGGTCCTCTCAGTCTTTGGCCTACAGAGTGCACAAGCTTTGGAGGATAGATTTCTGGATGCAGTATTTCATTTGGAAACCTGAACCCCAAGGAGAGAATGTGTCTTTGTAAATGATTGATTTAATTAGAAAGTGGGCAGATGCTCATTACGCGCATTTTTCCTCATTGAATGCTTGTTTGGGTGCCCTCCTCACAGATGATGAGTGGATTAGAAGGACAGGTGTTTTAGCTCAGCCTTCTCTCATTGATATTTCTCATCTAGGCATGATAATAATAATACCAAGGGACAAATGAAGCTGAACTCAATACCATCCACTGACTTCATTTCTGATTTATGAATCTCAGTGTGACCATGCAATTTGAGGAGAAGAGACGTCTCTGAAGTGTGTTTTGAATTTTAATATCTTTTCATACTGACCCCTTTCTTTGTCAAGCTACCACGTGTACATCTGGTTAATTTGCTGACTAGAAAATGGAAACATACTTCTAGCTGGCAGCCAGAAACAAAGGGAAAAATTGTCTCTCTGAAGAGCCACTTAGCTGCCTGCGTTACAACCCCCCTCCCAAACACCCCTCTTTTATATGAACAACCCCCACAAGAATCTAAGATGCTTTTTGAAATGTCAGTCATGGCATTTATCACAGGGCTCTTGTTTAGCATTGAACCAGGGAGGGTTCTCCATTTCAGCCTGGTTCACCACAGCTCTATGAAGTGTTTTATTCTGCCCCAGAAGAGGAAATTGAGACACTTTTTCACCTGGGAGTCTTAAGCCAGATTTGGGGTTAAAAAGCAGTTAGAAACCTTGCTCAAGGTTATGTCCTTTAACTCTGCCTGCTTCCTGGTTCCTTAGAAGCCAATCAGGTTTGCTTCTGGCAATTGGCAGTGACTTCATCTGGAAGCATTTTCCTGAAACGTAAATATTTGTATCTCACAGGACTCTGACTCCAGAAAGGCTTGCACCAATGTGAGTTCTGTGGTGCAAAAGCATTACTCATGAGACACACCGTCAAGGAAGACCAAATTTTACCTCACATATAACAGAATTTCAAATTCCAGTGACAGGAATTAGCCCAAACAACAAGGACAAATAAGAATAGAAAAGTAGAGTGAGTGGGAAACAGGCAGTACCTGAAAGTCAGGCTGAGAGGCTAACTCACTTGTGGGAATGGCCCATGGCCTGTAGGGAAAGTTATTATGAATGAAAGTTTGTGAGCTTGTCCTACTCTGTGCTTAATTATGACATGCTGCAGATGCTGGGCCCTGAAATCCCCAGGCAAGGCAGAGGAGCTGTCAGGTTTTCAAGGCAGGGCTTTACAGGACTGTGAGGCCACTGGACAAGAGGAAATGAGAAGACCCCGCAAACCCATGCCAGTGAAGGCACTGTGAAGCCTGGCAACAGAGGAGAAAGTGCATGCAATGAGTTTTGAGCTCGGGCCTGAGCTGGGGCTTCCGCATAAATAAGCTTTCTGATCATTCAGCCCTCTGCACTGCACTTTCTTTTCTTTAAGACACCTGTGCTTTTTGGCAACTATGAAGGGAAAAAAGCTAAGCTCTTGGCAGCCGCCTCTGATTTGGCATTAACAGCGTCATACCAGTCATTTCCAACAATTATCTCCCTATCATAGACATCTGTGGAGAGATTTGTGACACTTTCTTTGTACGATTCCAATGTGCACATTTAAATTGGGGAGATAAATTTGGTTCAAATGGTCTCTTCTCTCTCCTCCCCCTAGTCCCCAAATGTTTGGCTGAGCCAGGCCTTAATGGCTGCATGAGCAAACTGCTGATGAGGACAGCAGGGGCAAGTGATATTTCAGATTCCGTTGGTGCTAGAATCATTCACTTTAACCTGCTCTTTCTGATCGCTGGATGACAGAGATCTTTCATCAAGCTCGAAATTCATAGATTAGTCATAGATAATGTTTATAAGCTTGGTCTTACCTTGTGTTGGTTCCTGGATGGTGCAAATGGTTTGCACTTGACTACTAACTGAAAGATTGCTTACTTAAACCCAACCAGAGGCATCTTGAAAGAAAGACCTGGAGATATGCTTCCATAAAGATTAAACGCACTGCTATGGAGTCGGATCCGACTCATAACAACCCCTCCTTGGGTTTCCAAGGCGATATCACTACGGAAGTAGATTGCCCAACCTTCCTTCTGAGGAGTGGCTGGTGAGTGTGAACTGCCAGCCTTTGAGTTAGCAGTCAAATGCCTTAGGCACTACACCACCAGAGTGTCCATATATATATATAGAGAGAGAGAGAGAGAGAGAGATTTTTTTTTTCTGATATTATGATTTATTTGTGATTAAAGCATTCACTCACTCTTTGAATGTATTTGTTTTTAAACCCACTGAGATCAAGTTGTATCCGACTCATAGCAATCC
>NW_006921684.1:6552027-6557250 GCF_000298275.1 Orycteropus afer afer
TGTGGGGCTGGCGCGGGATCGGGCAGTGTTTCGTTCTGCTGTGCATGGGGTCGCTATGAGTCGGAAACGACTCGACGGCACTTAACAACAACAACAACAAGCCTAGCCAAACTGACACATCAAATGAACCATCACCCCTTGGACTGGGTCTGGTCTCCATGTTAATTTCTCCCATGACTCCCTGAAACTTTTCTTCATCGTACTTATCACAGTTTATGATTATAGATTTATGTGTAGGATTATTTGTTTTATATATACCTCCAACTAGACTGTGAAGTTTATGAGAGCACATACCACAACGGTTTTTGTTCATCATTGAATCTCAGCAAAAGCATGGTGCTTAACATATGTTGAAATCCAATAAATATTTGTTAAATGAATGAATACTTAAATGGCGCTTGAGAGAGTAAGTCTAGTACCTTCACTATAGAAGTGGAAACAGAGGCTAAGTGACTTTTCCAAGTCTATGTAGTTTGTTTATATATATATATATATATGAAGCTATTCAATTTGCCAATTAATTCCAAAATATTTCTTAAACATCTATTCTGTGATATTCAGGAATTTGAAAATTGACAAAGCACAATCTCAACATCTAAAAAGCTTTCGTCTTAACAGTAGTTAAAACTGTTAAGATAATAATAGTGACTATTCTATTAAGTGTTTTCTAATACATTATTTCATTCAATCCTTACAACAGTCCTGTGAAATAGATCTTATTATCTACAATTGACAGATATGAAAAGGTAAGCTCAGAGATGATATTGCTAAATTGCATTGAGCTTTTACTAGGTGACAGCACTGTTCTACATTTTTACCTCCATTTATAAATTCATTGAATCTTCAAGGCTTTACTGAGGGAAGGATCTACTTCCAAGCTGATTCACATAACTGTGGGCAGGACTCAGGTCCTCCCTAGCTGTTGGCTGGAGACACCAGTTTCTTGCTGAGTGGACATCTCCACAGTGGTACTGACAATATAGCAGCTTGCTTCCTCCAGAGCAAGGGCTCAGAAAGAGAGACTGAATTTACAATCTTTCTGTAACTTAATCTCACAAGAAACTTCCCAGCCCTTTTACATTTTCTATTCATTAGAAGCAAGTCACTTTTATTCTATTTCTATTCATTAGGATCCAGTCACATTTAAGGGGAGGGATCATACAAGGATATGAATAACAGTAGCAGAGATCATGGGCACCACCTAAGTGGCTGCCTACCACAGCAAGATTAGTTTAATGATTGAAAATAAATCAGTGTGATTAACAAACACATTAAAATGTGCTTAAACACACTGAACCAAAATAAACAAATAACTCACTGCCATCAAGTCAATTCTGACTCATAGCGGCCCAAAACAGGTTTCCAAAACTGTCAGTCTTTATGGAAGTAGATTGCCTCATCCTCCTCCAGTGGAGCAGTGAGTGGGTTCAAACTGCCTACCTTTTGGTTAGTAGCCCAATGCCTTAACCACAGCACCACCAGAGCTCAACCACATTAGTCATTAGGAAAATGCAAATTAAAACTATTAAGAGATATTACTACACACTAAAATCACAAAAGCTGAAAATACCAAGTGATGACAAGAAAATAGAGCAAGTGGAATGCTCCTAAGCAGTCGTAGGAGTGTAAATTGGCATGACTGCTTCGGAAAACTGCCAGTGTCTACTAAAGCCGAGCATATGCATACTATTCATCATCTTCACTTCACTTGGCAGGTAACCATATTTTCACCAAAGGACATGCAGAAGAATGATAATAGCATTATTTATGCCAGCAAAAAAACTTGTAACAATCTGAATGTCCCATCAGCCATCAGTAGTAAAACAAACAAAAAACCTACCTCATAGTCATTGAGTCAATTGCCACTCATAGACAGCTTTTAGGACAAAGAAGAACTGCACCATAGGGTTTCTAATACTGTACATCTTTATGGAAGCAGATTTCCTCATCTTTCTCCTGCAAAGCAACTGGTGGGTTTGACCCATCAATTTTTGGCTAGCAGCCAAATGCGTTAACCACTGTGCCACCACAGCTGCTTTTTCCATTGGTAATAAAATGAATAAATTGTGGTCGGGCCATGCTATGGAATATTATACAGTACTATAAATTAGCGACTGTTACAATAAAAAATGTGGGTACATCTCAGAGTCTTGGATCAGACTCCAAAGCACACATACTATGTGATTCCATTTATATGAAATTCAAGACCAAAATGAATCTATTACATTGGCAGTCTAAAGAGTCGTTTCCTTTAAGGAAGAGAGAAGAGAGGCAGTTTGGTGGAAATTGTCAAACAAGAACCTAGCTTGCTGTGTAAACTTCCACCAAAAACACAATAAAATATTATTTTAAAAAAAGAGAGAGGAGAAATCGGAATTGGGAAGGCCCTTGAGGGACTTGATGCTATCTATGTTCTTTTTTTATAAATCTAGGTGATAGTTACATGGGTGTGCTTGTTTTGTGGTAATTCATTAAGCCTTACAGTTAAGAGTTATGCACTTTTATGTATGTAAGTTATAGTTCAATTTAAAAGCCAGTAATAATAATTTTTTAAAAAAACTCTCCAATTTTGAGTTGATGGGGCTATGCTCAGGGGAATGGCAAGCTCTGATTGGTCAAGACTGCACAGCCCAGCCAGTCATTGGTACGAAAGCTAAGGCAATATCTTGACTGATTTTATTTTTCCACAGAAGTGCTCTTGGCATTTTGGGAGGTGGTGTGGTACTAAGGCATTTGTCTGCTAACCAGAAGGTGGGTGGTTCAAACCCATCAGCCACTCTGCTGAAGGAAGATGGAACAGTCTATTCGATAAAGATTTACCATCTCAGAAACCCAATGGGGGTCGCAATGAGTTGAAACTGACTGGATGACAGTGGGTTTAATTCTTCATTACACAAGATGGTCCACAGCATCCCTTGCCCTCAGGCTCTAAATGCCTATAGATACTCCTCACACAGAGACACACATGTCCCAACGTCCTCTGGGGGCATTCTTCTTTGTTTTAAAACAATCAGTTTAGACTAATCAGGACCAATTGCTTAAGCTGGGATCAATTCCTCAAGGCTGTTTCATAGTAAGGGAGAGTGGAATGGTTGTGGCATCCCTGAGTGGTACAAAAGTTAAAGTGCTGGGGTGCTAACAGAAAGACTGCTAACAGTGAGGCCAAAGATTCAGAGTCCACTCAGAGGCACCACAGAAGAAAGGCCTGGTGATCTACTTCTGAAAATCAGTTATTGCAAACCCTAGGAGCACAGTTCTCCTCTGACACCCTAGGGGTCACCATGAGTCAAAATCCACCTGGCAACTGGCTTGGTTTAGCAGAATGGTTGTGGAGAGAAAACCCCAAAGTTCACTACACACTGTTAATAACAAAACAAAGTTTCTGTAAAATAAGAGTTTTATTCTGGTTCAAAGATTTGCAAATCAGAAAGTGCCAAAATTAAAGTTTAAAATGGCATTCTGAAGAGGGATCATAAGAACACGTCTTTAATACTCAATTCTGGAGATCTTTCTACAGAGTTGGGGAAGAATACAGGGGTACACTTGATTGGTTGATATTCAACATGCTGTGTTAGACTTATTTACCAAGAATTTCTATTGGAACTGAGGTTCAACCTTAATCTCAGTTCCCTGTGTTCCAGAGCTGGCTCCTGCAACAATCTGAGTGAACAACCTCAGAATGTCACAGAACAAGTTATCTTGGTCAACAGTGTGATCATGGGTTGCATACTATAAAAAGCAGAAGCAAGAGCCTAGTACAAAATGGAGTCCAATTCAGACCAGTGTCAGCCATTTTAGTTATGTCAAGTGCCTCGGTTTTAGAGTGCTCTTTACAATACTATGAAAAACTGGTACCAAAAAAATATCAATCACCCTTTTCCATCTGTATCCAAGTTGCCTTACAACTTTAGGAGGAAACTGAATCTTCCAAGGTGGGTAATCTGTTCAGTTAGTGGGAATGCTGATATAATTCCTTTCACTATGAGAAGTAGGTACATAGAAAATAATTGGTGAGCTGGTAAGACTTTCCTTACTTGCAAGTTAGTCTAGTATCTTTAATGTACATGAACTTCCTTCTCCCCACACAAAAAAAAGGAGTAATTTTATTACATATGCTTTTATGAAAGCACAAATAACTCTTGGAAACTAATTCAAATGACCAAAAATGTGGAGTGGTTTGGTAGATTGTGGCAAATTCACAAACAGTAGTCTAAGATGCTTTATGATGAAATGTTGTCGATAATGTTGTGAGGTACTTTCAAGTTGATTTTGACTTATTGTGGTCCCATATGACCAAGCAGAACTGCCCCAAATGGTTTTCTAGGCTGTAATCTTTATAGGAGATGATCTCCAGGTCTTCCTCCCAGGGAGCCACTGGGTGAGTTTCAACTATCAACCTTTCGGTTAATAGCTCAGTGCTTAACCAGAGTGCTTATCCATTAAGCCATGAAAAAATCTTTGATATTATGCAGGCTGCATAGAGGCATGCACACTATAACAGCAACTGTGCAAAATATGAATCCACCTGGCCAAGGACTGAAAGGTGTTTTGCAAAAAAAAGAAAAAATGTGCTTTAGCATAGTGATTGTTTTTCTCAAAATTATTACTAAACTTTTTTTGAAGTTCTTTTAATAAACGAAAAGGTGAAAAAGAAGACAAAGCCTTTTTTCCTTTTGAAAAATCCCAGCTCTGCCCAGAAATGTAGTACAGGTTGATAAGTGCTACTCTGATGAGGCTCTTTCAAAAGGACTGCCCACCCCGTAGGGGTCCTGCCAGGAATTCTAGCTTCTATTTTGAGCCCTTGATGACAGACTGATGATGGACCTCACACATGTCCTTTAAGCTTGGCCCATCTTTGAAGGTGGAAACAGTTCCACTTGCTGCTGCCATTTAGCACTATAATATTTTAAAGATTGATGAGGTGCATTTAATGCCCATGTAGTTCATCAGCCATTTCAGGTGATAGTGTTTGTTTGAGGATTCAGTGCTGTTTTTTGAGGAAAAGAAAACACAGTAAGTCTGTTATATTGTTAAAGATTGAATTCAATCAACATTTATTACACACTGTGTCACTGCGTTTAGAGTTATGCAGTATATTCAAAGATGTCTAAATCATTGTTTCTGCCTTCAAGGAGCTTACACTCTGGTAATTATTGTTGTTGTTGTTATGTGCTGTCCAATCGGACCCGACTCATAGCAACCCCTCCTTGGGTTTCCAAGGCA
>NW_006921684.1:6558402-6559783 GCF_000298275.1 Orycteropus afer afer
AAAAAAAAAAAAAAAAAAGCCCTTTACCTTTTGTTTACTTGCAAAACCTGCAGTTCTCACCCCTCCAGAAAGCACCTTTACCCCACCTCCACCCGACTTTCTACTCAAGGCAAGGGGACGTGCTAGAGAAACAGACACTTGTAGGTACAAAGCATTGAGGCTTTGAGCACGAACAAACTGATCTCTACCCTTTGGCACAGTTAATGCAGCTGCTGTGTTTGGACTCTTTCTGAAATTAAAAAAGAATCCTTTTTTCCCTCACTGTTAATGGAATGAAAAGCTTAAGTGTTCCTTGTCAGGTAGGGGAAATCAGATTTGTGTTTCATATCAAACCAACATTTCATGTGAATGTACAGGTGTATCTGTAGACATATGTATATACATGTTTGTATGAGCTGTGTGTGTATATATATATATATATATATATATACACACACACATATTACAAACCACATAGTGGACACAGTTATGGAGGCTTCCTAGACATATTCAAACAACTTGTGGGATTAGTTTGCTGGGCTAGAAGACTTAGGACCATAGTCTTGGTGGACAACTTAGTCAACTGACATAATATAGTTCACAAAGATAACATTCTCATCCTAGATTGGTTAAGTAGCGACTGGGGTCTTGTTAAAGCTTGCAAATAGACCTCAACAATAAAATTATTGGTTTCTACTTAATAATGAAAAAGAAGAGTCACCGTACTAAAAAGAATTGGTTGATGTTCATCCACTTCAGGAAGTGGCATATGATTAAGAACCACTGGTATTGAAGGAAGAAGTCAAAGCTGCACTGAAGGAATTGGTGAAAAACAAGACTCCATGAATTGACAGAATACCTATTGAGATGTTTCAACAAATGGATGCCCCACTTGAGGCACTCAGTTGGCTATGCCAAGAGATTTGGAAGACAGCTACCTGGCCAACTGACTGGAAGAGATCCATATTTGCACCCATTCCAAAGAAAGGTGATCACACTGAATGTGGAAATTATTTAACAATATCATCAATATAGTTCAGACAACATATGGCATGCAAGTAAAATCTTACTGAAGATAATTAAAAAATGTTGCAGCAGTACACTGACAAAGAACTTCCAGAAATACAAGCTGGATTCAGAAGAGGACGTGGAATGAGGGATATCATTGCTGATGTCAGATGGATCTTGGCTCAAAGCAAAGAATACTAGAAAGAAGCTTACTTGTGTTTTATTGACTATGCAAAAGCATTTGATTGTGTGGATCATAACAAATTATGGATAACATTGAGAAGAATGGGAATTCCAAAACACTTAATTGTACTCATGAGGAAACTGTATGTAGACCAGGAGGCTGTCATTCAAACAGAACAAGAAGACACTGCATGGTTTAAAATCAGGAAGG
>NW_006921684.1:6559958-6563093 GCF_000298275.1 Orycteropus afer afer
GAAGATTGAAGAATACAGTCTGCAGTATGGATTACACCTCAACATGAAGAAAACAAAAATCCTCACAACTGGACCAATAAGCAGCATCGTGATAAATGGAGAAAAGATTGAAGTTGTCAAAGACTTCATATTACTTGGTTCTACAGTCAACACCAATGGAAGCAGCAGTCAAGACATCAGATGACATATGGTATTGGGCAAATCTGCTGCAAAAGGCCTCTTTCAAGTGCTGAAGAGCAAAGATATCTCTTTGAAGACTAAGGTGTGCCTAATCCAAGCCATGCTATTTTCAATAACCTCATGTGCATGTGAGAGCTGGACAGTGAATAAGGAAGACAAAAGAAGAGTTGATGCTTTTGCGTTGTGGTATTGGCAAAGAGCATGGAAAGTACCAGGGTCTACTAAAGGAACTAACAAATCTGTCCCAGAAGAAGTGCATCTGGAATGCTCTTTGGAAGCGAGAATAGCCAGTAGTCTCGCCTACTTTGGTCAAGATGTCTGAAGGGGCCATTCTCTGGAGAAGGATATCATGCTTGGTAAAGGAGAGGGTCAACAAAAAAGAGGAAGGCCCTCAACAAGATGGATTGATACAGTGGCTGCAATGATGGGCTCAGGTGTGGCAAGGATTGTGAGGCTGACACAGGACCAGGCAGTGTTTCATTCATACATAGGGTCGCTATGAGTTGGAGACAACTCAGCGGCACCTAACAACAACATATAAAGCAAAAGAGAATGGAGGTAAGCAAAGTCTCAAAGAAGAAACTAGTCTATACGACTAATAGCCCACACAAACTACAGCTCTCTATAACCTGAGACCAGAAGAACTAAATGGTGCCTGGCAATACCTACCCACCATTCTGAAAAAAAGACACAATAGAATGACCTGGATAGAATGGGAGAAAAATGTAGAACATAACTTGAATTCCTAAAAAACGCCAGACTTACTGGACCCATTGAGACTAATGGAACCCTGGAGACCATCACCATAAGATAACTTTTAAACTTGGATTTGAAGCTATATCTATAGGTCACCTTTCAGCCAAACAATAGATTGGCTTATAAAAATAAACAATATCACCCATAAGTAATGTGTTCCCATAAACAATGAAGTACATGAGACCAAATGGTCAACATTTACCCAAAAGCAAACATGAGAAGGCAAGGAGGGGAGGGTACACTAGTCAGTGGAAACATAACAAACAAACTAGAAATAATGAGCACAGCTGACATTGTAAAAATTGTAACCAATGTCATGGAACAATTTGTATAAAAATTGTTAAAGAGGAACCTAATTTACTGTATAAGCAATAAAATACTGTTTTAAAAACAAACAAAACCAAAGTTATAGTAGTCTACATGTTGCAACCACTCCTCCTTCTATTGCCTCCAGTTTCTCCCTCCGATCCATCCCCACCTTACCAGACTAGAATAAACAAGGACTTCTTGTCCCCTAGTCAGGTCCATTTCCTGTTTTCTTTTAAAGCTCACTGGCAAGGTCTTATTTTACATTGAGAAGATGGTGATCACATCTGTGCTATCAGTTTTTGTCAACCAGTGTCCCAGGCACTAGCATTGGTCAAATGTAGTTGCGTAAGAGCTCTTCTCCAGAAATGGTATCAACTAAAATCATATAGTCAGGCAACTGGTTACAGTGCAAGAGGCTGACCTTGAGCTATGTTACTATGCGCTAATCCAAACCATCTGTACTCTCCAACAATTAAAACCTTCAGATCTCTCAGGCGTTTCCTTCCTCTGATTAGAACTGATGGGCTGTAGGTAGAGCAGACTTCAGTGCCAGCTTGATTTCTGCGGGGTAGTGCTAAACGGAGAAATCCCCACTTTATGTAATAGTTCTTTTCTCTGCTAAAAGCAGGTGCTTAACATATAGCAAACCCTGAGCAATTAATTATAATGATTCCCCTTTTTGCCCAGAAAGGAAAAGGGGCCTTTTGTTTATGGAGTCAGGCAAAATTATGAGGTAAAATTTGTCCTGGAGACTGCATATTTCCCATTTTCCATACTTCTCTCTTGGAATTTATTGTATATAATGCTTGGTAGAGAGTTAGCGGAAAAAGAGAAAAACCCTCCATGAGCTGGATTGACACAGTGGCTGCAACAAAGGCCTCAAGCAGAGGAAAGATTGCGAGGGTAGTTAGTGCAGGACCAAGCAGTGTTCTGTTCTGTTGTATGTATGACAATAACAATGCTATAATAAATAAACTCACACCAAAGTGTCAATGAAGGACATATTGTCACTCTTGAAGGTGGACTTACGGAATGGTAAGAAACAGTCTTTACAGAGAATGGATTTCTAATGTTGTTGTTGTTAATGTGCCAGTGGAGTCAGACTCACAGCGACCCATTTCTGAGGCAGTATCACTACGGAAGTAGAAGGCCCAACTTTCCTTCCCAGCAGTGGCTGGTGGGTTTGAACCACCAGCCTCCTGGTTAGCAGTCAAGTGCCTTAGGCATTATTGTCAGACAGGGTGACACTGTCAGGCGGTGGTGACACCAAAATGATTATAAAATTATTGTGCAGTGTTTTAGTAGAAATTTATTATATTTTATAAAAACATCCCTGTAGTTAATTTTAACAATAAAAACATTTTTAATAAGCCCAACTTACATGTATCAATATTTCTAAAAAGCTAAAACTCTGTGCTAATTTACTTTTTGAATCTTCTAATGTACTCCAGGCAGAGCTGTTACTCAACTGCAATGAAGCTTCAGATCACGTGGTTTCATGTGTTTGTGCTACCAGCAGGCAATGTTGTTTTCTTTGCGGCTGGTGTTTTTATAGTCGTTGAGTTTGTCAAATTTTCTGGTGTTTTAGCTGCAATATTGTGGTAAGTAGCATTTTTTAATCTATATAAATAACTTTTTTGAGAATAAATTAATAATTAAAGGAAAAGAGAAAAATGAAAAAAGGATTCCACTCAGTTGCTAATACATTGCAACTAATAATGTTATAATTCAATGTAGAAAGATTTTACCAAACAGGTTTGTTGTTGGCATTCATATACTCCAAGAAATATTACATTTAATCAATTTACAACTATATTTACCACATATTATTCTATAATTAAAATTGATAATAAACATTACCACTCCTCGGAAGGAAGGTTGGGCAATCCT
>NW_006921684.1:6563463-6576721 GCF_000298275.1 Orycteropus afer afer
GGAAACCTAAGGGGGCGTCACTATGAGTCAGGCCTGACTCGATGGCACATAAGAACAACAACAAGGATTCTGTATGGTCTGATATGGGAGAAAGTCCCTGGAAGGTGTGTGGCACCGTGAATTACCACACTGGGTGACGCCAATCTTAGTGATACCACGGATATGTGTGCGTGTGTGTGTGTGTGTGTGTGTGTATACACACATTTTTTTTTCCTTTTGTTTTCTTCTCTGTAAGAGAGAAAAAAGGCTAATAGTTTGAGGATAACGTAATGCAGCTATTTTATCTACAAGACTATTACATTGCCTGTCCAGAGTATTCCCAAATGGAGTGTAAAATACATCATTTAATTGAAAAGGCCTTGATTTTGATAGTGGGTCACTATCCATAGGATTAATGTGTCTGGAGCCTGTTGGTGTCAAGTCTTCCCCTTCCTTTCTCCTGTGGGATAAGGGACAGATGCATCGAGAGCAGGGGGCCGTATTTGGCTGCTATTTGCCAGGCTGCTGAGCTTTCACAGTTGTGGCTTCTAAACTAGGATGGGAGCTTCTGCTTGGTTTTTGTCATTCCAACCACTTATAACATGTAACTGTTTGAAGAAAACAGAAACTGTAGCAGGTCTATTTTTGTCCTAGTTAAAAATACCTCAATATAGACAATGGTTCTCAACACAGCGTTTTTTCCAGATCTTAGTATTTGGTTGTTTCATGGTATTAGCCAAATGAACACCACCCCCTAGCTGCATCTTGGAAGTTCCTCTGTTGTTCATCAAAATCCCTTTACTCAATTGGTAAATCAAGAAAGAGCAAGTTATTACCAGCTTTGCTCACAAGGTTACTGAATGTAAAAAGAGGAAATAGAATGAAAATATTATAGGGGAATGGTTCTTTGCAACTGGACTTTTGCTATTTGTGAGAGATGGAAGATTAGAAAAGTAAATTGATGAATTGTTCAGTCAACTGTATATTGTGTAGCTCATTCCTGCATGTCACAGAGTTGCTGGGAGCTATGTATAATCACTGTTAAAAATATTAAATTAATTTAAATACATGCAAATAAAATCTGGCATAGAAAAGATTTAAATTATTTTTTTCTTTTGATGAAAGTAATACATATTTATTATATAAAATTGGCTAAGTGTAGAAAACTAAGAAAAAGAAGAGAAAAACGACCCATAATTCCACTTAGCTAAAACAATATTTAGAAGCTATGGTGGCACAATGCCTAAGGCATTTGACTGCTAACCAGAATGCTGGTGGTTCAAACCTACCGGCCACTCCTAGGAAGGTTGGGCGATCTACTTCCATAGTGATAACGTCTCAGAAACCCAAGGAGGAGTGGGATCCAACTCAATGGCCGCGAGTAAAACAATATTTATGAACATTATAGTGCAGTTCACTCTACCCTTTTTTTCTATGCATATATTATTTTTAAACAATATTGGCAACACTTTTTAGTTTTATACCCTACTTTTTTTTTTACTTATATTAAGTCATGAACATTTTCTCATGATATTAAATAGTTTTAAATAAGATCATTTAAAAGACTATTGAATATAAACATACAAAGATCTTTTTTAATGTACCTTTTAATGCGATTGAAGATTTTTAATGGGGTCAGAGTGTAAACCTTTTAATTCCTATAATCTTGTAAGCAAGATTTTTTTTTTCTTTTTTAATTTACAAAAAGCTGTTATTACAAAAAAAAAAACCTGAAAAAAAGAAGAGATTTTTATACTTACTTTTGAAAAATAATATAGCAAAGCATTTAAATAATACCAAATGTGCTACTTAAATCAAAAAACAAGGGTAACATAGGAGTTTAGGCTGGAAGTCAATTCTCTTTCTCACATTGACAATGTCAAGGTAATCAAGTAGTTAAAAATGACACTTCACAATTAAAGGCTGAAGATTGCAGTTCTATAGCTAAAGCCATCCTATGCACCAGTATTGCTTCAACAAGCATGAACATGATTTTTTTTTTTAATTGTGATTTGGGTGAAAATTTACACAGCAAATTCACTTTCCATACAGCAGTTCACATACACTTTGTCTCATGACATTGACTACAATTTACCACAATGCAACAGCTCCCCTCCTACTTCTTCCCGGCAGTTACCTCTTCCCTATGTCCATCCCTCCATTCACTCCTGCCCCCTGAGCTGTCTCCCTGAGCATAAACAGCCCTTCTTTCTCCCATGATTGTTCTCTCCAAGGAGTGTATCTACCTCACATAAATGTTCAACTCGTATACCTGTCTTTTGTTGGGGAAGCCACAGGTGTGGAATCACCATAGGGCTTTCCACAGTGGTTGGACCATTTTATAGTCCCACCAGCAGTGTATGAAAGTCCCAATCTCTCCACATCCTCACCAGCATTTGTTATTTTCTGTCTTGTTAAACTTTGCTACTAGTGCTGGAGCAAGATGGTATCTCATTGTTGTTTTGATTTGCATCTCTCTAATAGCTAATGATCGTGAGCATTTCTTCATATGTTTGTTGGCCCCCTGAATATCCTCTTTGGTGAAGTGTCTATTCATGTCTTCTGCCCATTTTTTTAATTGGATTATTTGTCTTTTTGTTATTGAAGTGTGGAGCTTTCTATAAATTCTAGAGGTAAGTCCCTTGTCAGATATGTCATTGCCAAATATTTCTTCCCAATCTGTAGGTTCTCTTTTGACTCTTTTGGAGAAGTCTTTGGAAGCACATAAAAATTTAATTTTTAGAAGGTCCCAATCATCTAGTTTCTCTTCTGCTGTCTATGCATTTTGAATTATGCTTGATAGTCTATTCATGCCATATATTAGAGCCCCTAAGTTTGCCCCTAGTTTTTCCTTGAAGAACTGTATTGTTTTAGGTTTCAAATTTAAGTCTTTGATCCACTGGGAATTAGTTTTTGTGTGTGGTGTGAGGTACAGATCTTGTTTCATTTTTCTGCAAATGGATCTCCAGTTTTGCCGCACCATTTACTAAACAAGCATTCTCTTCCCCATTTAATGGATTTCGGCCTGCATGAACATGATTTTAAAACATTTAGAGGTGCTGCTTTAAATCAACAACTTTTTTCTTTTTTTCATAAAGAAGAAGCATTCAAGACCTACCCTTGCCCTTCAACAGTATATTTTGACATTGGATGCTTTTTACCTTATTGGCTCAGTTCTCTATAGGAAGGAATGGGGCCAAGACAGACAAGCACATTCAATAGCCAATGTGTTGTATCATGGTTACTTTTTAGACAAAACCCACGAACCTGACTTTCAAATAAAGATAAAGGGACATCCTTGATTTTACTGTAGAGATGAGAAAAGAGACAAATGGAGACACACACACTTAGGGTTTTAACTAGTCCTAGATTATGCATGACATATGAAATTTAGGTTTTAAAGTGACCATTCTAATATATATAATATTTGTCTAAGCTCTAGTAAAAGCTAAGACATTATGAATTCTAATCTCATCTCTCTCTCTCTTTTTTTATTTTTTACTTTTATTGTGATGAAAACATATACAACAAGACATTTGCCAACATTAACAACTTCCACATTTACAGCTCAGAGACATTGATGACATTTTTCATGATGTGCCACCATTATTGCTATCCTTTTCCAAAATATTCCACAATCATTAGCATAAACTCAATGCCCTGCAAACAAAATCTTTCCCTTTCCCCCTCCATCCTACTTCTGGTAACCACTAATAATTTTTGATATATATATATATGTGTGTGTGTGTGTGTGTGTGTGTGTGTGTGTATTTTTTTCAACCTATCTAGGTATTTTCCCTCCCCTCCCCTCCCATCCCTGATAATCAACAAAATTCCTTCCATGTATGAAACTTTCCTTGACTTTTTACAATAGTGGACTAATGCAATATTTGTCCTTTTGTGATGGACCTATTTCACTCAGCATAATGTCCTCCAAGTTCATTCACATTATGTGGTGTTTTGCAGATTCTACATTATTCTTTAGGGTTGTATAGTATCCCATGTGTGTGTATGTACCACAGTTTATTTATCTATTCCTTGGTTGATGGTCACTTAGGTTGTTTCCATCTCTTTGCTATTGTAAATAGCACTGTGGTAAACATGGGTATGCATATATCTATTCATGTCTTGCCCCTCACTTCTTTAGGCTAATCTCATCTCTTGATGTTAATTTCCTCTGTTGTTGTTGTTGTTTGCCATCGAGTCAGCCCCCTCTGTAGTCTATATGAAATAGTTGAACTGGCTGATAAGTAACCTGAGTCCCAGTGTTAAACTGTGATCATAAACACATCACTTAAATTCTCAGAGACTCAGTTTCCCATCAGCAAAGTGATGATGATTATAGGCCCTTTCATCGAAGCTGAGATAACTGCATAAGAAGTGCCGTGAGCATTTAGAATAGCATGGCCCACAACACATCAAGCTATTATTACTATCTTCCTATTATTTAATTTCTCCAAGTAGAAATGCAGCTATTAACCAAAATATCTCTCAATGACACAGTAACTTTCTATCTCTAAGATTTTTAAAGAGCTTTGAAGATGAATGGATGCTAAGAGGTTTATTCACTAGAGTTTAGGTTTAGTCCCACGTGCATTTATGTTAAACGGCATAAGGGACAGTAACTGTGTTTCAGTGAAATTACTATAAATGAAGATCTTGTGCTTCTTTTAAAATCTTTATTATAAAAATGAGCATGAGAAAAAATAGTGTAATGAATCCCATATACCAATCATTCACATTCAACAATGATCAAAATTTTCCACATTTTATCCATTCCTTTTATTTTTTCATTGAAGCAATCCCAGACATCATGTCATGCCATCTATACATACTTTAAGATATATTTCTTAAAAAGGGTCATTGAAAACACCAATACCACAATTATTATTTACTTTATTCTACAATCTACCTGTAATAGTTTCACAATAACAAATACCAATATAAAACTAACAAGAAATGAAGCTTAAAATTCCAAGAAGCCAAACCAACTGCCATTGAGTTGATTCTGAAGCACAGTGACCCTATAGGACAGAGTGCCCCATAAAGTTTCCAAGGGTGCAAATCTTTACAGAAGCAGACTGTCATATCTTTCTCCCATGGAGCGACTAGTGGGTTCAAACTGCCAACCTTTTGGTTTGTAGCAAAACCAAAACACCAAACTCACTGCCGTCGAGTTGGATCTGACTCATAGCGACCCCTTCTTGGGTTTCCGAGGCAGTAACACTATGGAAGTAGCTTGCCCAAACTTCCTTCCAAGGAGTGGCTGAAACCCACCAGCCTTCTGGTTAGCAGTCAAATGCCTTAGGCACTATGCTACCAGACCTCCCAGTTTGCAGCAAGTGTTTTAATTATTACACCACCAAAGCTCCTTAGTTGAAGATTATTTGGTGATTATTCTGTATTTAGAATATACCACACCAAGGGATGTACAGTTAAAACACTCTATTTTAAAGTCATTTAAATGAATGTCTGAATGTCTTTGAACACTATCTCTGGCACTAAATACTCAATTAGGTTCATTATTTTAATTTGTTTTAAATTTGTAGTGCTTTCTTCCTCATCCTCTCTTTGTTAGTTTTACTATTTCCAACATGTTACCCAAAACTCACGAGTCCCCAGTTGGTAGAAATGGTTAACAAAGTTGGCTGCTAACTCAAAGGTTAGAGGCACCATGAAAGAGATGTTTGGTAATCAATCTATTTCCAAAAAAATCAATCACTGGAAACCTTATGGAGTGCAGTTCTACTTTGATGCACATCGAATCACCATGAATCGAAATTGAAACAAGTCAACTGGTTTATCCAAAGCACATGAATCTTATGAGTTTAGCAGGAGATTGAATTTTGTTCAATTGTTTTTGACAGCAGCAGTCAATGATTAGCAAAATTCAAGGATTTGGAGTTACATTTCCCAATGCCTAACAAATTGCTCATCCTCTGCCCTATAGAAGCACTTAACAAAAAAACCACAGGAAGTTTCACAAGAAATGGTCAGTTTGTTTGCCTGCTCCTCTCTAGTTTGGTGTTATGACAACCCTCATTTCTGCCCCCAACACTCCTTTCTTCAGGTCATTTTTTGACTTTGATAAGTCCTCAAATTCAGGACAGTTAAAGTTATATAATTCCTCAGTTTATCTTTCAAGATCTTGGTCCTCACATACCTAGTCTATTTTCTTCTCAACTTTAAGGGTAGGATTCAGCATATGAATAGAAAGTGCTTAAATTTTTGCTCAGGACCTTTCTTCTACACCCTGAACTTCTTATCCCTTTCTTTCTCTCTCTCTCTCTCAATTGCACCTCCTTTGAAAGCTTCCCTGATTAAATGTCAGCATGTTCTTTTAGTCTTTGTTTTACATTTTCACACATTCTTCATATATTTACTGATTGCTTAATCAAACTTTGTCATTATTATGTGACAGTTCCACAGGGCATGTCTATCTCACCAACTAAATCAGAAGTTTTTAGAAGGTCTGAGACATATCTAACATTTCTTTTATATCTCACCTAGTTCCTATGGTGCTATGCGTATAGTAAGTTCTCAATTAGTACTTTTGGTTTTTCTTTTTTTTTGGTAGTACTTAATATCACGAAAGAATAGGTGCTGTTACAGCATTGGTCGGAAGTAGAACTAAAGGGGAGCTGGGGAGCTTTAACTCCATTCTGGAAATCTGTCTCCATCAGGAATTCTCCACTTTGATATGGAGGATTTATGGAGCCCGGTTTAAGCTGCCTCTGTAGTGATACCACCTCAGAAACCCAAAGAGGGGTCGCTATGAGTCAGATCCGACTTGAGGGCAGTGAGTTTGATTTTGGTTTTAAGATCTCCTCCGTAGAAATTCTGAAGTCACCATTATGTCTCTATTTGTATTTATTAAGAGGGCTCAATATCTCCCTGGAATGTCTCTCTTGAATACAGTGCATTTCTGTTTATCTAAAGCTATCTTCATAGGACACAGATTTCAAAACCAGACATCACAAGATCTGTGTTGAGTTACCGTTAATTGAAAAACAGTCATCAGATTTCCGCCTTGTGTGATAATTATTCCATATTTACCCAAACAACACATGCTATTTCTCCATTCCACCCTCAAACCTCTGGCTTCTGAGATTAGTTAACTATCAAGCAAAAATTTCAGAAAATGTCATTTTATTCTTCTAAAATGAACAAGTGGGCCCCATTCTGGCAATGACTGATGACTCCTCACTTTGAAGGACAGCACTTATCTCCCAACTACAGCATGGCTTTCAGAGGCCCTGCAAGAGATAATGTCAATGTGAATGGGCCATGATCATGGCAAATGCTCCAGTGCAATAAGTTCAGATTCTTCCTGCTTGTCTTCAAAATAAGGTCTAGAGAGGAAAAAGCCCTTACAGGAGGGTGGAATGGGAATGGAGTGATAAAAATAAATATTGGTGATTTTAATGTCCTAGTCATTGAATAAAAACAATCTTCTGTCATTTAAAAAGTTTGAATAGGGAATCTCTCTCATACCAACATAATCAAATTAATTCATTGCAGATCATTGCCAGCTGACAGAAACCATCTGAGTTTTCTCTGAGGCAATCAGATTCTCACCATGGGTCAGTTTGCTGCTGGGTAAAATCCAGGCTCTGTTCAGCAAGATTCATTGTAGCCAATAAACAAGAGACCATGGTGGGAGAACAGAAAAGCACTTTTATTTCTTTGACCAAGGAAGGGAACAGCCAGGACTAGTGCCTGAAAGACTGTTCCAAACTTCTCTTATATACAATTTACAGATTAGGAAGTCATACAAAATCATGGGCCTGTGGAGTTAGGGTTACACACTTCTCCATACATTGAATGTTTAGAAAATTGCAGCTAAAGTCCACACAGAAGTGGAGAGATTAATATTCTAGAGGCACGTAATGACCTAAAGGTCACGTAGGCTACTAAGATAGCTGCCAAACCAACTCAGGCTGGTTTTGGTTAGCCCAGGGAGGTCAGGGTAAAGAGGATAAGGGGAGAGGGGCTGGCTCACTTAACTGTCCTGTTTATCTTGCAAGGCCAATGCTCTGTCTTAAATTGAGCCCAAGAGGCAGAATAGTACATTTATGATTAAGAGGGTGAATTTGGGATCTAAGAACTTCACCACTGAGTAGCTGTATGCCTTAGAAAAATTAACATCTATCCCATGCTTCCATTTCATCAGGGGAAAGTAACTGTTGAGAAGATTAAATGAGTTAATACACACCAAGTATTCAGAATAGTGCCTGCACATAGTAAGAGCGCAATAAATATTCATTATTTTTTTCCTTATCTGAGGAGTTTTCAGGAATAATATTTTAGAATAATATCATATGATTGGACAAGAATAAACTAACACTTTAATGAGATCAAAGAAAGTTTGTTTACTTAGTAAAATTATCAACTATTTGAGGAACAACCCACCTAATTAAGTTTCAGTGTTGAATTCATTTTAGGAATGCTCTGTCTTTGCCAAAATAATCCAGTTTTTTTTTCCTCATTTGAGATAGTTCTCTTTTGTTTTCATTCACCATTAATACATCTATCTTTTTAGCTCAATTTAAATAATAAAGAGCAAATTTTTAATTGGGACTTACATATTGGGCTTGGAGCCCTGGTAGCATAGTGCCTAAGGCACTTGACTGCTAACCAAAAGGCTGGCGGTTCAAACCCACCAGCCACTTCTCAGAAGGAAGATTGGGCAATCTACTTCCATAGTGATACTGCCTCGGCAACCCAAGGAGGGGTCGCTATGAGTCGGGGCCACCTCAACGGCACATAGCAACAACAACAACATATTGGGCTAAGTGAAAAAAGACTCCAAATTCTAATATATTGGTGGCATAGTGATAAGGCACTTGACTTCTAAGTCAGTGGTTCAAATTCACCAGCCACTCCGCAGAAGGAAGACAGGGCAATTTACTTCTGTAAAGATTTATAGCCTCAGAAATCCAAATGGGGGTCACTATGAGTTGGAAATGACTTGATGGCAGTGAGGTTTTTTTTTTTAAAAAAAAAAAAAACAGGCCAAAGACAATAATCTGGATGAGGGAAACTGTCAGAATGAGGCCCATGGCGTCTGCTGACTCCCAGCCATGGTTTTCATTATATACAATAGAGAACAAAGGAAATCATCACAAGAACATGATTAGTGGCGGGTCAATCCATCACTTGTAGGCGGGACTACAGAAGGGTGTTTGGGGGACCATGACTGTTTTCTGTACATAATTGCAGGTTAAAAAAAGATTATGGGTTGGTGCTGGAGTTTCTATACAGTGGTCAAGGTATGACCCATGACCATGCAACCCTGAGTCATAGCCACAAGGTGACTGACTATAAGACTATAGGAGACCCCAGAATTTAACTCAGAGGAGCTCTGGTGGGGTAGTAGGTAAGACATTTGGCTGCTAACCAGAATGTGGGCCATTCAAATCCACCAGCTGCTCCATGGGAAGAAGAGGCAATCTATGTCTGTAAAGATTTACACCCTTGGAAACCCAGTGGGGGTCACTATGAGTAGGAATCAACTTGATAGCAGTGAGTTTTTTGTTTGTTTGTTTTCTTTTGGTTTAACTTTTAACTTAAATAAAGAAACCTGGTGGTGCAATGCTTAAGGCATTTGACTGCCAACCAGAAGGTTGGAAGTTCAAATCCACCATGGGCTCTGCAGAAGGAAGACTGGGCAATCTATTTCCATAAAGATTTACCTCCTGAGAAACCTAATGGGGGTCACTATGAGTCAAAATAGACTCCATGGCAGTGGGTTTTTGTTTTTTCAACTTAAATTAGATAACATGTGGATACTGTCGGTAAATCATTAAGGACACACCCAGGCAAGTTCCCTAGTTCCTAGTGAGCATAATCTACTTTCAACCGCACTCTTCCTGAGGGCAAACTACCCTTCCCTGGGTTACCAGGGACTTGTCTAAGAAAAGCCACAGTGTTTGTTTAGTGGTCAGAAAGAACTCAAATGATTTCTGAACTTATGTCGATACTCAAAATGGAATTAGGCCTCCTGCTGTAGTCTATAAACTTTCACAAACCAACTGCTTTAGAATTTAAGCTCTAAGGCAATATAAATAATAATCACTAGAAATTACTAAAGAATATCTTAGATACACTCCTTGAAGAGAACAGTCATGAGAGAAAGAAGGGCTGTTTATGCACAGAGAGACAGTTCAGGGGGCAGGAGTGCACGGAGGGATGGACACAGGGAAGAGGTAACTATCGGGAGGAAGTGGGAGGGGAGCTGTTGCACTGGGGTATATTGTAGTCAATGTCATGAGACAACATGTGTGTGAACTGCTTGCTGTATGGAAAGTGAATTAGCTCTGTAAACTTTCACCCAAATCACAATTTTAAAAAAAAAGAAAAGAAAGAAAGAAATATTAAGAAGAAAAAATCTTTTAGAACAGTATCATTAAAATAAAAAAAAATCTCTTCTCAGAAAGGCCTCTCCTAAGCATCTGATCACTGGTAGGATCCCAGACCCCTCCCATTCTACCTGACAGTCTCAAATAGCTCCTGCTGCACTGTGTAATTTGTTTTTGGTGTTGTTATGTGCCGTTGTGTTGTATCCACCCGACTCATAGCAACCCCTCCTTGGGTTTCCAAGGTGGTATCACTACAGAAGTAGATTGCCCAACCTTGCTTCCAAGGAGTGGCTGGTGCGTTTGAACGCCAGCCTTCTGGTTAGCAGTCAAGTGCCTTAGGCATTATTATCAAATAAAGGAATGGAACTCAAAAAAAAAAAAAGAAAGAAAGAAAGAAAGAATATCTTAGACCTGGTGGCTCAGTGCCTAAGGCATTTGACTGCTAACCAGAAGGCTGATGGTTCAAACCCACCAGCCACTCCTCAGAAGGAAGGTTGGGCAATCTACTTCTGTAGTGATACCACCCAGAAACCCAAGGAAGGGTGGCTATGAGTCAGATCTGACTTGATGGCCATGAGTTTTTGTTTGTTTGTTTCATCTTAGACCCCAGTGGTTTTGTTTGTTTGGATTTTTAAATTTTTTTGAAGTTAGGATAACTTCTTAGCCACAAATAAGCACCTTGAGGAAGTAGGTTGCTGGACCTGCAAATTGGGACCATGGTTGTAGGGAACATGAAGCTCTATTGGCACAATATGGTATACAAAATATTGTTCTACATCTTAGAGGAGTAGTGACTGGGGTCTTAAAAACTTGCAAGCAGCCATCTATGTGGCAACTCTCGGTCTTTCCTCATCCAGAGCAAAGAAGAGTGAAGAAAACCAAAGATGCATGAAAACAGTTAGTCCAAAGGACTAATGGACTATGAGAACCTCAACCTCTATGGCCCTGAGACCCAAAGAGTAGATGGTGCCAGGCTACCAATGCCAACCACTTGGGAAGGGATCAAAATTGGAGATCCTGAATACAGTGAGAGAAAAACGTGGAACAAAACTCAAAATCATAAAAAGGACCAGTCTGATAGAGTGGTGAAACCCATGGCTCTGAGTCCTATTTCAGGCCTGGAATTAAACTCAATCCTGTGGCTTAACTCTCAGCCAAACAATAGACAGGACTGCAAGCTGAACACCTACACAAGGGAGATGTACTCCTTAGAACAATCAAGCGTGGGAGAGCCAAAACTCAAACCAAACCCACTGCCGTTGACTCAATTCTGACTCATAGTGAACCCTGTTTGGGTTTCCAAGGCAGTATCACTATGCAAGTAGGTTGCCCAACCTTCCTTCCGACATGAGAGAGCAGAAAGGCAGTATTTGCACAGGGAGAAAGGTAGGAAAGCGTGAATGCATAGGCAAGAAGGACACACAGAAAGGGTAACTACAAGGAGGAAGTGGGAGGTGAACTGTTACACTGTGAGGAATGTAACCAGAATCACAAAACAAAATGTGCATGAACTGTTGAATGTAAAATTAATCTGATTTGTAAAATTTTACCCAAAGCACAATAAAAAGTATTTTTTAAAAATTTATGAAGCCATAACTTAAACAAAGTTTTTATCCTGTTGTGCTATAATTGGTTTCTCAATCTTTTTTTTTAAAAAATAATTGTATGGCTGTGAAAATATACATAGTAAAACATATGCCATCTCAACAATTCTATATATAAAATTTAATAACATTGATTACATTTTTCAAGTGCAACTATTCTTACTATCCTTTGCCAAATCATTCCAAAATCATTAACATAAATTCAATGCTGCCTAAGAAAAAACTCCCGCTTCCTGACTCTTTCCCAACCCAGGTGACTACTAATAATCTCTGGTTTCTATGTATTTGCATATTTCATATAAGTGAGACCATACAATATTTTTCTTTTCATAACTAATTTATTTTGCACAACATAATGTTTTCAAGGTTCACCCATTTTGTGCATACATCGGGACTTCATTTCTCTTTATGACTGAGTAGTCTATTTTCTTAATTAAAGTGATTTTCGCTCTGAAATATTTGCTCCTTTACTGTTTAAGTTTCCAAGAGAAAAGACTTTTTTAGACATAGAAGTACTAACTCCTTTTTTCCTCTCTTCATAACCTTCTCTTTATACCAGTCAATGCCTCCTAAAAGTCCCCAAGCCAGAATGAGATTTTTATCCATCAAAATCTATTGGAAGAGCCCTGGTGGCACCGTGTTTAAAGCACTTGGCTGTTAAGCAAAAGGTCTATGGTTTGAACTCACTCCCTCCAATGGAGAAAGAGGAGGCAGTCTGCTTCTGTAAAGATTTATAGTTTTGGAAACCCTATGGGGGCAATTCTACTCTGTCCTATAGGGTCGCTATAGGTCAGAATCAACTCAACAGTGATGGGTTTGATTTGGGGATCTTTTTTGGAGGCCGATTGGAAGGGGCCCTGGTGATGCAATAAAAGTGCTTGGCTGTTAGTTGAAAGGTTGACTGTTTGAACCCACCCATTAACTCCCAGAAAAAAAGATGAAAAATACCTGGCAACCTGTTTCCATAAAGATTAACCAAACCATGAAAACCCTGTGGAGCCATTCTAATCTATCACATGGGGTCACGATGAGTCGAAATCGACTCAATGACACCTAACAACAGCAGGCTTATTGAAACTATTCTAGTAATTACTAAAATAAAAAAGAAAGAAACTATTCTCGTAGTTACTGCCATTTTAAATAATCTCTCTTTTGAAAAATTTTGAGAGAGTCTGCTGACTGGACAGCAATGGGTGTTTTTGTTTTTTTAAAAATTTTTATTGTGATTTGGATGAAAGTTTACAGAGCAAATTCATTTTCCATACAGGAGTTCACATATACTTTATCTCATGACACTGACTACAATTTCCCACA
>NW_006921684.1:6577036-6592744 GCF_000298275.1 Orycteropus afer afer
TATCCAGGATCTCCTACATAGATTCTCCTCCAAGTGGTTGACAGTGGTAACAACAACAACAACAACCAAGTGGTTGACAGTGGTAGCCAGGCACCATCTAGTTCTTCTGGTCTCATAGTCATATAGGCTGAGGATTGCATGGTGCACTAGTTCCTTGTACTAAATGCTTCCATGCATCTTTGGTTTTCTTCATTCGTCTTTGCTCTGGATGAGGAGAGACCCATCGTTGCATCTAGATAGCTGCTTGCCAGCTTTTAAGATCTCAGTCATGACTCACCAAAGTAGGATGTGGAACAATGTTTTTGCATAGTATGTTATGCCATTTCAGCTTTATGTCCCCTGCGACCATGGTCCTGAGCCTACAGGTCCACCTACTTGCTCCCTCTGGGTAGATGGCTATGGCCAAGAAGTGACTACAACCTTGTCAGCAATGGCTTTTTTGTTTGTGCTCTCCCTATGTCAGTTCTTATAATAATGAGGAAACGCAGAAGTCAAGAATATCTGCTTGGACACAGCATTTAAACTATGGGATTCATTTTAGAATATTTACACCAAATGTTACTGTTTGCATGAAGTATTTAATTCAGCTCATTCCAATACAGCCTGACTATGGTAAGGTGGTATATCTATGATAGAAAAGGCCGTTTGTTTTTCTCTTTCACCTTCGCCTACAAAGTGGGGTAACTTATAGGCTTATGGGTAGCATATAATTTTCTTGGATTGTAAGGATGTGCCTCAGTATGGAAATATTACCCTTATATGTAAGTGTATTTTAAAATAACAAAACAGAAAACCAATGCCATTGATTTGCTTCTGACTCATGCGATCCTATGTGTCTAGAGTAGAACTGCACTCACTTCATAGGGTTCTCAAGGCTGTTGCTGCTGGGTGAAATCCATACTCTGCTTGGCAAGACCTACAGGTGGGAGAACAGAAAGGTACATTATTTCTTTGACCAAACAAAGGAATAGCTGGGGCTAGTGCCTCTAAGACTGCTTCAAGGAAGGCTCCTTCAAGCTTCCCTTATATACAGTTTATAAAACAGAAAGTCATCCAAAATCATGGGTATGCATACTTCTATGTATATTCTGCACAGAGACAGTTAGGGTTACATACTTCTCCATATGTCACATGCTTAAAAATGGCAGCTAAGTTCCACCCATAGGTGGAGAGGTTAATATTCGTGAGTCACTTAATGACTTAAAGGTCACCTAGGGTACTAAGATGGCTGCCAAACAGACTCAGTCTGGTTTTGGCTTGCCCAGGGAGGTCAGGGTAAATAAGATAAGAGAGGGATTGGCTCACTTAGATGTCCTGCTTATCTTTCAGGTCAGTGTGCTTTGTCAGTAAGCCCTCACTTACTATGACCTTTTCACAGCTATTGCCAGACCTTTCTTGCAAGGGATCTCTGGGTGAGTTCAAACCGCCAACCTTTTGGTTAGTAGTTGAGCACTTCACCCTGGGTGGTGCAAACAGTTAATAGCTGAAAGGTTGGCTGTGTGAACACACACAGAGGCACCTTGGAAGAGATGCATGGTGACCTGCTTCCAAAAGGTCACAGCCTTGAAAACCCTATGGAGATGGGTCCACTCGGCACACATAGGGTTGCCATGACTTGTAATTGATTCAGCGATAACTGATAACAAGGAGCCTGATTTCTGAACCCACACACTTAGCCATCAAACACACTGCGTTCCAGTTATCGTACTTTGGATTTCTGCTGTTGTGATGAACAGACTGTAATTAACCAGTGAATATAAGTCACAGCCACTAACGAGACAGAAAAATGTTGATTCTCCTGATATTGATCTTTATGTATTACAGCACTGGAAATAACCAAATTTCATCATTTTTGAGTTTGAGTGTCATAGACTTTTTTTTTCTTTATTGTCAAGAGCACATAACAACAACAACAACATAGTTCATGTCAGGGGCTCTGGTGGTGTAGTGCCTAAGGCATTTGACTACTAACCAGAAGGCGGACGGTTCAAACCCGCCAGCCACTCCTTGGAAGGAAGACTGGGCAATCTACTTCTATAGAGATACTGCCTTGGAAACCCAAGGAGGGGTCACTATGAGTAGAAATAGATAGCAGTGAGTTTGGTATTTTGTTTTGGTTATAGTTCGTGCACTAAAACTCTATTGTTGAATTCATTTAATGAATACAAATCGTCCCTTGTTAAAAAGTAATTCATAAAAACAAGTAACATGGTACCACTGCCTTTTGGCATCTCTCGTCACAGTTCAAGTCCAAAAATCTATTACATTTTTTAAAAAAAGAATTTATCCAATTGTGCATTATGACATATCATTCCATGTAGCTATATAAACTTGCCAGCTTACAATGAACAGAGCATTACACTCCTGTCCTGCTGGAAATGTGTGTAAACCAATTCAAAATATACTTGGTGAAAAGGCATTATCATTACCATTAATTTAGGCTGAAGAAAAGCTGTCAAGTTCTTTCTTCCCCTTCCACTTTTGCCAAAGCTTCAGATAAGGTGCTATGCATTGTGTCTTGAGACAACAAATGCCTTCATTTCAAATTTCTTATGTGCTTCTCTGACAGATTGTTTTCCCTAAGTTATAGATCTTTTTCTTCTCATTCAGTTTTATTCCACATCACTTGCAAATCTGCTGAATGTGAAGCAAAAATTCATAGTAAGAGAATGCAGCTTCTGTCTGGTCTTCAATCAAATGTTGAAAAAATTCTGTTTTGGCGGGGTTTTCATCTTTTACCACACAAAGAATTGGGCTTAATGGTCCTACTATCTCTCAGCCAAGTTATAAAGGATCTAGCTCTATCTGATGAAAGTGTATCTAGCTCTGGAAGCCGTGTCATTTTCTGTGGTACTGATGCAAAATTAGGATATACAAGCACATCCTCTGCGAAGTTATTGTTACTGCTTTTTCCAATCCAAATGTATAAAATAGAGCCAAGTCCATAAGGGACGCACCTTCTCTTGTCAGCTTCTCTGTGGGCAATTTTTTTTTTTTTAAATTGTGATTTGGGTGAAAGTTTACAGAGCAAATTCATTTTCCATACAGCAGTTCACACACACGTTGTCTCATAACATTGACTACAATTTACCCCAATGCAACAGCTCCCCTTCCACTTCCTCCCAATTCTGTGGACAATTTTTGAAGAGGTGGCTGAGGAACAATTCTGTCATTAACATGTATTGCACCCTCATCTGTTTGTCTGTCTGTCTTGAATAAGTTGGGATGAATCATTTTCATTAGATGAACAAGTGGCTGTGACTTTATCTGGCACATGGCATACACACGGTCATCCAAGTGTGTGCTTGTGCCAGTTCTAAATGCTTTCTGCTTGAGAAGGGTTAAAACATACAGAGGAAACAACTTGAGGGAGCTGGGTGCTATCAAGGCAGAGTGCTGTAAATTTGAGACGGTTGAGCCAAATGCCGATAATGAATCCACTACCGCCTTCACTAAGGCATCTCTTGCATGTGATACACTTGATGAAATTGATCGATCCACAGCCATATTTGCTAGAAGACAGATGGCAGCTTACACATCCACTCTAGCGTGTACATCTGCTAGTGAACTTACCACTGGCAAACAAAGTATATGGACTCTGATCCTCCATTCACCTTTGCTTGATATATATAATAGGGCTGTTTGGAAGCACACTAAAGAAGTATCTGTCAAATTTTCTTCAATTGGTACCTGTACTGCAAATCCAGCATCAGGACTGATGTTGGCCAGGGATAACAAATCAGTGGAATGAACAGAGAAGTTTCCATGAAAAGTGTGCATTCTAAGACCTTTAGTCCACCTTATTCTCACAACAACTTCAAATGTAATTTTTCTTGTGAGATAACGTTTTAGGTCTTTTTGTAACTTTTCTGCTTGTGAAGAATTATGAGTATGGTGGAAAGATGGATAATAATAGATGCATCCTGCAGAATGCTTGGACATACAAGTTAGAGAAACAGGATAAGAAGATTATGAACTTAAACAGAACAGATCTACTGCAGTCTGCTGTCCTGAGCAATCTAAAGCGAGTTTCTTATAAAGATCAGTTGCAGGGCCAAGGTGTTGTACAACTTTGTACTCGATCTCTGATTGGGGTCTTCCCTGGACTGCAGAGTCCTGTACCCATGGAAGGTAACCATGTCTCAAATACAAACATATGGCCACCTGTTGGAGACATTAATTTAAAGGCAGGCTGAAGAGCAGGAGCAAGGGCACTGTGTATTTCTCTTGTATTGGTGAACACTTGTATTGAGAAACACTGTGTGTGTCTCTTGTATTGGTAATGCATTGGATAAGTCTTTTAAAAGATTATTACTTTCGTATAGATTCACAAGCTAGCCAGTGTAGGTAGGAAAATATCATCTATATCAGTTGAGTGTCATAGACTTTTTAAGAGGTATTTTTGCATATATTTTTGGTTTCTTCCTTTTAAAGCAAGGAGCAGTGTTTTGTGATGGGTTCTGTTTTATAAGCGCATGAAAATGACCTTTCTAAATTATTTTCAAGGAGCTCAGGGAAATGATTGTGTAGTCATTTTGAAAAATCTTATTTCTGATTTTATCTGGGTCTCTAATGATCCTGCCCAATGTTGACCAGGGGTGGGGGTAGAGGGAAAGAACAGTATTTGGCAAAAATATGACGATAGGAACTCTCAGAAGAAAGAATAAATAAACAAAGAACAAGATGGGAATATATGAGTTAGGATGATATGAGTTTCAAGTGAAAGAAAACTGATTCACTGGCTTAAACAATAAAGAAAATATGTGACCCCACATTACAAAAAGTCCGAATTAGGGCAGCTTTGGTTAATTCCGGGACCCAGACAGGTTCTTCCCATCGTTCTGCTTTGCCTTCTTCAGTGGGTCAGCTTGTCCATAAAATGGCTGCAGAATTTCCAGGCACCACATTCAGGTATGACAAAGTCCAGTGGAAGGAGAGAGGGTCTTTTTTTGTGGGTCTCTTTTCAAGGTATGGAGACCTTTCCCAAAAGCAACCCAGAAAAATTTCTTTCCCATTTTAGTGGCAAAGATTAGCCTGCCCAGGCCTAAAACAATCATTAGCAAAGAGGATGGGACCATCATAAGTGACTGAAAATCATGATTCACATGTGAGCTGGGATTTAACTTTGTTACCTGAGGGGAGAGTTCCTGAACTAAATTGTTTGGTTAACAAAGAGAAGTGGATAATGGATATTGAGTATGCAACAAGGTCTAATATTTGATGGAATAAAGACTAATATTTGCTTGGCCTTATTCTGTGCCAACGGCTTTACATGGATTCTTTCATTTAACCCTTATAGTAACCAATGAAGAACCTTAAGTGTTTGCTATTGTTAGGTGCCATCAAGTAAATTCTAACTCATAGCGACCCGTGTGTTCTGTGTGCAACAGAATGAAACATTGCTCACTCCTACGCCATTCTCACAGTCATTGGTATGCTTGAGCCCATTGTTGCAGCCACTGTGTTAATCTTGTTGAGGTCTTCCCCTTTTTCACTGACCCTCCACTTTACCAAATATATCCTTCTCGAGGGACTGGTCCCTTCTGACAACATGACCAAAGTATGAGAAATGAAGTCTGGCCATTCTCCCTTCTAAAGAACATACATGTGAAGCTATTGAAAATACCCTGGCTTGGGTCAGGCACACCTTAGTCTTCAAAGTGACATCTTTGCTCTTAAACACTTTCAAGAGGTCTTCTGCAGCAGATTTATCCAGTGCAATACATCATTTGATTTCTTGACTGCTGCTTCCATGAGTGTTGATTGTGGATCCCAGTAAAATGAAATCCTTAACAACTTCAATCTTTTCTTCACTTATCATGAACCTGACACATAGAGACCACCATGCATCTGTCAGTCTGTCATACAGTGGTGGCTGGCTTGTTGCTGTGAGGCTGGAGGCTATGCCACCAGTATTTTAAATACCAGCAGGGTCACCCATGGAGCACATAAAAAACCTAATTTATTGAAGATGACATGGACTGACTGCTTAATCATTCAAACTCAGGTCTGACTGACTTCCAAGTCTATTCTTTTTCCAAATCACACAAGTTTCAGTTATCTGTCAATGTGACCTTTAAAGTAAATTTATTCTAAATCTCCTTGATAGATTACTTCAGTTTCTAGCACCACAAGAACACTTACCTAAAATTATATTTGTTGTTGTTGTTATGTGCCATCGAGTAGGACACGACTCATACCGACCCCTCCTTGAGTTTCCAAGGCGGTATCACTACGGAAGTAGATTGCCCAACCTTCCTTCCGAGGAGTGGCTGGTGAGCTAACCAGCCTTCTGGTTAGCAGTCAAGTGCCTTAGGCACTATGCTACCAGAGCTCCTAAAATTATATTTACACAAATGTAATCATATTATACTTGCTGATTCGTGATCTGCTTTTAAAAACTATTTGCCAATCTCATGAGTGAAAAATGTACTTTGATGTTTTCATTTGCTTATATGAGTTTTCATAAGCTTTTACAGTCTATTCTCCACCCAGCTGCCAAAGGGATTCTTTAAAAAAATAAGTCAAATAATGTTACTCATCTGCTCAAAATACTTCAGTGGTTTCTCATCTCACAGAAAAACTAAAACCAAAATCCTCACAATTATTTTCAAGGCCTAATAGGAATGATAAATTCTTTGTCCCTATTACCTTTCTAATCATAATTCCTAATATTCTCCCCTCCACCTATCCACTTCTGACACACTGGCTTCTTTGCTTTTGTTGGAACATGCCAAGTACAGGCTTGCCTAAGGACCTTTGCACGTGCTATTTTCTCTGCCTAAAAGGCTCTACCATAGATATCTACATGACTGGCCCCTTCATCTCCTATATATTGTTGCTTAAATGTGACTTTCTCCATAAGAAATTCAATAACCAGCCTATGTAAAACATCCTTTATCTTTCTTCCATGATTTATATGAAAGTACTTATTATCTTCTAACATACTATATAATTTTCATCTCCCAACAACACCCACTAAACTAGAAGTTCTATGAAAATAAGCACTTTTGTCTGTTTTGTCCAATGGGGTATCCTTTGTGCTAAGATCAGTGTCTAGCATATATTACACAGCAAAAGATACACCAATTCAATAGTTTCTACGTGTATATTTCAGTAACATTAATTACATTCCTCAAGTTGTGCAACCATTCTCACTCTCCTTTTCTGAGTCATTTCTCCCCCATTAACATAAATTCAGTGTCCCCTAAGGTTCCTATCTAATCTTTCAGGTTATTGTTATCAATTTGATCTGATGTAGATATTTCTTAAAAGAACATCGTGCTCAAGGCAGATCTTTTTCACTAGTTAATCTAAACTATGTTTCAGTTCCCCAATCATAAAATGGAAAGAAACAGCTGTAAACATCCATTAATAATTAGAATGTGGAACACATGAAGTATGGATCTAAGAAAATTGGAAGTTGTCAAAAAAGAAATGAAATGAATAAAGATTGATATTCTAGGCACGGGTGAGCTGAAATGGACTGGTATTAGCCATTTTGAATCAGATAATCATATGGTCTACTATACTGGGAATGACAAATTGAAGAGGAATGGCATTGCATTCAGCACCAAAAAGAACGTTTCAAGATCTATTTTGAAGTACAATTCTGTCAGTGATAGGATACTATCCATATGCCTACAAAGAAGACCAGTTAATACTACTATTGTTCAGATTTATGCACTAACCACCACTAAAGCCAAAGATTAAGAAATTGAAGACTTTTACCAACTTCTGCAGGTGAAATTGAGCAAACATGCTGCAATGATGAACTCAAGCATAGTGAAGATTGTGAGGATGGCACATGACCGGGGATTGGTTTGTTCTGCTGTACATAAAGTCACTATGAATCAGAGCCGACTCAACGCCACATAACAACAACAACATTGTTCAATTTTAAGATGACTTTGAGGGATTTTTTTTTTAAGGTTTAAAGATTATCTCAGAGCAATAGTTTCAGGGGTTCATCCAATCTCTATAGCACCAGAAAGTCTAGAGTCCGTGAAAAAAAACAAAATTTGAAATTTTGTTCTGCATTTTCCCCATTTTGATCAGGATTCTTCTATGGATTCCTTAATTAAAATGTTCAGTAATGATAGCTGGGCACCATCCACTTCTTCAGATCTCATGGCGGATGAGGCAATTGTTCATGCAGGCAATTAGCCCACATTTCATGTTCTCCTTATATTCCTGATTTTCTTTTCTCCTCTATTACTCCAGGTGAATAAAGACCAATTGTTGTGCCTTGGATGGCAGCTTGCAAGCCTTTAAGACTCCAGGCACTATGCAAGGAACTAGGAGGTAGAACAAAAGCACCACACATGTGATCGGCCTAACCCTCCAAAGCAACCCATGAGATGTTGGTTGTACACAAGCAGTCTCAGCAGCTACTCTCTTTTTTTGTCTTTAAATATTTCTATCACACTATTTTTACCAATTCAACTTTTTATAGGTGTACAACTTATTGACAGCAATTACAATAATGAGCTGCGTAACCCTGTTGTTGTTATGTGCTGTCAAGTTTGACCCAACTCATAGCAACCCCTCCTTGGGTTTCCAAGGTGGTATCACTACAGAAGTAGATTGCCCAACCTTCCTTCCAAGGAGTGGCTGGTGGGTTTGAACTGCCAGCCTTCTGGTTAGCAGTCAAGTGCCTTAGGTACTATGCTACCAGAGCTCCTAACCTTACTCTTAAACAATACTATTCTTCCATCATCATTAACCTCCTTTCCTTTTCCCTTCCTCCTGGTCCCTGGTAACTACTAATAAACTTTGAGCTCTATACATTTGCCTTTTCTTGTCTTTTTATTTAAGTGAGTTAATGCAATATTTGTCCTTTTGTGAGGCTTATTTTGCTCAGCATGTCTTCAAGCTCCATTAATACTGTACCAAGTATTAAGATTTCATTTCTCTTACTGGCTGGGTAGTATCCCATTTTATGTATGTACCACAATTTGTTTATCCATTTATCTGCTGATAGGCTGAGTGAATATTTTAATGTATTTATTGGTCATTTATATTTCTTCTCTCATGAATTTCTTGTCATGTCCTTTGCTTATTTTTCTATTGAGATATTCAACTTATTTATTAGTTTGTACAAGCTGTTTGTATTTTAAGAATATCAGCCATTTATATGGCAAACATTATATGGCTGTGGTATAGTGAATTACTTGGTATGGCTTTTCTAGCCATAGTCTTTGTAACTCCCACCGGATTACTGGGTAGGACAATGCAAATAAGGTGTGTAAAACTCTGATGTTGGGATTGGTTCGTTTTGTCACTCTGCTAGGCTTAAAATGAGCCTTCTTAAAGGCAGAAAGGGGACTCTCACTGCCATCAAGAGAGAAGAGCTGGAGGTGAAGTAGACTGCATCCTTGGACCCAAGATCCCTCCACTGGACCTCGATGGCAGAGATGCCTGGCAGAGAGATGGTAGCAGTGGAGCCAAGAGTCATGAGACAGAGCAGCAGGCTTACCTGGCCCACAGAGCGCCCTTGGGCAGGAGGCTTGCTGGTGGAGTGGGGTGCATGTAGGTGTACCTATCAGCAGAGCTAAAAGAGCTTTGTAACACTTGACCCAGCAGGGCAGAGGCCAGACCAAGAGGCCACCGGCCAGAGAGGCAAGTGAGAGGGCACAGCAGAGGGGAGACTCTCCTGATTGAAAAACTGTATCTTGAGTGCATTCCTGAACCTGAGCTGTAACTGGTTACTTCCCTAATGAACCCCATAAATGTGCGTATTGTCTGTGAGTTCTGTGTGGCCACTGCAATGAATAATCGAACCCGGCAGAGAAGTAGTGTGTGCCATGGGCGGGACGGCTGGTGTCAGAGTTAGTAAAAAGGTTGGAGGATGGGAGTATGCCTGCCCTTTTAGGAGTAAGTCTTGGACTGTTCATAGTGATTCTGTCTTCCTCTTGTGAAGTTAGAGGAGGTCAGAAGATGCTGCCTCTCCGTCCTTTTAGCAATGTTGTCATTGTTGTTATGTGCCATCGAGTCGGATCTAACTCATAGCGACCCCTTCTTGGGTTTCTGAGGTGGCATCACTACGGAAGTAGATTGCCCAACCTTCCTTTTGAGGAGTGGCTGGTGGGTTTGAACCACCAGCCTTCTGGTTAGCTCCCTTTTTAGCAATAGCAAAAGAAAAAAGTTTTTATTTTGTCTTTTAATATTATGTGTGTATTTACATTTGTGTGTGTGTGTGTAAAATACTTGGATTTTTACCCAGGCAAATCTAGAAATCTTTTCCTTTATGATGCTGTTTTACATTTATTAAGACAAGTTGGTGAAAGAAAAAACTTACTTTTAACCATATTTAGTCAAAGTATGAGTTGTGCCTAAAATTTCTTCTACATTTATTACAATTGAGCTTCTTTTCTACTATTTGTAGACTAAGATAAACACTACTTAAAGAATCTGTGTAATGATGTTAACTTTTTGATTGATAGTACATTGATAGGATTCTTTTTCTCGTTGATTATCTTGTGAGTAACAAGGTTTAAAGTTACTTAAGCCTCTCCTTTTTTATGAAGTAAAATAATTTGACGTACAAAGTTATTAAAATACAATTATGAAATAGTTGTGCATGTTTGTTTATAATATTTGCATATATTTATCACATTTTAAATATATTCCCCACTGTGATCATTAATAAGGAGCTCTGGTGGTGTAGTGCCTAAGGCATTTGACTGCTAACCAGAAGGTTGGTGGTTCAAACCCACCAGCTGCTGTGGGGAAGAAAAGATGCGGCAATCTACTTCTCTAAAGATTCACCACCTCAGAAACCCAATGGGGGGTCACTGTGAGTTGGAATCAACTCAACAGCAGTGAATTTGGTTTTTTGGTTTGTGATGGTTAATGTTATGTGTCAATTTGGCTAGGCTATGATTCTCAGTGGCTTGGTATTGCACTGATTACTCTTTCATAGTGTAATATAATGTAATCTTCCTCCATTTTGCGATCTGATGTGAACAGCCAATCAGTTGAAGAGCCACAGTTGAAAGCCAATCAGTTTCCTTGGGTGTGCGTCCTGAATCTAATGTACATGAATGTTCTGGCAAAGCTCGCTTGCTCGCTGGCTTTCTCTTTTTCTTTCTCTCTCTCTCTCTCTCTCTCTCTATCCCTCTCTTCCTCTCTCTTTCTCTCTCTCTCTCTCTCATACATGTGACTCATCATCCTTTGACCTCTGGTTCTTGGGATGTGAGCCAGCAGCCTGCTTTCAGATCAATAGATTTGGGTTTGTCCGCCCCTGCAACCACGTGAGTCAGGAAAAGCTTCTAGCTTGACACCTGGTCCACAGATTTAGGACTTGCCAGCCTCCATATTAGGTGAGCCATTTCCTTGAAATAAATATCTCTCTCTCTCTGTATGTATATGCTTCACTGGTTTTGCTTCTCTAGACAACCCAGCCTAAGACACACACTTACATAGAAATTACACAGTCTTTCTAGTGGACTATAAGCCTAAATCATTAGGGTCTTATAAATTCCTGGAACATGACTGGTAATAGAATCTATTTATAGATTCAATTATGTGTTTGACAGTAAGTCCTTTCAAAACTAAACTTGGTTGCATACATTTTATTTTATTTATTCCACCCTCTTCTCTGAGTTTTAAATGTTAAAAATGTCAAGTTACTTAATGTAATATTTTGAATTTTTACAGATAAGTACTAATTTTATTGTCAAAATTTAAATTTTTATTAAGAATGCTATAAAATATAGAAGTATTATTATTATCATCCTGGTTTTTGGAAACTGAATGCCAGTTCTTCCTATCTTCCTTTAGTACTTTTTTTTTCCCTTTTTGTTGTACTTCATTATTCAATCATTCCCTTTTATTACAACTGATTCTGTTGATATTGTGACAGATTAAAAACATTAAATCAGTCCTTTGGAACTTAAAATAATAGCATGAAAAATCATTTTTATAACAAGGTGGAGCACAAATCACTTTAATGTATTTTTCCTCAAAGTATTCAGAAACTTTAAAATAATTTATTCTCAATGGGGTCATTTTTTCCTTTTCAACTACAACAAAATAAGTTATTTGAAGTTTTTTAACCTACACATTATTCTTAAATTGGAGTATTTAATAAGGATTATAGTAATGAAGTAATGCAAGAGTAGAAATCAAATAAGAAAAAAATCTTTGATAAAGTAAGTCAATTGTTCTATTTTCTTCCATAAGTCTGTGTGGGGGGTTCACAGGAATCAGTTTAGATGGGTGAAATGATGTGGCATTAGAATTCCTGATTTGATACCACCCAGTAGAATTTGTTGATGTTTAACCATTTCAGGAGGTAGCATATGATCAAGAACTGATGGTAATGAAGAAAGATGTCCAAGGTGCACTGAAGGCATTGGTAAAAAACAAAAGACACCAGGAATTGATGGAAAACCAATTGAAATATTTCAACAAACAGATGAAACTTGTCTATGCCAAAAAATTTAGATGGTGGCTACTTCGTCCACCAACTGGAAGAAATACGTATTTGTGTTCAGTCCAAAGAAAGACGATCCAACAGAATGCAGAAATTACTGAACAAAATCATTAAATCACACACGGAAGTAAAATTTTACTGAAGATAATGCAAAAACAGTTGCAGGATTACATCTGGGAACTGCCAGAAGGTCAAGCCAGATTCAGAAAAGGACATGGAATGAGGGTGTGACAGTTAAGGTTGTGACTGGGCCATGGTTCTGAGTAGCTTGGCAGCTGGATGCAGTTACTCCCTGTGATGAGATTGCAATCATCTCCACAGCAGAATCTGTTGTGAGACGTTAATCGGTGGAAAGGGAGCTCCGTTTGGGGTGTGGCATGCCTCCAGCATATAAGGAGAAGTTTTAGGAAAGGTCTGTAGCTTTTGGCATATTTGGATCCTGCATTTGGCCTAGTCTTCATCTCCAGTTCATAGACTTGAACTCGTAGCCTGCTGTGTTGCCTGCCGATCTTGGGATTGTTCCTGGACTTGAACCAGCAGCCTGCAATGTTGCCTGTAAATCTTAGAAGTGTGTCATTTTACCTGTTGATCTTGGGTTGATCAGCCACAGCAGCCAGCAGTGGCATGAGTCAGAGAAAGCCTCCACCTCCAGCGGGCCTGGAGCTGAAGCTCAAGTTTGAGAATGCCTTCACCCAGCCCCTAGAGTCAGCACTTTGAACTTGGATTTCTAGCCTCCTAAACTGTAAGAGAATAAAGTCCTGTCAGTTAAAGCCATCCACTTGTGGTATTTGTGTTATAGCAGCACTAGAGAACCAATACAGAGAAATCATTGTTGATGTCAGATGGATCTTGGCTGACAGCAAAGAACACCAGATAGATGCATACCTGTATTTTATTGACTATGCAAAGACATTTGACTATGTAGAGCAAAACAAATTATTGATAACATTTCAAAGAATAGCAATTCTAGAACATCTAATTGTGCTCATGTGGAACCTGCATGTAGAACAAGAGGCAGTCATTTGAACAGAATAAGGGGATAGTGTATGGTTTAAAATCAGGGAAAGTGTGTGTCAGGGTTCTATCTTTTCACCACACTTATTCAATCTGTATGCTGAGCAAATGATCTGAGAAAATGGACTATATGAAGAAGAACATGGCATCAGGATTGGAGGAAGACTTATTAACAACCTGTGATAGGCAGTTGACACAACCTTGATTGCCAAAATGAAGAGGACTTGAAGCGCTTGCTAATGAAGATCAAAGACTACAGCCTTCACTATGGATTACACCTCAACATAAAGAAAATGAAAATCATAAAAAAAAGAATCGAACCTCCCCCCCGGCACACACACACACACACAAAAATGAAAATCTTTACAACTGGACCAATGAGCAACATCATAATAAATGGAGAAAATATTGAAGTTGTCAAGGACTTATTTCAACTTGGATCCATAATCAACATCCATGAAAGTGAAGTCAAGAAATCAAATGATGTATGGCACTGGGCAAATCTATGGCAAAAGATCTCTTAAAGTGTTAAAATGCAAAGATGTCACCTTGAGGACTAAGGTGTGCCTGCCCAAAGCCATGGTATTTTCAGTCAGCTCATATGCATGCAAAAGCTGGACAGTGAATAACAAAATCCAAAGAAAAACTGATGTCTTTAAATTGTGGTATTGGTGAAGAATGTTCAGGTACCATGGACTGCCAGAAGAACGAACAAATCTCTCTTGAAAGAAGTACAGCCACTTTTGGTTACCTAGTGCTACTCTGACAAGAATATGCCACCAAGGGGCTGGCCTTAACAAACAGGAGTTTATTCTTACAATTTGGAGGCTTTAAGTGCAAGTTCAAAGTGCTAGGCTCTAGGGGCTGGTGAAAGCCCCTTGATCTTGGGCTTCAGCTCTGCCTCTTCCTCCCGGCCCACTGAAGCTACGGGCATCTTTTCACTCGGCAGCTACTAGCTGCTGAGCCTAACAAGCCCAAGGTCGACAAAAAAAAAAAAAATGGCACAATCCCGATTTTACCAAACTACACAGCAGGCCATTGATTCAAGTCCATTGAAAGTCCCAAAGTCGGCAGAGTAATGGCAGGCTGCTAAACAACGACATGACTACATGCAGGGTTCAAGTGTGCCATAAGCTAGAGACCATTCCCAAAGCTGTTTCTTATATATGGGAAGCAGACCACATACCCAAAGGCAACTACTCAGCTGCTCTGATAGATTCCACCATGGAGTTAATTACTAATCTCACCATGGGGAATAACTACATTCAGCTGTCCAGCCACTCAACCAGGCCCAGCCAAGTTGACACACAAACTTAATTACCACAGCCACTGTGTTGGTTCTCTAGTGCTGCTGTAACAGACATACCACAGTGGATGACTTTAACAAACAGGAATTTATTTCCTTATGGTTTAGGAGGCAAAACAAAACAAAACAAAAAACCCACCAAACTCACTGCCATCAAGTCGCTTCTGACTCATAGCAACCCCCACTGGGTTTCCAAGGCAGTAAATCTTCACTAAAGTAGATTGATTGCCCAGTCTTCCTTCCACAGAGCAGTTGGAGGGTTTGAACCACCAACTTTCTGCTTAGTTGTCAAAGTGCTGGCTCTAGGGGCTTGGTGAAGGCTCCTTGACCTTGGGCTTCAGCTCTGCCTCTTATTCCAAACCCACTGGAGCTAGAAGTGTCTCTTAACTCAGGCAGTAACGGGCTGCTGAGGCTGATAAACCCAAGGTCAGCAGGTAAAATGGCTGAACGTTCAAAACAACCTCCTTTTGACAGGATCTCTGCTAGGATATTATGATTTAAAGAATTCAGTACATGCAAAAGTGTAAAATGACTAGTCCTTATGGGTGGCTTGTAGGGTGATTGTTTATTTTAATAAAGGATTCGATGACTGGTAGATAATTAGATAAATTAACAGAGGTTCTAAATATATGGAAATTTCTTACTTCTTTTTGTACGTGGATGAATAAAATTCTTTGATTGCCCTGCCCCCAACACACACATACATACCACCACTACCACTTAAAACATGTCAGTACGTTCACCGTATAAGGCTGATTTTGGAAGTGGACATTTAAAAAGCATATATAAATAATAAACACACGATTGTTTAAAATGTTCTCAAATTACGGAACTAGTTCATCCTCCTTTGCACCAGGTAGCTCTAAGATCATACGACATTGGCTGTCCTCATTTGGGAATGACCCGTGCTATAGAGAAGGGGAGCTCTGGTAGCATAGTGGCTAAGGCA
>NW_006921684.1:6593692-6606169 GCF_000298275.1 Orycteropus afer afer
CCCCTGCTTGGCCGCCTGCGCCCCGGGGAGGCTGCCCGCGCGTGACGGGACCAGCAGCATGAGCAGCGGCTACAGCAGCCTGGAGGAGGACTCCGAGGACTTCTTCTTCACCGCCAGGACCTCCTTCTTCAGGAGAGCGCCCCAGGGCAAGCCTCGTGTTGGCCAACAAGTGAGTGGTGCGCGCGGGGTGGCCCGCGGCCCCATCGCTCCCGGGGGTCCTGCGGTTCCTCTCCTCCTGACTTCACGAGGCTCCGTGGGGGCCCGCGGGGATGCTCCTCGGGTAGAAGGAGGCCTCGGAGAAGTGGTTTCTACCTCTTTGAATCCTGAGGACTTGCTTTGAGTTTGTGCATGTGGGTGTGGGAGTGTTCACATAGGTCAACCTGGACGAGGGAAGGAGGAGGAAGAACGCGGAGGCTGAGGCGACCGCGTCTGCCTTCCGCGCCAGATGGCCTCTGCGGCTCTGCCTCGGGGCTGCTTGTGGCCGCCGCCCTCCTGGCGGAGCCCGGGCGCTTAGCTGGCTGCGGGGGAGCAGTTCCCCGGGCCACTCCCGGCGTTTCCTCCGTGTCCAGGGAACGCCCTTCGCGCCCCTCCTGCATTAACGGTTGGGTCGGCGTGCCAGCCCTTACTGTTGGTCTTCTCAGTGGCCTGTGGCTCTCTGATTGGCTTGAGGGGGTTGGGTAATAGGTATAGAGGTGGCTGCAGTGACCTGGCCGGCCCTAACTTCTTGGTCCGGGCGCGTCTGAGGAAGACCGAAGGAATCGCGGGGCATTGTAAATGTTGGTTGCATGAGTCAAAGTCGTGCGTTTCCTGTGAAGTCAGGTTTATAAGTGCCTACAATGTTTTGCAAAGTTCTGGGGCTAGGTAAATATTAGCGCTCGAGCTAAGCTTTAGGCTGGTTTCTTCCATTTTTGGAGGAAGCATGCCGTGGGAAGCTTTGACTTGGGAAAAGATGGAAAGGGAGCTTGGGCGGGTTTTGCCGACCGTGACAGTGTTTTTTAGGGAGGCCTTCCCAAAACAGCACTTCGGCGGGACTTCCAAGTCTGGCACTTGAACCCTTCTGGCCCTGGGAGCTGCACCAGGGAGCCCTGCCAACCCAGTCATGCTCACATCAGATTAGAGAAGGCTATAATGGAACAAATTTGTTGCTTTTAAAGAACAGCAGGCGCGCACAAAACATTTCTAACAGATTTAGTCCTGCAGACTAGAAGCGAGAAAAATCGTTCAGGGGCCCGGATGATGAGTTTAGGGGGTGGTGAGGCAGCAATTTGTCAGGGTTTCCTTGCCAGAGCTTTTAAGTTTATTTAACCACATTCATAGCTCAAATTTCTTTTTTTTCTTTCTTTTTCCTTTTTATTGTGATTTGGGTGAAAATTTACAGAGCAAATACACTTTCCAAAATACAGCATTTCACATACATTTTGTCTCATGACATTGACCACAATTTACTATAATGCAACCTCTCCTCTCCTACTTCCTCCCAATAGTTACCTCTTCCCAGTGTCCATCCCTCCATGCACTCCTGCCCCCTGAGCTGTCTCCCTGTGCTTAGGCAGCCCTTCTTTCTCCCATGATTGTTCTCTCCAAGGAGTGTATCTACCTCAGGTAAATGTTCAACTCATATGCCTGTCTATTGTTTGGATGGAAGCCACGGGCGTGCATTCAATTCCAGACCTGAAGGGCAGCTAGGGGCCATAGTCTCAGTGGTTCCGCCAGGCTCTAACGGGCCAGCAAACCTGTTAAATTTCTTTTTAAGATTCGGAAGTTCTAGTCTTTTCAACCTCTTTAAGTTCCAAACCAGGAGGGGAAGAGGGGACAGCAAAGGGCAAGAGCGAAATCTAGTGTGCTTATTCGTTAACAGCAGTTAATCGAAAGTGATGTTCAAGTGTAGTAGTTTTCCCATCTTTGTTGTTTCTGAGGCTTAAGGCTGCACTATTTATTAGTCACTTTGATTAATCTCTTATTTTCAGTGGAGTGTATTTTAATGGCTGAGATTGCGGAAAGTTTGGAAGCCAGACCTGCCTCCCTCCTCCATAGGTTGTAGAATTGTATTTCCTTGTACTTTTTTTTTTTCTTGGCAGTCATTGCTCTCTCTAATTTCTTTCCTTTCTCCCCTCTGTGTTTTCTCCTTCCACTTATGTTGTTACCATTTGATATGCAGTTGTCAGAGATGATTATAATAGTTTGAAGTTTATTCCAGAGATGGCTAGTCATCTCTAGAAATTTGCTGGTTCTTGGATTCTTCTGGTGTGAGACGTTACTTGACAGGGTCAGAGTATCCAGATTGGAATCGAATGGGAATCCTTCAGTGCTTTAAGATAAAAGCATCATCTTTTTTCTTCCTAGGTGTGTGTGTGTGTGTATACATACACAGTGTTTTTCATGTTACACTCACTAATTTATGTAATATTCATTTAGCATATATATTATGCTCATTCACATAATGTTTGTTCATTGAGTATTTAAAACTAGTCTAGAGTATTAAGTATTTTCAAGTATTGTGCTGGAAAATCAGGATAGTAAAACCTAGTTCTTTGCTGAAGAGATACTACCTGTATTCTGAAGCTTTGTTGCCAGTTTATTTTCCCTTTTAATATAACACTTGCAAAGTGCCTAGATACAGGACTTAATTGACAGGTGAAGAAAGTGTTCTAAACTTTGACACTTAGAAGGGAAATTTATTTTATTCAAGGAAGTGACTGAGTAGTGAGTCTGTTACATTCTTGATAAGATTTTTGAGTTAAGTAAAACATGATAAATATGAAGCAAAGCGCACTTCTTTTTTTTTTTTTTTTAAAGCTTTAACAGTTAGTTTGTTTTCTCACAGTTAGGAGGCTAGAAGACCTAATTCAGGGTGCTGGCTTCTAGGGGAAGGCTTTCTCTCTGCGGCTCTGGAGGAAGGTCCTTGTCTTGTCTTTCTGAGCTACTGCTCCTTGGCAGTCTACATGTAGCTTGACATCTCTCTTCCCCTAGCAGGGCACTCTTAATGCAGAAAATTTCATTCACTTAAGGTTGGGTAAGCCTTTGTTTTATTAAATGTTAGTGATCATAAGGAAAAGATAAGCATTTCTGGCATAAAATGTGATAAAATCTTTCCTCCAGAAAGATGGAAAGAGAGTTATTGCTATAGGAGCTATTATTGATAATAGTTATTTTTTTTTTGGGGGGGGGTTGCTGTACTACCTGGTGGAGAAGGTAGGAAAATGTGGTTTTTAGAATTCTTGAAAATATCCAGAGAAAGCAAGATGTTTGTGGTACATGCAGGATGGGGAGAAAGGGTGGGGGTACTAGGCGTTTCTTCTCTTGCCAGGCAAAGGAACATGCCCCAGTTCTTTCTGTCTCCCACCTTCTTTCTATCTCCAACAGTAAATAAAACACCTTCTCTAGTTTAGAAATAAAGAAAATGTTAACCTCTTTTTTCTTATTTTGATACCTTGTTCTATTAAAAAAAGAAAACGGTTGAAAACCATTATATGGATATACAATGAAAGAACATATGGCCCTTTTATAGCAGTTTTAATATCATATTTGTACTGTATCCTCAAGGCCTGGACCAGTATCTGAAACACAATTGTTCAGTGTATACAGGTCAATGAATTAATGCTTTCCTGGTTTGGTAATAATTGGCTCTTTATTGTTTTCAAAAATCATCTTATGATGCTTCTAAGGATCCTCTAAAACCTTAACCTAATGAATGGGGAGACATGGTTAAGTGACCTGCTGAAAGGCCCAGACTTAGGGGAAGGGCTGGAACTTAGGTCTTCTGATTCAAATCCTGTTCTTCTTTTTGTTGCTCTCTTGGCTATAATTTTTTTTTTTTTTAAATCCATTTGCCTTTTGTAAATAGGAGCATCTATAATTTAGGAGTTTCTTAAAAATTCTACATATAAGGAACTCTGGTGGTGTAGTGGATAAGGCATTTAGCTGCTAACCAGAAGATCAGAGGTTCAAACCCACCAACCACTCCGTGGAAGGAAGATGGGTTAATCTACTTCCATAAGGATTTAGAGTCTTGGAAACCTAGTGTGTGTGTATGGGGCGGGGGTTGCTATGAGTCGGAATCACCTTGATGGCAGTGAGTTTGGTTATCCTACGGATAAGGTTCTGGGTGGCACAGACCGTTTGCACTCAGCTATAAACCAAAAGGTTGGTGGTTTGAATCTAGCCAGCAGCACTGCAGAAGATAGGTCTGGTGATACGCTCTCGAAAGGTTATAACCTTGAAAACCCTTTGCCTTTCTACTCTGCAAATATGGGGTTGCCATGAGTCAGCATTGACTCAATAGCAATGTTTGTTTTTTTAATCCTACATATATTTTCATTACCATGTCCATAATTTATATGTGGATTTAATTTATCGTGGATTCACTGTTTCAGAGGATCTACCTGGTGGTTTCAGGCAGAACCATAGACAATACTTAGTTGTGTAACTCATAATTTGCCTATTATGGTTTTCTAATACAATCAACCTACATATAAATACAGGACCCATTCAGGACACATAGAAATGGCCTACAATCATTTATGTAATTGATTGCAGCACACCTTGCCTCAAAGCTTTTTCTTTCTGAGCCTTTGGTAGTTAATAAGAATAAGGAAATAAGACACTGATTTTGATTAAATTATAATAATCGGGAAGTATTGAAAAGCTTGAGATTGTCTTCTAAACCATGCTCAAGTTTTAACCATTTTTCCTGAGGGATTGTTAAGTAAGGCAAGCCAGTGAGATTCCCCACAACAGGCCTCAAATGTCGCCCTTGGTGTTTTCCCCTTATCATAGTTTAAATATTTTTGTGGCTCTTTATTTGGTTCTGTGTCTTATTGTTAGAACCAACAGCAGTGAGTTACACTGTTTTACTCAGTGTTTCCATTAGAAGTTTTGAAGGTAGATCACTGGGGGCAAAGGTAGGTTGGCTGTTACTTAAACTGATTTTTAATCCTTACATTATTGGATGTAAACATATCCACTAGTCATTTGGACCAAGGTGATTTGGGTCACTATGAGTAGGAATCAACTCCCTGGCAATGGGAGTGTTTGTTTTTTTTAAGGCGATTAGCACGCCTCATCCCTATTCTGATATAGTCCTTTCTTATACATTATTAATCCGTTGGAATAATGTGTATGTGTACTTAGGACTCACAAAGCCATATTCCATTAACTGAATTTCAAAAGAAAATTAGTCACTGATCTTATATACCTCTGTATATGAATAGTGTTCTTTACCTCATTCCTCTTTCTGGCTGACTTGCAAGATTTGGAACTATTTGGAAAGCAGTGACACAAAACATTTATGAAAAGAAAGACTAAAAATATCCGATAATGTGGTTATTCTTTTTCGACTTCCTTTGGCAGTCAGTGCATGTCATTCTATAAACAATCTTTTTCTGGGAGAAAAATGAGGCTGACCAAATGCTTTTTAGTGTGGCCTCATTACCAACTCCTAGCCCTAAGCATCAGCCTTTGATTCCTTCCCCACCCCACCCCCAGCATAAGTACCTGTCTTCCCAGTTTGAGTTTATATATGGGTTTACTTCTAATTTGGCTCAAGGCCATTCATTAGTCAGTTCAGAAAGGATGGCTAAAAGACAGAATAGGGTATGTGAAACAAAAACAACAACAAAACCAAACCAGTCCTGGGACAATTGAGTCAGGTCCCACTCATTGTGACCTCACATGTTACAGAGCAGAATTGCACCGTAGGGTTTTCTTGGCTGGGATCTTATGGAAGCAGATCACCAGGCTTTTCTTCCTTGGTGCCCCGAGTGTGTTTGAACTGCCAACCTGTAAGTTAATAGTCTACTATTGCAAACTGCTCCTGTGGTCAAAGGTCACTTGGGGGCCTTCGATGTATGATGATGTTGTTATTGTTGTTCGGTGCCATCACGTTGATTTTGGACTCATAGCAACCCCATGTGACAGAGTAGAACTGCCCCATAGAGTTTTCTAAGTTATAGTCTTTATGAGGTAGGGTAGTGGGTAAGGCATTTGGCTGCTAATCAGAAGGTTGGCAGTTCAAACCCACCAGCTGCTCTGAAGAAGGAAAATGAGGCAATCTACTTCTGTAAAGATTTATAGCCTTGGAAACCCAGTGGGGGTCGCTATGAATCAAAATCAATTTGATGCCAGTGCTTTGGTATGGTTTGGTTTGCACTCTCCTTCACAAGGAGCTCTGGTGATACTGTGGTTAAAGCATTGTGCTGCTACAACCAAAAGATTGGAGGTTTGAACCACCAGCTGCTCCGTGGGAGAGAGAGATGGGAATCTGCCTCCTGAAAGATTTACAGCATTGGAAACCCTAAGGGGCAGTTCTATTCTGTCCTGTAGGGTTGCTGTGAGTCAGAATCAATTTAGTGGCAGTGAGTAATCGCCTTTGCATGTTAATTGAAGTCTCACCTTTTTAGAGATATCTCCCAGAACTTTCAGTTTAAAGTAGGTAATTTCTGTCCTCTTAAAGCTTTCTGTTCTTTCCCTTCATAACAATAATTATAGCTTGTAATTATACATTATTTAATGTCTCTGCCAGGAGACATAAGGACAGAGACCTGGTCATTTTATTCACAGCTGTTTACCAAGCACATAAAGTAAATGCCTGGCACTTGGTAGACTCTCAGTAAATATTTGTTGAATGAATGAAAGCCTGCTCATTTTGGATAGATGTCCCAGTACTTTGTGCTTTTAGTTTTCTGTTGTATACAAGTTACATACATTTTTCCCCTTCTCCCAATCAAACCTTCAGCCTTCATAGTATCTTACCCTTTGTTGTTGTTGTTGTTGTTTGCCAATCTTACCCTTAGTAGACATTTAAAAATGGATATTTCTGATATGTTGTGACTAGGTATAAAAAAAACTCAGCCAAACCCACTGCCACTGAGTTAATTCTGACTCATAGGACCCTTCAGGACAGAGTAGAACTGCTCCGTAGGGTTTCCAAGGCTATAAATCTTTACAGAAGCAGATTACCACTTCTTTCTCCCACAGATCGGATCGGCTGCTGACCTTTGGGTTCACGGCTAGGTAGATACAACTTGCTTTATATATTTTCCTCTTATTTTAAGAAAGCCTATTATTCATTAATTCAGTCAAAAATGTATTGAGGGCCTACCACCCAGCGGTGGCTTGGAAGACAGGCCTGTTGTTGTTGTTGTCGTTACGTGCCATTGAGTCTGACCCGACTCATAGCGACCTCTCCTTGGGTTTCTGAGGCAGTATCACTACGAAAGTAGATTTCCCCATCTTCCTTCCGAGGAGTGACTGATGGGTTTGAACCGGCAGCCTTCTGGTTAGCAGTCAGGTGCCTTAGGCACTATGCAGTCTTGAAAAGCCTGTGGAGCACTTCTGTTCTGCACACATGGGTTGCCATGAGTTGAAATTAGGGCAACTAAGAACAACGACCACATGCCTGACACTGTTCTAGGCTCTGGATATAAAGCAGTGAACAAAACAGTCACTAGCCTTGTTAGTAATGTATTTATTTTTTTTAAAAAAAAGCTTACCAAATGGACAAATTAAAACATTTCTCTAATTTTCCTTTAAAGAGCTTGCCCCTTAGCATGTTTAAAGGAAACTTCTAATTGTTTACAGTTTCTCAGGAACACAGCTATTGTGTAAGTGTGGTAAAGCTATATACACCTATTTAGACTAAAAAGTTGACTGATAAGTGTTTCCCTGTAAAATAAGTCATATTTACCAATGACATTTGTTATAAAATTGTAGATGACTCTGTTCCAACAGAAACATAATCATTTTCGAGAATGTAATAACTTAAACCAGAGTTATCCAAACTCCTGAAAGATTGATTTTCCAGGTTTCTCTTCATAGTTTAGTTGTGGTTTGGATTATTAAATCGCCTTTTGTTTTTTTTTTGAGCTTGTTATTATTAAAGCAGAGAGGGCCAGGTATATATTAGGAAGGATGTCAGAGCCCATGAAAAATTACTAAACTGTGAGATGCATGTAAAAATGTTACAGATATTACAGTTGATACTGGGATGGAAGTAACTATAAAATGTCATGGTGATCTGTCAAGGCGATCATGCTTCTGATCCGCTTTAACTTCACGAGGGGGAAGGAGAATCTAGATCAACAGACCAGGCTGATTTCTATAACGCAGAGAGAGGTCAGACACGCCTCCATGTGCCAACCTTTTTACCAATTCTGACATCAGTTGTTCCTTCCACAGCACTCTCTACTTTTCTGCTGGGTTCAATAATTCGTTGCAGTGGCCACAAAGAACTCACAGACAGTACTCACAGTTATGGGGTTGATTAGGGAAGTAATAAGTTACAATTCAGAATCAGAATTGACTCAGAATACAGTTCTTTAGTCAGGAGAGCTTCTGAGCACTGCAGGCACGCCTCTCTCTGGTCCTTGGCCTTTCCCTGTTTAGACAAGTGTTTCAAAGCTCTTTAAGTCGGCTAGTAAGTGCCCAGAGGCACCCTACTCCATCAGCAAGCCTCCTGCCCAAGGTGCTCAGCTTTCTCTCTGAGGGCCAGAAAATCCACTGTGCTTCCTGCTTGCCTCCTAGGTCTTGTGTCTCTGCTGCTGCCAATTGTCTGCTACTTCTTGCTGTCTCTTGACATCCTTGGTGTTACAACTCTTTTTCTCTATCTCCTTGGTCTAGGAGGTTATCAGTGCAAGGAATCTTGGGTACTACTTCTGGCTCTTTCTTGGTGATTGTGGGGTCCCCCTTCTCTGCCTCTGGGTGGCTCATTGTAAGCTTAGCAGGATGGCAAAATTGACCAGTCCCCTTATTAGGGTTCCATATGCCTTATTTGCATGGCCTCACCTCCACAAATGTGCCATGTACCTCATTTGCATTATTAGCTAGCTTTCCAATTCCAATGAGGGCCACAAGCATCTCATTTGCATAGTGCCATCCAGTCACTTGGTGCGACTTAAAAAGACTTGTTAGAAAGGACATATTAAGTAATTTGCTGCACCACACCATCATTCTAGAGATATGCTGTCCAATATAGAAGTCACTATCCACATGTTTGAAACGTGGCTAGTTGGAATTGAGGTGTGCTGCAAGTATAAAGCACTCTGGTGGTATAGTGCCTCAGGCATTTGACCACCAACCAGAAGGCTGTCGTTTCAAACCCACCAGCCACTCCTCGGAAGAAAGATTGGGCCATCTACTTCCATAGAGGTACCGCCTTGGAAACCCAAGAATGGGTCGCTGTGAGTCAAATCAACTTGATGGCAGTGAGTTTGGTTTTTTGGTATTTTGGGCATAATACAAAAGAACGTAAAATATCTCATAATAATATTTTATATTACATAGTGAAATGATAGTATTTTGTATATATTAGGGTAAATAAAATTACTTTCACCTGTTTTTTTTAATTTGTTATAAAAATTTATTTTGTTGTTGAAAAATATACACAACAGAACTTAAACCAATTCAACAGTTTCTGCATGTACAATTCTCTCTCACTGCCGTCAAGTTGGATCTGACTCACAGTGACCCCTCCTTGGGTTTCCGAGGCAGTATCTCTACAGAAGTAGATTGCCCAGTCTTCTTTCTGAGGAGTGGCTGGTGCGTTTGAACTGCCAGCCTTCTGGTTAGCAGTCAAGTGCCTTAAGCGCTACCAGAGCTCCTGTGTACAATTCAGTGGCACTGATTATATTCTTCGTGTTGTATAACCATTTTCATCCAAACTTTCTAAATTGTTTCTCTCCCATCATAAACTCACTGTCCCCTGAGCTTCTATCTAATCTTTCGAGTTGCTGTTGTCAATTTGATCCCATATAGGTAGTTCTTTTAAAGAACACAAGGCTTTCACTTGTTTATTTTTGACGTGGCTGTTGGAAAATTGAAAATTACATGTGTAACTTGCATTGTATTCCTACTAGACCGTGCTGTACTAAAGCAGAACTGGTAGCCCTTGCCATGGGTTTGGATCTTCATTGTCTGGCTGGCTGCAGGTGGACTGATGGGATACCAGCCATGTGTGCTGGGGAGATTTTTCTCTGTAAAAGGAAGTTGCTCTTTACTGTTTTGAGTATCTTGGGTCACAGATACCAACATTTTAGGGTTGTGAAACTTTTGTGTGGGGAGTTTTCTTCTTTTTTTCACATATTAGCTGATAGGGTGAAAACAGTCCTAATGGCATTCTAACGCCAACGCCTACCTTCAGTTTGCAGAGAGAATAGGCCTCATTATTTCATAGAATATTAAAACAGCAAGCTTAACATGTATTTTTTGGACCATAATTGCTAACTGCTGCTACATGATTTAGTCAACTAAGAATAATTTACTAATTATATATTGCAGCACTTTTATTTCTTTTTCCAGATGCTAAACAAAGTGAGATAATTAGAGGAAAAAAGGATACATTTGGGAATTGGAGACCAGAAAAATAGGTTTAGAAGATCTTGAATTTCAGAGTGTCAGAATGCAGTCAGCAGCGTGTTTGTGTGAGATTAATGCAGTTTATGCACAGTATGTGTGTGTGTGTGTTTGTAGTACTCGTGAACATAGTTTTCTAAATTCATTTCTGAAATATTTATTGAATATTTATAATATGCTAAAACCCTAGGTGTTAGGGATTCTGTGGTATAGAAAATAGAGATGAAAGCTGTCCTAGGAAGCTTAGGTAGTGGCCTGGATAGATCATGTCTCACCTGTGGTAAGGAACAGGATTTTAGTTCAAAGCTGGCTCTATCTTTGTTTTGTATACTCTAAAAGAATCAGTGATTTCTCATAAGTGTGCCATTTTTAATGGAAACATTTTAAGCATTGGGTTTTATAGATAGCTAAAGCAGTATGTTCTTTAATTTTATAAGAAAATAATAACTATAAAAAAGGAAGGAGCTCTGGTGGTGTAGTGCCCAAGGCATCTGACTGCTAACCAGAAGGCTGGCAGTTCAAACCCACCAGCCACTCCTTGGAAGGAAGGTTGGACAATCTACTTCCGTAGTGATACCGCCTGGGAAACCCAAGGAGGGGTTGCTATGAGTTGGATCTGACTCGGCGGCAGTGAGTTTGGTTTTTTTGGTTTTATAAAAAAGGACATGAGAATGTTTGGGAAACAATTATTTTACTATTCTAATGAAGTTTTGGGAGCCCCTGGGTGATGGAAATGGTTGATGTGATTGGCTGATAACTGAGAGGTTGAAAGTTTCAGTCCACACAGAGACATCTCGGAAGAAAGGCCTAGTGATTAACTTGTGAAAAAATTAGCTGTGGAAACCCTATGGAACACAGTTCTACTCTGACAAACATAGGGTAGCCATAAGTTGAAATGGACTAGAAATAGATTCGACTGCAACTGGTAATGTAATTAGCATATTGCTGAATTGTTTTCTAGTCTTTTCATTGATCTGTTTCGTATACATATAATCATACTGTATGTACACATTAGAATCTTGCTGTTTAAACCTTGAATTATGGAGTTTTGCTGCTTGATCGTAGCTCTCATTTTGATGTCTGCTTTATAATTTATTGAGTAGACATACTGTTATTCCGCAGTATTGCAGAACTTGGATTTTTCCAATTTTTGGTATAATGATAACATTGTAGTGAACATTTGAGCATGAAGTTTTTTTTTTAATAGATTAATTGTTTAGGACAAAAGTATGAGAAAGGAATTCTGAGTATGAGGGTATAGCTAGTTTTATGCCTCTAGTATATTGTCACGTTTTGGTGACATTTTAAATTAGTTTTATTGTATCCTGAGCTTCATTGGATATAATCATTAAAATAGAGGAAAAAACAATCACTTCATTGTTTTTTAAGTTGCTTTTCTTTAGTTGACAGTGAACTTAGTACTTTATATACTTTTGTGTGGCTCTTCCTCCTTGTATGACCATTGCTCATGGCCTTTGGCCATTTATCTGTTAGGTAATGCTTTTGAGAGAAAACTACTCTTCTTGAGCCCTAAGCGTATTTAGCAAAGCAGATGGTTCCCTTTTTTGCAGTCAACTGAACATCAGGTTATTTTTTGACTTACTGTTTGTTCTAAAGGGGCATTACATATTCTGGTATTTTGAAATACTTTAGAATGTGTTTCAGGCTGACATCACTGAAACTCTGGCAAAATTATTTGCTTGTTACTTCTCTAATTACGACATAGGAAAGGCATTGCTAAGAAGGCATCACCATCCTGTGAATAAATTGCTGGAATAAATTGGGTGGGGAGTTGGATGATGTGTTTTTTACTAATCATGTTGAAAAGGGGTGACTGGAAGTTCCTGTTTATCTTTGAATTTTCCTAAGTTTAGGTCTAGTTTTCTAATCATCCCTGTAGAATTCAGAGGAATCTTAAGTTACCTTAAAAAGAAACTCTGAAAACCAAACTAAAATCCACTGCCATTGAGTTGATCCCTATTCATAGCAACCCCTGTTGGGTTTTCAAGGCTGTAAATCTTTACTGGAGTAGACTGCTTCATCTTCCTTCTGTGGAGCAGCTGATGGATTACAACCGATGACCTTCTGGTTAGCAGCTAAATGCCTTAACCGCTATACCGCCAAAAAAAA
>NW_006921684.1:6606269-6619022 GCF_000298275.1 Orycteropus afer afer
ACTGACCCCCGTTGAGTTTCTAAGATGATAAATCTTTATGGAAGTAGATTGCCCCATCTTTCTTCCACAGGGCGGCAGTGAGTTTAAACTACTAACCTGGTTAGCAGTCAAATGCCTTAGGCGCTGCACCACCAGAGCTCCTTAAAAAGAAACTAGGTAGTGAAAAAAAGATATTAGGACAAACTGCTGAAAATCCCACCCACCAGAATATCTATACACTGTTTACTTATAAACTTACTGTCTTTTATTGAAAAATTGCAATTATACTGAAATTGTCACTATCTAAAACTTGTTGCCTTATTTTATACACTGAGTAACTTCTAGCTTGTCAGCTCTGACTTAATTTTTTCTTTTATTAAAATTTTTATTGTGATTTGGGTGAAAGTTTACAGAGCAAATTTATTTTCCATACAGCAGTTCACATACACTCTATCTCATGACATTGACTGCAATTTCCCACAATGCAACAGTTCTCTTCCCACTTCCTGCCCATAGTCACCTCTTCCCTGTATCCTTCCCTCCTATGCACTCCTGGCCTCTGAGCTGTCTCCCTGTGCATACACAGCCCTTCTGTTCTCCCATGATTGATCTCTCCAAGAGGTGTATCTACCAAAAAAACCCAGACTCACTGCTGTTGAGTCGATTGGAGTCATAGTGATCCCCCACCTTGGGTTTCTGAGGCAGCAGGGAGCTCTGGTAGCATAGTGGCTAAAGCACTTGACTGCTAACCAGAAGGCTGGCGGTTCAAACCCACCAGCCACTCCTCGGAAGGAAGGTTGGGCAATCCTACTTCCGTAGTGATACTGCCTCGGAAACCCAAGGAGGGGTCGCTATCAGTCGGGGCCGACTTGACGGCACATAACAACAATAACAACAACATCTCTACGGAAGTAGATTGCCCAACCTTCCTTCCAAGGAGTGGCTGATGGGTTTGAACCTTCAGCCTTTTGGTTAGCAGTCAAATGCCTTAGAGACTACGCCACCAGAGCTCCTAGGAGTATATCTATCTAATGTAAATGTTCAGCGGATATGCTGGTCTTTTGTTTGGCTGGAAGGCATAGGAGTGGGTTCAATTCCAGACCTGAAGGGCACCTAGGGGCCGTAGTCTCAGGGGTTTCACCAGGCTCCATCAGACCAGCAAACCTGGTCCAGTTGAGAATGATGTTCCCTGTGATCATGGTCCCTAGCCCACAGGTCCAACTACTCCCTCCGAGTAGCTAGCTGTGGCCATGAAGTGACTGCCACCTTGTCCCTTGTCAGCTCTACTATGTACCTGGGAATTCTTATGGAACATACAAATACTCTTGTAGAAGCATTATCTGCCAACTGTATACATGGTCATGGGCATACTCCCCCCTGTGTAGATGTTCCTAATCGTTCAGCCTGTCCACCCATCTGTCCACCTGTAGATCAATGTTTGCCATCACTGACAACGCAGTACTGTATGTGCAAAAGGGTTCATCTTTATTGTCTCTACCTCCCATGTACCTCTCTATGTCTTTCTCTTCTTCAATGCTACCATGTTGATCACTCACATTTGGTACATTGCCCTTCCCTTCACCCAAATCAATACTTGTCTCTACTTATTTAGCAGTATTTCCTCCCCTCTCCCCCCACCCCTAGTAATCAACAAAAAAAATTTCCTTCCATATATAAACTTTCCCTTGACTTTTTACAATAACAGACTAATAGAATACTTGTCCTTCGGTGATTGGGCAATTTACTTCTGTAGTGATACCGTGTTGGAAACCCAAGGAGGGGTTGCTGTGGGTTGGTTCTGACTCGATGGCAGTGAGTTTGATTTGGTTTTCTTGGAGTAGCCCACAAGTTCATCCACGTTACGCAGTGTTTTGCAGATTCTGCATTATTCTTTAGTGTTGCATAGTATTCCGTTGTGTGTACCTTGGTTATCCATTCTTCTGTTGATGGGCACCTAGGTTGTTTCCATTTTTTTGCTATTATAAATAGTACTGTGATGAACATGGGTGTGCATATATATGTTCTTGTCCTGGCTCTCATTTCTTTAGGATATATACCTAGTAATGGGATTGCTGGGTCTGACCTAATTTTTTCTTATTTCAGAATGTTTTTATCAGGTGAATCTGTTTAAAAGATGTGAAGAGTTATTTGTGACTTTATAATAGATTATGTATTATTCCTCCCTGATTCCTGTATTTTTAGACAACCTAAACAAGTTTACAATGAAAACTTCCCACATATGCTTGTTTTGAGGAATTTTTTTTTTTAATATTTTCCTAGCTAAGTTGTGAAATTTATGTGTGTTATGTTACAATTCTCAAACAGCAAAGTAAGCAAAAAATCATGAAAATAAAAAACAGAGTAGCTAAATATATTACATAGGAGGAAAAGTGCCAATATGAAAATGAAGTTCAGCTTTCTGTTTTACAGTTAATAGAGCATTTTAAGGGAATTAAAACTGAGTTGATTTTATTGGGTTTTAATTTCAATGGAACTTTGAGATGAGAAATTAAACTAATAGAAGTTTTATAGGTTTAGGCCTTTAGCACGTTTAGGTTTAATGGCATGGCAGAGGTGAATTAAGGGATGCTTGTCTGTAGTGAATGATTTCCCATCTATGGGAAAAAAAGTAAATATTATGCAGTTAGTTTGTTGTTGTTAGGTGCTGTTGAGTCACTGCAACTTATAGTGACCCTATGCACTGTAGAACGAAATACTGCCTGGTCCTGTGCCAGCCTCACGATCCTTGCTGTACTTGAGCCCATCATGGCAGCCACTGTGTCAGTCCATCTTGTTGAGGGTCTTCCCACTCGTCATTGACCCTCCACTTTCCCAAGCATGACATCCTTCTCCAGGGAATCGTTCCTTCTGACAACATGACCAAAGTACGTGAGACTTAAGTCTGGCCGTTCATTGTCGCTTCCAAGGAGCATTCCTGCTGTACTTCTTCCAGGACAGATTTGCTAGTCCTTTTAGCAGCCCATGGTACTCTTAGGATTCTTCTCCAATACCACAACTCAAAAGCATCAACTCTTCTTCGGTCTTCTTTATTCCTTGCCCCTCTCTCACTTGCATAAGAGGTGATTGAAAATACCATGGCTTGGGTTAGGTACACCTTAGTCTTCAAGGAGACATTTTTGCTCTTCATCACTTAAAAGAGGTCTTTTGCAGCAGATTTGCCCAATCCAATTAGTCGTCTGATGTCCTGACTGCTGCTTCTATTGGTATTGATTGTAGAAGCAAGTAATATGAAGTCCTTGACAACTTCAATCTTTTCTCCTTTTATCTTTCAGTTTATTGGACCAATTGTGAGGATTTTTGTTTTCTTTATATTGAGGTGTAATCCATACTGCAGACTGTAGTCTTCAATCTTCATCAGTAAGTGCTTTAAGTCATCCTCACTTTCAGCAAGCAAAGCTGTGTCTCATCTGCGTCTCTCAGGTTGTTGATGAGTCTTCCTCCATCTTGATGCCACATTCTTCTTTATATAATCCAGCTTCTCGGATTATTTGTTCAGCATACAAATTGAATAAATATTTAATTTATTTATAAATTGTTGTACAACTTTATAAGTTATCCTAAAAAGGATGCAACCTTGATGTGCACTCCCTTCTTGATTTTGAACCATGCAGTATCCCCCTTGTTCTGTTTGAACGATAGCCTCCTGGTCTATGTACAGGTTCCTCACGAGTACAATGAAGTATTCTGGAATTCCCATTCTTTTTAACGTTAGCCATAATTTGTTATGATCCACACAATTGAATGCTTTTGCATAGTCAGTAAAACATAAGTAAATATCTTTTTTGTATTCTTTGCTTTCAGCTAAGATCCATCTGACATCAATAATGATATCCCTCGTTCCTTGTCCTCTTCTGAATGCATCTTGCATTTCTCGAAACTGTCAGTGTACTGCTGCAACCATTTTTGAATTATCTTCAGTAAGATTTTACTTGCATGTGATATTAATGATATTGTTGGATAATTTCCACATTCTGTGGGATCGCCTTTCTTTGGAATGGGTACAAATATGCATCTCTTCCAGTCAGTTGGCCAGGTAGCTATCTTCCAAATCTCTTGGCATAGCTGAGGGAGTGCCTCCAGCATGTTGTTGTTGTTGTTGTTATGTGCCGTCGAGTCAGCCCTGACTCATAGCGACCCCTCCTTGGGTTTCCGAGGCAGTATCACTACGGAAGTAGGATTGCCCAACCTTCCTTCCGAGGAGTGGCTGGTGGGTTTGAACCGCCAGCCTTCTGGTGAGCAGGCAAGTGTCTTAGCCACTATGCTACCAGAGCTCCAGCATAGCATCCATTTATTGAAACATTTCAGTGAGTATTCTGTCAATTTCTGGAGCCTTGTTCTTTGCCAATTCCTTCAGTGCAGCTTCAACCTCTTCCTTCAATACCATTGGTTCTTCATTGTATGCCACCTCCTGAAATGGATGAACATTGACCAATTCTTGGTACAGTGACTCTGTGTATTCCTTCCATTTTATTTTGGTGTTAACCTGCATAATTCAATATTTTGCCCATACAATCTTTCAGTATTGCAACTTGAGGCTTAAATTTTTTTCCTCAGTTCTTTCAGCTTGAGAAATACCGATCATGTTCTTCCCTTTTGGTTTTCTAACTCCAGGTCTTTGCACATTTCATTATAGTAATTGGCTTTGTCTGCTTGAGCTGCTCTTTGAAATCATCTGTTCAGTTCATTTATCTTGTCATTTCTTCCATTTGCTTTAGCTACTCTCCATTCAGGGGCAAGTTTTAGAGTCTCTTCTGGTGTCAGTTTTGGTCTTTTCTTCCTTTCCTGTCTTTTTGATGACCTCAAGCTTCCTTCATCGATGATGTTCTTGATGTCATCCCACAATTCCTCTGGTTTTTGGTCATTGGTGTTCAGCGCATCAAATCTCTTCTTTAAATGGTCTCTAAATTTGGGAGGGATAATAACCCACCAGCCACTCCTCGGAAGGAAGGTTGGGCAATCCTACTTCCGTAGTGATACTGCCTTGGAAACCCAAGAAGGGGTCGCTATGAGTCGGGGCCGACTCGACGGCAAACAACAACAACAACAAATATCAAGGTCATATTCTGGGTCTCATGGACTTGTTTTAATTGTCTTCACCTTCAACTTGAATTTGCTTATGAGCAGTTGATGGTCTGTTCCAAAATCAGCTCCTGACCTTGTTTTGGCTGAAGATAAGAACTTCTCCATCACCTCTTGCCACAGATGTAGTCATTCCGATTCCTGTGTATTCTGTCTGGTGAAATCCATGTGTATAGCTGTCACTTATGTTGTTGAAAAAAGTATTTGCAGTGAGTAAGTTGTTAGTCTTACAAAATTCTGTCATGCAATATCCAGCATTATTTCTCTCACCAAGGCCATGTTTTCCAATTATCGGTGACTCTTCTTTGTTTCTAACTTTTGCATTCCAGTCACCAGTGATAATCAACACATTTTGATTGCATGTTTGGTTAATTTCAGACTGCAGAAGTTGGTGGAAATCTTCAATTTCCTTATCTTTGGCTTTGGTGGTAGGTGCATAGATTTGAATAATAATAGTGTTAACTGGTCTTCCTTCAAGATGTATGGATATTATCCTATGATGAACAGGTTGTATTTTAGGACAGATCTTGGCATTTGTCATTCCCATCATATTATATCACATGGTTATCTGATTCAGAATGGTCAAAAACAGTCCATTTCAGCTCACTCCTGCCTAAGATATTGATCTTTATGCATTCCATTTCATTTTTGACAATTTCCAGTTTTCCTGGATTGATACATCATACATTCCATGTTCTGATTATTAATGGATGCTTGCATCTGTTTCTATTAATTTTGAGTTGTGCCACATCAGCCAATGGAGGTCCCGAAAGCTTTACTCTGTCCATATCATTAAACTTGTCTCTACTCTGAGGAGCCAGCTCTTCCCCAGTCAAATTTTGAGTGCCTTCTGACATGATGGGCTCTTCTTCTGGCACTATATTGAACAGTGTTTCAGGGCTATTCATAAAGTTTTCCAGTAATATATCAGCCAGTGTTTCACTGCTGTTCATAAAGTTTTCATTGGCCAGTTGTTTGAAAAGTAGATGGCCTCTTCCTCCTTCTGAGCCTGTCTTAGCCTGGAAGCTCCACTGAACCCTGTCCACCTGCTGGCATTTTGTAACACTGGTGGCATAGCCTCCAGCCTTAAAGCAACACTTAAGCCACCACAGGATGACAAAGTGATGGACAAGTTTGTCTCCCTTAGTTGTTCTTAACCCCTCTGCACCTGCTTACCTCGGGTCCTGGCCATAAAATAGAGCTATCCCAAAGGGAAAAGACCCCAAGCCCTGTGCCAGCCTACCTTGGGCCCTGGCCTTAAAATAGAGACACCCCCAAGGGAGAAGCAACCCCTGAGCCCCTGCCCACCTACCTCGAGCCCTGGCCTTAAAATAGAGCCACCCCCAGCAAGAAGCAGTCCCCAAGTGTAGTTAGTTTAAGAAGCAATAAATTAACTATTGTCCATTTAAGCCTGCTTCTTTTTGTCTGGTGGCATAGTGCCTAAGGCATTTGGCTACTACTCAGAAGGCTGGCGGTTCAAACCCATCAGCCACTCCTCAGAAGAAAGGTTGGGCAATCTATTTTCATAGAGATACTGCCTCAGACACCCAAGGAAGGGTCACTATGAGTCAAATCGACTTGACGACAGTGAGTTTGGTTGGTTGTTTTGGTTTTCTGTTTGTTTGCCCCATCTTCCTACCAGCTGCCCTGTAGAAGGAAGATGGGGCAATCTACTTTCGTAAAGATTTATCACCTTGGAAACCCAAAGGGGGTCACTGTGAGTTGGAATTGACTTAATGGCAGTGAGTTTGGTTTTTTAGTGAGTTTCTGTTTGTTAAACAGCTCCTGGGTTGCTTTTCTTTTTCTTTGCCTGTTCTTGTTTTTTTGGGGAAGTGCTGCGTTTTGAATCTTTCTTAAGTTTGAAGATTGCTTTCTTGCTCATCCTAATGACCAGCTGTGGTCACATGGTGCAGTCAGTTAGAATGAATGTGGTGCTACTGCTGTGCCAAGGTAGGGGCTTGATCCTGGGCTGTCAGCTTTTGCTAGTGGAAATTTATTCTAAAGATTATACCCAAAGCATAAAAATTCCTGCTGTTTGTTAGAGAGGATTTGAGTAGATTGGTCATGTAGGGGAAGGGAAAGAGTTCCAAAAACAACAAACCTAGCTCCAGTATTAGCAAATAAACTTAAACCTGTTCATTTTCACTGGAGATAGATCTCTGTGTTCTGTTACAGTTTTAAAATTCATATTACAGAGTATTTTGAGGTAAGGGCTAAAAAACTCTTCATATTGAAAAAAAAGAATAGGATTTTGTTGTGAGCTAAACAGGGTATATGTTCTTGATTGATTGTAAGCAGCTTTGTAACATACCTGTGTTTAAATAAATTGAAAGCTTCAATTTCCTTATCCAGAAAGTAGCAGCATGCCTGGCTTGTAGTAAACAGTGATAAATGGTAGCAGTTGTCTTTAAAAGATCGTACTACATATGACCATGCACTTTTCGTTGGAGGGTCCCAGGCTGTATGGAGAACTGACAGTGGTTGAGTGATTTGAAGTGAATTAATGGATAATTTGGGATTCTCTGGATGGTGCAGTTAAGTGCTTGGCTGCTAACTGATTGGTTGGAAGTTCAAGTGTACTCAGAGGAGCCTCAGAAGAAAGGCCTGGCTGTCTACTTATGACAAATCAGCCATTGAAAACCCTATGGCACACAGTTCTTCTCTGACACACGTGGTGTCGCCATGACTTGAGATCGACTCAAGACAAATGGGTTTGGTTTTGGTAATAAGTAATCCAGCTAAAGAGTAAAGATGGTAGGAAATTAGGTGTGTCTCTTTGATGGTTTTGTTGACCAAAATGAATTGGGAAATTTACTGTAATTGATTAGGAAGGCTCTTCAGTCATTCTCGGAGGCTTCTTTTTTTAAAAAAAAAATCACTGTCACATCACTGTGGCTCCTTTGTTCTGGTAAAGGAGTAAACTTTCCTCCTGACCAAGCCTGAGGCCACCTATCACAAACAAGTCTTTTTCTTTCAAAGATCTCCATTCATCCATTTTGAAAGGGAATGATGAAGTCTATGAAAGTGATTCTTTTGTCCAAGAATTTATCTTTAAGTTAACACATTATATCATATTTTACAAGACTTTTTTTTTTTTTTTTCTTTAATTTCCTCATCATTCTCTGTGTTATCTGTCTCTGACTCCAGGAATCTGGCTGTAGTATTTTGCTCAAGTCTGCTGACCTGACCCTGTGACAAATTCTACTTCTCCCTGGGGGCTTTCCTTTTTCCTTCAAGAGGTCTCAAGCAGCGCGTGCTCATTGTGTAGGGACTTACTCACTGCCTTGTTCCTAGTTTCCAAGAGATCAAATCACATGAGGTACTGAATGTGACCTTCATAATGTGCTGCTGTCATTAGGGTCCAGTTCCACGTGGCTGGCCGTAGTTGGGTGTCCTGCATTCTCTGAACTCCCACCCAGAGTGTCAATCTCAGTATAAGGAATTTCAGGGTGCTGGACACATTCACAGTTTGGAAACAAGCCTGCTGATGCAGAATTGGAATGTGGGCATTAAAGACACTCAGTGAGTCATGTGATTCGTTTGGCCAGCTTTCAGAGTTCATTGGTACTCTATAAAAACTGGTATGAGTTTTGGAATCTGGTGGGAAATCTTTTCCTATGGGTGAGATAAATCTCCTGGATTTTGATATTTCCTCTCCACCACCAATCTCTCCTTCCTTTGCTTGTGTGTTTCTTGTAGTAAATTGTATGTCTGAAACTGGCTTTACTATTTGTGTTAATTCCAACTGCCATAGTGAGTATTTTTAACCATGTTTAATAAAAATTTTAATTTGCACTGTAGTGCTGATGTTGTCCCTGGGTGGCACAAATGGTTAACGTGCTCAGCTGCTAACTGGAAGGTTGGAGGTGTGAGTTCACCCAGGGGTGTCTTAGAAGAAAGAGTTGGTGATCTCCTGAAAAATTCACCATTGAAAATTCTATGGAGTACAGTTCTACTCTGATACAAATGGGATCGCCATGTGTCAGTCAATTAATGGCAACTACTATTATTAATGGGAGCTCTGGTAGCATAGTGCCTAAGGCACTTGACTGCTAACCAGAAGGCTGGCAGTTCAAACCCACCAGCCACTCCTCGGAACGAAGGTTGGGCATTCCTACTTCCTTAGTGATACTGCCTTGGAAACCCAAGGAGGGTTCACTATGAGTCGGGGCCGACTCGATGGCAAATAACAACAACAATAACAACTATTACTAATGGACTCTTACATAAATTATATGATCTTTAACTAGTTAATTCATATAAAAGACTTGGAATAGTGTCTAGCATGTAGGTAAATGTTCAATAAAGGCCATCTATTAATTTTTTAGTAGTAGTGCATTATTAATTAAAAACAACTTATGTAGGAACTTTTTATCAAGATAGTGTAGTTCAGAAGAAAGGTCTAGGGATCTAGACTCAAGAGACTGATGTCTCAAGTTTTTGATCTGTTACTTACAAACAGTTACTATAGGTGGGTTAAATGAGAATATTTCTGGAAATTATTCCGAGATTAGAAATTGTTTCATAATTGCAAGTATGACACCATCATGAGTATGTTTGAGATGACTATAAAAGTGTATTTTCTTTTACTTTCAGTATATATCTTGTCTCTTGTAAATTGATTATGAAATTCTAGTCTACCATAGTACTGGAGATGACACTTGATAAATAGTTGTCAAAAAATGAATTTGTTCCCCTATCTCTTTCACATATGTTGGCTTATATTTTTATCTTCAAAGTGATGAGTTGCACTTGGGGACCTGACCAAAAATCAGACTCACTGTCATCGAGTCAAATTCGACTCATAGTGACCTCCTTTGGGTTTCCGAGGCCATAAATCCTTATGTAAATCCTTCATTCTGCGGAGTGGCTGGTGGGTTTGAACTGCCATCCCTCTGGTTAACAGTCAGAATCCTTAGGCACTGCACCATCAGAGCTCTTTTTAATTTTGTGTCCTACTGATTATTCTGTCTGTGAGCTTCATGAGAGCAGATCATGTCTATCTTGCTCACCACTCCCTCTTCAAGCTAGCCCAGAGGGATACCCAGTACAAATTTCTTAATTGGCCCCTGGTTTCCATATGATCAGACTAATGGCAGAATTATATTTGAGAAAAAGAAGTTGAGTGAAGGCAGTGAAACAAGTTTATTTTGGTTTCAGAGGGAGTAATAATAAAACAAACAGTGGTAATAGGATCTGTATTCATGTGGAAGTGAGACACTTAGGTGGAATAGAAAATGTTTTAGACTGGCACTAGGGACCTGGGTTCTAGGCCTGGTCCTTTATTAACTAGCAGAGGTAGTGTTGGGTGAATTACTTAACCACTCTGACTTTCTTTCTCAAAGGCTCTTCTAGTTCTACAATTTGTTCTTTGGCAAATGGTTAATTTATTCTGGAGCTATATTTTTGATTGATGAGAACGTAACAAATTAAAATTTTTATTAAACATGGTTAAAAATACTCACTATGGCATTTGGAATTAACACAATCATTGAAACGGATTCCATGAAAGGTATTGAGATGCCAAACGAATTAGTTTGGAAATAGCTATATTAAGTTCTGTCTACTTGGGTGGGGACAATTTAAGTGTTTAGGAAATGAGTTTTGTAGAATTATTATTTTTTTTTTTTCTGAAAGAGGGAATGATGTGATGTCAAGGAGACTATAATGATATATTTAGTTCAGCCATATGTTGTGCCTATAAGAGTAGGTTTCATGCAAGCCAAAAGGAACACTTAATTGTTCCAGACTTCCATATTGCAAGAATTACTAGTATATTGTTAAGAACTGTTTAAGAAAGAGCCCACCAGTTATGCCACATTCTTCAAAGACAGGGCAAGATGAAAAATGTGTGAGAGTCATCTGCTTACTGAGAATCCAGTAGGGGTAGTGCTTGTGGGTTGGTGCAGCATTTGGGATTGAGAACGTATGTTTACTTCCTTTGGAATATTTACTTTATTCTTTTGTTTCTAGTGTCTTCTTTATTCTAGCTGGTCTTTGTATAACCCGGCCAGGTAACTCTTCCTAAAATGCTTTTGTTTTTTCCCCCAGCAAGTTAAAAAACTCCAGCATCTGCTGTCTAATACAGCATGTCCAAACATGGAGGCTTCCAGAGATGTCACAGGCTTCCATTCTCTCTTGTTCTTCATAGAGTGCCTTACCTTACCCAGTCTTTTCATTCATTGATCCAGGAACACCCCGTTCAAGGCTCCTTTCTTAGATTATCTTGTCCTCTGGTTGGTACAGGTGTATTTAAGTATTTCCTTTCTGATAAGAATTCAGACTCTTGAAATGTAGGGACCTTTGCTTTATAAAGAGGGCACTATGTCAGATGATTCATGGATGTGATGATTAATTGGATTCATTGGCTCATTGTCTTCTCAGAGAAAGATTATTTTTAACCTGAACAATTTATTAAAAAATTTCTCCCTACCTGTTTCTAACTTCATGTTCTATAGGGAATATTTCAGCAAGGACCAATAGAGAAGGCTAGTTTATTAAAATTGGAATTGTAAATATTTGAGGGATTGTTTATTCTGGGAAGTAATTAATATAACTCCAAAGTAATGGACTTGCAAGGAAGGGTTCCTTTTAACCTGAAGAGTCTAGAATTCCTGCTGTTCTTCTACCTGAAGGAGCATGCTTAAATGCCTAGTTATGCAAAGTTTTGCTTGCAGAGCTATGATAATCATACTGTTTTTCTAGCAACCCTTCCTCTTTTCATTAAACACATCTTAATACCCCTGCAATTCTGTAGTGTATTTTGTATTTGAAAAATATATGAGATAATTTGAAGGGACAGCTGATTAATCTAGCAGTTCACATGTTATGTTCATTTTAATTTTAAATATTGGCAGTATGAAATGAGTATTGTGTATTTTTGTGAACTAAAATGTAGTGTTAGCATTCTGTGGCAAGTATAACACCAAGTTCCCAAATCCTAAATGTTACAGTCACTAAACATTATTTGAAATGTAGGTATACATCGCTCAGTGTCCATGATAATGTTCTGTGAAATAGGACACTAAGTGCTTTAGATGTTGTGCAAACACCTTATTAAAACTTCACGGGAGCCCGCTTCTGGTTGTCATTGTCATTGCTGCTGCTGGAGCTGATGGCAGAGGCCAGAGGAATAGGTGCTGCTGGTGCCTGCTGAGAGGGCATTCTGGAGCAGAATGAAAAGCATGAAGGAGGAGGTAGCAGAGCACCCCAGCCCTGCCTGCTGGTCTGCCGGACTGAGAAGCAGGAGCAGCCCCCTATTACCACCCTCCTGACCACCTGCCTGCAGGACACAGCCTGAAAGCTGGTACCCAGAGCCATGGCCTCTGCCTTACTTGCTTATCTTCCACATGTGGTCCAGTGCTACAGGAGTCTGGGTTTGGGGTCTCTAAACCCATTAGAGGGAAATAAGAAAGAAAAGGACAGATGCTTTCCCTTTTTCTAAAAAAGAAAACCTCACGGGACCACAGATACATATGCAGTTGGATGTGCCTAAGTGAATGGAATGCCTGTTTGTAAATCCAGTTACATTTAGGCACTCACTGATTTTTTTTGATGCATTTTATTGAAATATAATTTATGTACAGTGAAATACACAAAACGAAAGTGACGTGGGTCAATGCATTTTTTTTTTTTTTTTTGCAGTGTTCCCTCCCCTCCCCTCTCACCCCTGGC
>NW_006921684.1:6621017-6626693 GCF_000298275.1 Orycteropus afer afer
GCGTCTTCCTCAGGGATGTGTTTTGGGTCTGTATCCTGGTCCCTTGTTTCTCCTGCTTTATCTTGCTTCTTTGTGTGGACTGTGATGCTCTGTTGTCTCTGAGGCATTGTGACATTTTTGTGTTTATATTTAATTAGTGATTATATGTTGGAGTAACTTGCCCACAATTTTCGTTTTCTTTGTTTTGTATGTTATCTATGCAGGCAGGATACTGTGTTGTGCTCCTCTGTTCACTAGTTGATAGCACTTATACACTCACCACCTGTCTTCTTTCCTTTTGTCAGCCTCTCGTATTCCTTGCCAACCCTGGCAAACAGAGCCTGTTCTTAGGTCCCTGGAATCTGAATGAGAATGCTATCACTTTAAAATCCAAAATGGTTGCCACTGTAAACATTCAAAATGGCTGCCTCTTAAAACATTTAAAATAGCCATGCCCTCTGTCACTTTAAATATCCAAAATGGCCACTGCTTGTAAACATTCAAAATGGCTGCACCCTTGGTCACTTTAAATATCCAAAATGGCTGCCGTGTGTAAACAATCAAATGGCTGTGCCCTCTGGACTGTGGAAAGTCCACACAGCTCAGGTTGTCTCCTCCTTACTCTTTCCTTTCCTAGTCATAGGCCACTAGCACAGTCATCTCTGCAGCCCTTGGTGACCAGGGCTGATCTTTAGGTCAATTCTCAGGTCCCAACACCAGATGGAAATATTCAGGCCTTTGGTCCTGTCAGAGTAGCTGACAGTCCACAGTTCCAACCGTCTCTGTACTCACTATTTTCGTTCAGGTTTTTCCACTAGTTGGTGCCTAATCCATTTCTGTATAGTTCCTTTCAAAGCTCAGGGTTCCAGGATTATCCTCTGTATCTCTGTCAATTGGTTTTTCTTTTCTTTGTTGAAGAGGATCTATGTCGCTTGTCTGCCTATTCCTCCATCTTACTGGAAGTCTGTGTCCTCTATATCTTAAGGCACTCACTGATACTAGCAATTTAAAATAAAAAAAAATTATTTAACAATTTAAATTGGAAAAAATACAGTGATGAAAAGAAAAAATGTGGACTGAAAAAATTAATAGATCCCACCAGATGTATAATTTATGTCTGGAAAGAAGATAGCAAACCAAAATCAAACCCATTGCCATTGAATCTATTCTGACTCATTGTGAGTGACCCTAGAGTCACTCACTGCCCTATAGGGTTTCCGAGGCTCTGGTGGTGAAGTGGGTAAGACATTTGGCTGCTAACTAGAAGCTTGGCAGTTCAAACCCAGCAGCTGCTCCATGGGAGGAAGATGAGGCATTCTACTTCCATAAAGATTTACAGCCTTGGAAACCCAGTGGCAGTCGCTATGAGTCAGAATCAACTTGAAGGCAGTGGGTTTGGGTTTTTTTGGGTTTGCTTTTTTGGGGGGGTGGTTTAATGTCAGCAGAAGACTGGGGTTCAAACTGTCAACATTTTGGTTAACAGCTGAGTGCTTGACCATTTTGCCACTAATGCTCTCTAGCAAAATAATTGAGATATAATAAACTTAAAGCTGCTTGGAAATACTGATTTGTCTTTGCAGCTGTCAGGATATATGGGTATGTAATCATAGGTCTAACTAAGGAGTACGTTCTAGCCAGTGACTTCTTTACTTACTGAGGTAGGATGAAGGCAATGACAGTAGAAATAAAGGGAAGGAGGGGCCAGTTTGGAGATATTGATGGATTGAGAGGGTGAAGGAGCTCTGGTGATGTTGTGGTAAGGCGTTTGGCTGCTAACCCAAAGGTCGGCTGTTCAAACCCATCAGCTCTTCCATGAGAGAAAGATGAAGCAGTCTGCTTCCATGAAGATTTACAGCCTTGAAAGCTCTATGGGGGTCTCTATGAGTTTGGTTATTTTAGTAACATTAAATGTATAGGGGTGTTGGTAAGAGAAAGAGGAGCAGGGCTTTTGGCTTGGATGACTGCAAAGATGATGCTATTACTCATCAAGGGAGGGAGTATAGAAAAAGATCAGAGTTGGAAGGGAAAATGAGTTACAGACAGTCAATAACTAGTGAATGAATGAATCTATCATGTGATATCAAAGTTTACTGGCCTGTTGTCTAGAAGGTAGAGAAGATAGACTTGGCCTGGCGAGCTTTGGGATTGTTTAATCATGGGATTAGATACAGCCACCTGGAATGTGTGTGTAAAGCAAGAAGGAATCTTGAGACAGAAGTGTGGGGGACACCAGCATTTAAGGGGAAGATAGAGAAGGTTGTATCCATGAAGGATCCAAGAAGGAATGGTTAGAGAGGTAGGAGGAAAACCAGGAGAGCAGGTTTCCTCAGAGTCAAGGTTGGATTTAGCCTCAAGAACAAAGGCCTGGTTAATTAAGTGCTGCCAAGAATGGTGGTGGAGCCATTTGGTGGTCTCAGGAGACTTTGGGGAGAGCCTCTTCAGTAAATTGGACAGGGACAAAGCCACAGGAGGAGAGAGAATCATTGGGGAAGAAATGAGGAAAGTGAATGTAAGCTGTTTTTCTTTGAAGCTTGGCCAGAAAGGAAAAATAGTGTAATAAAATTAAGAAGCCATAAATAACATTGAGGGAGGTTGTAGGATTATTGTTGTCATAATTTGTTTTCATGAGAGAGATTTGAGTGAGAAAGAAGGGGGGATTATTGAAGGAGATGCCTGACCTCATAGTGGAAGAGTTGGTATTTGGACCATAAGTGGAAGAGGAGTGCTGAGAAAAAAGAGGGGTCATAGTAGAGAATAGAGGAACAGTCAAGTCTGGAAACATGTACATGATAAAAACCAAACCAAACCAAACGCATTACTATCAAGTCGATTCTGACTCATAATGACCCCTCCCCATTGGATTTCCAAGACTATAAATCTTTACAGAAGCAGATCACCTCATCTTCCTCCCACGGAGCATCTGGTGGGTTTGAACCACTGACCTTCTGATTAACAGCCAAACACCTTATCCACTATGCCACCAGAGCTCCTTTTGACATTATGGAATAAGGGGAAGATTAGTAGTTTGAGGTGATGGGCAGCTGAATATTGACAGAGGAAGTGGATATGCTATGTGTTGGGTTTTGTGGAGAGACACTCACAAAGGCACAGAAGCACAGAGGGGAAGTGCTGGTAGATCTGGAGACCCAGTTGGAGCAATGGGTGTCACCACATAGGTGTGGTGGGAAACTAGACTGGAAAGGGAGGGTTGAGGGAGGCTCTCAAATGCTTTGCTTGTCAGCGGAAAGACTTTGGATTTTATTTTGTGGGTAAGGAGGAGACATGCAGGGAGAAATATTGTGATTAGAACTGTGATTTTGAAACTCATAGCAGTTTATGGCATAGTTTGGAAAGATTAAAAAAGCAGGGATATTAGTTGGGAGGCTATTGCAGTAAATGAAGGTAATAAGGAGTAGCAGTAGGGTTGTTGCAGTAGAAGGGTTGAAGATTCCAAAAGTTGACTGGGCAGGTTGGCACCTGATAGACCAGGTTGGGGTAGGAGGAGGAAGGAGTTGGCTGAGATGGTGGTGATGCCATCTTGGAGAGAACACGGGAGGAAGAGAAGCAGGTTTAGTGAGATGGTGGGTGGGACAGTTGAGTTTTAGGCACATTCACAGTACATTTCTGTAGTATCCAGCTGGCAACTGGAATCTGGGATCTGAAACTAAGGACAGAGGTCAAGCCTAGAGATAAAGATTTGGAAGCATGACATCATCATTATCCTTGAATTGGAAATGGTTAAGATTTATGTGAAGGAACAAGAGAGGAATAAATCTTGATGTGGGCAAAGACTGTAAGAGTAAACTTCACAGACCATTTGAGTATCTTTGTAACTTTCTTAAAAGAGTCTTTTACGACCAGAATGTAGACATCCCCAGCCTTTCCCACCCCCAAATAGCTCAAAATTAATTAGACAAGAATACATTAGGAAATAAATTCAAGATGTTTCAACAGAAATACTGTTATCTTGCTTTGACTGTTAGTTTTTTCTTATCAGTTCAAAATCCTTTTTGTTTATGCTGTTTGATAAGAGACTTCAGAAGGCTGATAGAGATTAGCTGGCTGCATTTTGTGAAAGTCTCTGAAGATGAAACATGTTGTCTTTAATGTAGTATCGTTGTAATATATTCTCCAGGGGTCCAACAGATACCTAATAGTTAGGTATTATAGTGCAATGTTTATAGATGGATTTGGAAAAAAACAAAAAAATCTAAGTGGTTTGTATCATTTTTGGGGAAATGGGCTGATTATAATTTATATTTAGCTAAATAACAACAACAAATACTGATTTGTAGAACCTTCTATGGATCTGCTATAAAATCTACGTTTTTTTCTCCTTTCCTTCCTAAAATATATAAGCAAGTAGTACTGCTGTTATGTGGAAATATTAATTAAACAGAAGTAAATTCTTCAAATCTTGTGGAATTGTCAGCGTGTGGTGGGTGTTTTGGAATTGGTATAGAGATGTGAGTGTTGTGGTTTGTTCTCCCCAACTCCATGCTACTCTGTTGATCTATCTGTACCACTTCCCTTTGATTTAATGCTACAGAAGAGAGATTACCATACCTGCTGTTATAGTATCAACAGTTCAACCAACATACATTTTGAGTGCCTGCTTTGCACCCAGTTCTGTGCTTAGTGCTGGAGAGTCAAAAAGGAATCACCAAGCATCTTTGCCCTCAAGAGCATATAGTCTAGTGGAAAGATGGAGTAATAAACAGACCCTAGTAGATGCACGTGGAGGAGCAGTGAAGAGGCACACTGTTAATGACCATGGCTGACGTTTATGGCACGCTTACAGTGCCTTTTACTAAACTTACTGACTCATCCTCACAATAACCCTGTGAAGTAGGCATAATTCTTCAGATGAGGCCCAGAGAAATTAATGAATACCTGCTAAATAGAGGAACCAATGAACCCTGGTGGCACAGTGGTTAAGTGCTTGACTGCTAACTAAAAGGTCAGCAGTTCAAGCTCATCAGCTGCTCTGTGAAAGAAAGATGTATCAGTCTGCTTCTGTAAAGATTACAGCCTTGGAAACCCTATGGGGCAATTCTACTCTGTCTGTAGGGTCACGATGAATTGATAGCAGTGTGAAATAGAGGAACCAGGATTAGAAACTGGGCAGTCTGGGGCTAGAACCCATACTTTTAAAGTGAGAAAGATGTATTTTAGTGTAATTACAGCACTATTAGCAATACCCAAAAGGTAGAAACAGTCTAAATATCCATCAGCAGATGAATTAATAAAATGTGGTATATACATACAGTGAAGTGTCACTCTGCCACAAAGAGAAATGAATTCCTGGTACATGAATGAACCTTGAAAAAATTATGCTGAGTGAAATAAGTCAGTCACAAAAGAACAAATGTGTGATCCCACCATGAAATACCTAGAATAGGCAAGTGTGCACAGACCAAAGTTTATTAGTGGTTACCAGGAGTATATGGGCATGAGGGCAAGAGGGGGACTCATTGCTTACACAACACTGAGCTGCTTTTAAGGGTGAGGGAAAAATTTAATGCAGATAAAAGTTACAGTTGAACAACATGATGAATGTAATTAATGTCACTGAATTTTTATTTATTTATTTATTTAATTTTATTTTGATTTGGGTGAAGATTTACAGAGTAAATTCACTTTTCATACAGCAGTTCACATATACTTTGTCTCATGTCATTGACCAAAATTTACAAT
>NW_006921684.1:6626793-6628071 GCF_000298275.1 Orycteropus afer afer
TTTTTTGCAGTGTTCCCTCCCCTCCCCTCTCACCCCTGGCAACCAACAAAAAAAGTTTCCCTCCATGTATAAACCTTTCCTTCACCCTCCACAACAACAAACTAATACTACACTTATCCTTCTGTGATTGATTCACTCAGCATAATGTCCTCCAAGTTCATCCATATTATGCAGTGTTTTTCAGACTCTACATTATTCTTTAGTGCTGCATAGCATTCCATTATGTGTATGTATCATAGTTTGGTCATCCACTCTTCCGCTGATGGGCACGTAGGTTGTTTCCATCTTTTTGCTATTGTAAATACTGCTGTGATGAACATGAGCGTGCGTGTATCTGTTCCTATCCTGGCTCTCACCTCTCTAGGATATATACCTAGTAATGAGATCGCTGGGTCAAATGGTATCTCCAATCCAGCTTTCTAAGGAATTGCCATATTGCTTTCCACAGTGGTTGTGTCACTTCACAGTCACACAAGCAGTGTATGAGAGTCCCAATCTCTCCACATCCCTGCCAGCATTTGTTATTTTCTGTTTCATTGAACCTTGGCATCAGTGCTGGGGTGAGATGGTATATCTCGTTGTTTTGATTTACCTCTCTCTGATGGCCAATGATTGTGAGCATCTTTTCATGTATTAGCTGACCACCTGAATTTCTCCTTGGTAAAGTGTCTATTCATGTCTTCTGCCCATTTTTCAATTAGAATGTTAATTCCTTTGGTGTTGAGGCATTGCAGTTTTCCATCAATCTTAGCAATAAGTCCCTTGCCAGATATGTAATTATCAGCAAATATGAATTTGTTGCTGTCATTTTTGTCATGTGCTTTTTCATTGTGTCAATTTCTTTGTTCCATATAATTTTTTATGCTGAGTTCATTTTGTTTATGAATCATGTTATCACTTCCTTTATTGCTATTGCTTTAGTATCTTCTGAATATTTATGCTGGTCCTCTTTTTTATTTTGGTGTGAAGGTTTATCATTTTTCTTTGAGGTTACCCTGTAATTTATAGTTTTCTTCCCAAGTTTAGAACAGTCTGTTCTGTCTTGTAGTTGTCTTGACTTCCCTACCATCTAGAAGTTCTGTAACGACAAAGATTTTTTCCCTCTTTTCGGTTTGTAGTTGTCCTGATTTGTCGGTTGGTGTCTCTGGTTCCCTGTTTACAATCTTGTAGGCTTATTTACTTTGGATACTTCCATAGCTGGGTTGGTTTCTGGTTTATATTATATCATCATGTGTGTTAATGGTCAGTTATTGTTGGCTGTTGTTGCTTCTCTGTCCA
>NW_006921684.1:6633446-6636143 GCF_000298275.1 Orycteropus afer afer
ATGTATAGATTGCTTTGGGTAGAACTGACATTTTCACAATGTTCAGTCTTCCTATCCATGAGCATGGGATGTTTTTCCATTTATGTAGGTCTCTTATGGTTTCTTGAAATAGCTTTTTATAGTTTTCTTCGTAGAGGTCTTGTCACTGAATTTTATGTGTCAAAAATGTTAAAATGACAAATGTTTTGTTGTTACATATATGTTTACCACAGTTAAAAAAAAAATGATGAAGAGTAGGGGAAGCAGCAGTCTAGTTGGGGTGACTGCCATTTTAGCAAAGATCAGGAGATGAGAACTTAATGCTATGAGCATGGAGCTTGAGCTGGGAGCCAGGAGGCTATGAGAGGGGAAATCTTAGGGTTAAGGTTAAATTACACTTGGGTGAATTGCTCTGAAATTGAGTGGTGGAAGGTGAGGATGGAGAGGGGATGGGGACCAGTTATGGAAATAGGCAGAGTATCTTTGTTTATGTCAAGGGTTTCCATGAACTTCTTAAAAATACATTTATAGTTTTGCATGTATTGTATATTTACATGGAGATTCAGAAGAAGCTAGGACTTTCTCAGTTTACAACATTGTTATTCCTATAATGATAACATTCACTATCATTTAAAAAATATGCATGTGTAAATAACATGGGAAGAAATGATAATGAAAGTTGCATATAACTCTGAAGAAGTTGGGAATTTTTCAAGGCTTCTTTTAACTTAAAAAACAACATGTAATTAGTAGGTCTTGGAAACTTCTTCTATGTATTGGTAAAATGAAGGCGTTCTAGAGCCTGGTAATATTTTTCACTGTGTGTTTGTTTTCCTCTCAGATCAGAAAGGAAATTAAAAGGACCTGAGGAGTTCCAAAAATTAAAATACATCTCACACACCCTAATTGGCACACTGAGATTACTCAAATGTTTCCAGTATTATTGAGCATGGACCATGAGCAAAGGTTTGTACTATTTACAATTGGGTTGTTACAAAAGAATCCTGCTTCCTCCTCGTGAGCAACTCTTACTTTATATGAAGAGATGAACATGAAAATAGAAAGGGAAGCTATATAATTGAGCATAAAGCAGCCCAAACCACTGCCATCAAGTCAGTTCTGACTATAGCTACCCCCATTGGGTTTCCAAGGTGGTAAATCTTTATAGAAGTAGATTGCCCCCTTTTTCTTCCATGAAGCAGCTAGTGGGTTTGAACCACCAGCCTTCTAGTTAGCAGTCAAATGTCTTAGGCATTGCACCACCAGAGCTCCACAAAGCAACTCAGAAGAGGTTAAAATAAGTACATTTAGTAGGTCTGTGATAACCATGGTGTTGCTGTGTGCTGTTGAATTGATTCCGACCCATAGCAACACTATGTACAACAGAACAAAACAACGCCCAGTCCTGTGCCATCCACTATCATTGCTATGTTTGAGCCCATTGTTGCAGCTACTGTGTCAGTCCCTCTCAATGAGGATCTTCCTTTTTTTTTGCTGACACTCTTCTTTGTCAAGTGTGATGTCCCTCTCCAAAGACTGTTGTTGTTGTGTGCCGTCGAGTCAGACCTGACTCATAGCGACCCTTCCTTGGGTTTCCGAGGCAGTATCAATATGGAAGTAGATTGCCCCATCTTCCTTCCGAGGAGTGGCTGGTGCGTTTCAACTGCCAGCCTCCTGGTTAGCAGTCAAGTGCTTTAGGCACTACACTACCAGAATTCCCTCTCCAAAGATTAGTCCCTCCTGATAACATGTCCAGAGTAAATGAGAGGAAATGTTAGAGTCTTCATTTCTTTCTTTCTTTCTTTTTTTTTTATTGTGATTTGGGTGAAGATTTACAGAGCAAATTCACTTTCCATGCAACAGTTCACATATACTTTGTCTCATGTCATTGACCACAGTTTACCACAATGCAACAGCTCCCCTCCCACTTCCTCCCCATAGTTACCTCTTCCCAGTGTCCATCCCTCCATACACTCCTGCCCCCTGAGCTGTCTCCCTGTGCATAAGCAGCCCTTCCTTCTCCCATGATTGTTCTCTCCAAGGCATGTGTCTACTTGAGGTAAATGTTTAACTCACATGCCTGTACTTTGCTTGGCTGGAAACCACAGGTGTGGGTTCAATTCCAGACCTGAAGGGCAGCTAGGGGCCATAGTCTCAGTGGTTCCGCCAGGCTCTATTGGACCAGCAAACCTGGTCCCCACATTCTTTTTTTTTTTTTTTCTTACAAATGATTTTGAGTTTTGTTGCACACTGTTCTCCCTCTCTATCCAGGATCTCCTACATAGATCCCCTTCCAAGTGGATAACAGTGGTAGCTGGGTACCATCTAGTTCTTCTGGTCTCATAGTTGTATAGGTTGCAGATTAGATGGTGTACCAGTCACTAGGACTAATTGTTTCCATTAATTTTGGTTTCCTTCTTTCTTCTCTGCTCTAGACGAGGAAAGATGCATCATTGCATCTAGATGGCAGCTTACTAGCTTTTAAGATCCCCGTCGCTACTCACCAAAGTTGGAGGTGGAACAATGTTTTGTATAGTATATTATGCCAATTGAGCTTGATGTCCCCTGCGACTATGATCCCAAGCCCACAGGTTCAACTACTCGGTCTCTCTGGGTAGCTGGCTGTGACCAAGCAGTGACCACAACCTTGCCCCTTGTCACCTCTACTATACACCTGGGAATTCTGATCACTCACATAAACTTATAGGACCATTGTCT
>NW_006921684.1:6637018-6669371 GCF_000298275.1 Orycteropus afer afer
AGTCCCACCAGTAGTGTATGACAGTCCCAATCTCTCCACAACCTCGCCAGCATTTGTTATTTTCTGTCTTGTTGAACTTTGCTACTAGTGCTGGAGTAGAGTCTTTACTTCTAAGGAGTGTTCTTGATGTACTTCTTACAAGAAAGATTTATTTGTTCTTCTCTCAGCCCATGTTATATTTAATATTCGTCACCAACACCATAATTCAAAAGACAACAGTTCTTCTTCAGTCTTCATTATTCATTGTCCATTGTCCATTTCGCAGGTATGTGAGATGATTGAAAATACTGTAGCATGGGTCAGGCACACCTTATGCTTCAAAGTGACACCTTTGCTCTTCAACACTCTAAAGAGGTCTTCGCTGCAGATTTGCCCAATGCAGTATGTTGTCTGATTTCTTGACTGCTGCTTCCATGGGTGCTGATTGTGGATCCAAGTATGATAAAATCCTTGCCAAGTTCAATCTTTTCTCCATTTATTATGATGTTTATCGGTCCACTTGTGAGGATTTATTTATTTATTTATTTTTATGTTAAGGTGTAATCCATATTGAAAGTTGTATGTAGTCTTTGATCTGCATCAATAAATTCTTCAATTCCTTTTCACTTTCAGCAGGCAAGGTTGTATGTTATCTGCATATTGCATGTTGTTAATGAGTCTTCCTCCAATCTGGATGGCACATTCTTCTTCGTATTAGTCATATTAGTCCAGCTTCTTGGATTATTTACTCAGCATACAGATTGAATACATATGGTGAAGGGATACAACCCTGACACATACCTTTCCTGATTTTAAACCATGCAGTATCCTCTTGTTCTGTTTGAACAACCCCCTCTTGGTCTATGTACAGGTTTCTCATGAGCACAATGAAGTGTTCTGGAATTTCTCATTCTTCACAATATTACCCATAATTTGTAATGATCCACACAGTCAAATGCCTTTGCAGTCAATAAAGCACAGATAGACATCTTTATGGTATTATCTGTTTTCAGCCAAGGTCCATCTGACACCTGCAATGATGTCCCTCGTTTCATGACCTCTTCTGAATATGGCTTGACTTTCTGGCAGTTCCTTGTTGATGTTATGTAGCAACTGTTTTTGAATGATCTTCAGCAAAATTTTACTTGTGTGTGATGTTAATGGTACTGTTTGATAATTTCCACATTCTTTTGGATCACCTTTCTGTGGAATAGGTGCAAATATGGATCTCTTCCAGTTGGTTGGCCAGATGCCTGTCTTCCAAATTTCTTGGCATAGTCTAGTGACCACGTTGAATCTGTTTCTTGAAATACCTCAGTTGGTACCCTTCAGTTCCTGGGTCCTAGTTTTTCACCAGTTCCCTCAGTGCAGCTTGGACTTCGAACTTCAGTACCATGGTTCTGGAGCATGTGCTGCCTCCTGAAATGGTTGAATGTTGACCAGTTCTTTCTGGTACTGTGACTGTGTATTCCTTCCATCTTCTTTTGATGCTTCCTGCATTGTTCAGTTTTTTGTCCTTAGAATCTTACATTATTTCAACTTGAGGCTTCAATTTTTTCTTCAGCTTTTTCTGCTCGAGAAATGCCAAACCTGTATTCATTTATGCAACTGTTGTTGGGTAGTGGTCACCAGGGGACTGAATAGAAAGGGGCGGGTCTAATTAGGAAGACCTCTTGAAGGTAGTGGCAAGCTTGGGTTTGGTGGGTTTTGGAAGAGTAGGGATGAAACAGTGACTGATGTGGGTGTCTTTTATTTTTCTGTAGAGAAAGCACTGGTGTGCATTTTGAAAAGATTCACAATATATAAGGAGTTTTGTAGGTATAGTTTCAGAAGTGCCATATGTCTCTAGAGGGGATAATCTCTAGGAGTAGTTGGGTTGGTATGAGTAGTTGCTTTTTAGAAACTTTGCAGAGTGAATCTGTGAGATTGGGATAGCTCTAAAATTAGGGTGTTTCTTTTCACTCCTTTTCTCTATATCAAATCAGATATTTATAACAGAGAATCTAAGATTGCAATAGAAAGGGTGTTAATTGCAGACTGTTATTACATTGTCAAAATAGGTATTTCCTGAAGCAGATGAGAATAGTAGGTAAGAATTTTTTTATTATTATAAAATATTCCAGATATACAGAAGTTATTATAAAATAGTTTCAGTACCTTTTCACCTGTCATCTACTTTAAAAGGTAAAACATTGCAGATATAGTTGAAGTCCTGCTGGCTGTCACTTCTTGGCTCTCTTCTTCCCCCTTCCCTATTTCTCTCCAGTGGTCACCACTATCATGAGTTCTGTTTTTAGTATTGCCACCCATCTATGTCATACTTTTACTCTGTGTGTCTATGTATATATTCATAGTGTTATTTTATATGTTTTAAATACTTGTACAAGTGATATCACCGTATTACATATATTTTTCTGCAAGTGGTTTCTGTTGCTCAACATTGTTTTTGAGATTAATTCTTGATGTTCTACTTCATTCTTTTTAGCTGTTGAATATACCTCAAAAAACAAAACAAAACAAACAAACAAAAAAAACCTCACTGTCGTTGAGTCAGATCCAACTCATAGCGACCCCTCCTTGGGTTTCTGAGGCAGTATCACTACAGAAGTAGATTGCCCAATCTTCCTTCTGAGGAGTGGCTGGTGGGTTTGAACCACCAGCCTTCTGGTTAGCAGTCAAATGCCTTAGGCACCATGCCCAGTGTATCCATTTTCCTGTTACTGAACATTTGATTATTTCCTTGCATTTTTCTCGCCTATAAATGATATTTGCAGTAAACATCTTTATGTGTCTTTTGTATGTGAGGGAGACTTCAGGTTATTATCACAGGAGTAGAATTCCCCATTATTAGGGAAGAGAATGTATATCTTCATGTTTACTGTCTACTGCCAGTAGGTTCTTCAGTTCTGTCTTTGAAATGGGAAGTTTGAAGATTCAGAAATTATTTCATAAGGTGTATGGTAGTAGTTCCCTGAAACTATAATGGTACTGTGAAGAACTTGTGGTTTAGGGAAAAAAATGGAATACAGAATTGGTAATATCTAATGTGTGTTACTAGTTTTAACTTTCAGAATTAAGTAAATTACCTTTTAATTGAGAAGTCCCTGGGTGGTGCAGATGGTTAAACGCTTAATTACTGGTCGAAACTACCGGTTCAGATCCACCGGACAGGCCTGGCGATCTGCTTCTGAAAAGCCAGAGCCTCAAAAATCCTAGAGGGCAGTTCTGCTCTGACACACGTGGGATTGTCATGAGTGGGAACTGACTGGACGGCAGTTAATAAACAGCACCGTTTAGTTGAGTTATATATGGTTGCGTATCTTCTCCTGGGACCGCAATGAGAAACTCTGTAAAAACGAAATTCATGAACTCTTGTTTCTTTGGTATGTCAGTGCCCACTTGAAATTTGACATATGATAAATGTAGCTCAGTATGAAAGTGTACACTTTTGAACATATGTATATATAGTAAGATTTTGTGGCTTTTAAAATCTTATTTTAAAATTTCTTTTCAAACTCTCAAAATAATGAAATAGAAGGGGAGAGGTGTCTAATTATGAAGACTGGTATAAATCATGACACAGGGTATTTTTGAAATTGCCTGGTGTGTTCCCTTTGGGTGAAAGAGGGTTCTGTTTTCTTATCATATTCTTCCTGATCTAGTTGCCCAGGCTGTTTGTGGTTTCCAAGATACCTGTTGGACTGGCTTTAGGCTGACAATATCAGTTTCTTCATATTTTTTCTGCATCTTTTTTAGAACTTTAATGAAACTCTCATCTTCAGTAAGGTCCTGAAACAATTAGCTATTATGATGTAGTTACTTCTTGAAACATGATCATGTTTCTTTAAGGGCAGATTTTATTACCTGCTGGCAGGAATAAATAAAGGAACCACTTTTCATGGATCTTGGCCACAAGTTTGTGATGTGTCTTTATTGGCAGAGACCTTCTGAAGGACTGCCAGCATGAAAAATCTCCTTGTGGCCTGTTACAGATTCATTTGTATCCCCCAAGAGGTACATTGGTACCTGTGAATGTGACCATACTGGAAATAGAGTCTGTGGGTAGTTAAGGTTCTGTGTCAGCTTGACTGGGCGGTGATTTTGACTGGTGTGGCAGCTGGATGTAGTTATTCCCCATGATGAGATTGGATGTGGTATAATCACTTCCATGGTGGAATTTGCTTTGAGCAGTTAATCAGTTGAAGGGAAGTTACCTTTGGGGTGTGGCCTGCTTCCAGTATATATAGAAAGGATCCTCCATTTGGCTCAGTCTTTCTCTCCAGTTTCTGGACTTGAACCCATGGCCTGTTATTCTGCCTGCCAATCTTGGGATTGTTTCTTCACAACCTGTGAGCCAACAGTTTGCCATTTTACCTGCCAGTCTTGGATTTGTCAGCCTCAGCAGCCAGCAGCTGTGTGAGTCACGAGAAGCCTCCAGTTTACTCTAGTGGCCCTGGATCAGGAGGCAGAACTGAAGCCCAAGGTTGAGGGGCCACCACCTCTAGAGCTGGCACTCTGAATTTGAACTTCTAGCCTCCTAAGGTGTAAGAGAATAAATTTCTGTTTGTTGAAGCCATTCACTTGTGGTATTTCTGTTACAGCAGTACTAGAGAACTAAGACAGAGCCTTTACAGATGTAGTCAGTAAGATGAGGTCATACTCAAGTAGGGTAGGTTCTGATCTAATATAAGAAGAGAAAACACACACACACACAGAGATTGGAGTAGTAAGTCTGTAAGCCAAGGACCACCAAAGATTGCAGGCAACACAAGAAGCCATGAAAAAGGCACAGAACAGATTCTCCGTGAGAGTCTTCAAAGAGAGCATAGCCTTGCTGACATCTTGTTTTTTTCTTTTTTGTTTTCAAATACGTTTTTCTTTATATTATGCTTTAATACAAAATTAAATCTATGAAGCTATAACCGACACTTAAAATCCTGCTATAAGGAAATGGAAACTGTATTTCCTCCTAATTTCCTTAGATAATGCCCTACTTTCTGTAAATGGGAAGAAAAAAACCAAGGCATTTTGGACATGTAAATTTTATGTCCCTCTTTATCCTGTTTGTTGTTGTTGTTTGCTGTTGAGTCAATTCTGACTCATAGGGATCCTGTATGACAGAGTAGAACTTCTCCTTAGCATTTTCTAGGCTGCAATCCTTTTTTCCCCTCTAAATTTTATTGTTGTTGTTGGAAATATACACAGCAAAACACATACCAATTTAACAGTGTGTACATGTACAATTTAATGACATTTGATTACATTCTTCAAGTTGTGCAATCATTCTCACTCTCCTTTTCTGAATTCTTCCTCTCCCGTTAATATAAACTCACTTTCCTCTAAGGTTCCTGTCTAATCTTTAGAGTTCCTGTTGACAATTTGATCCCATGTAGATAGTTCTTAAAAGTGCATCATGCTCAAGGCAAACCATTTTTTCACTAGTTAAGCAAAACTTTACTTGGTTTTAAGATGACTTCAGGGGATGCTTTTGGTGTAAGGCTTAACGATTATCGCAGAGTAATAGTTTTCGGGGTTCATCTACTCTCCATGGCTCCAGAAAGTCTAAAGTCTGTGAGAATTTGAAATTCTGTTTTGCATGTTCTCCCTTTTGATCAGAATTCTTCTGTGCAATCTTAGATCAAAATGTTCAGTGATGGTAGCTGGGCACCCTGTTTTCTGGTCTCATGGCAAAGGAGGTGACACCTTGGTTCTTTATTTCTAGCCTTCAGAATGATGAGAGAATAAATTTTTGTAGTTTTAAGTCACCCAGTTTGTGATACTTTGTTACTAGGAAACTAATATACTAGCCTATGATGAAGAAATGAAGGGTAAACATTGTGTGTTTACAGACTTCATATTGATAATCACTGATAATTATTTGATTCATATGGGACCTCTGTGGACCTTTAATAGTCTCCTCCATCCTCCTGCTAGTTGGGACTAGAACATTAAAGAGGTGATGTAAAACTGAAAACAAATGAGAAAGCCCATGGTTGTAGAATCTAGTGAGTCTGTACAGTTGTTGACACTGGGTTTAAGAAGTCACTGACCAAGAGACACAGTTGATCTATTCTTGAATTACTAACATTTCTTTAGTTATCTATAACCTCTCTTGCCACTCTCAGAAGTACCTAGCGATTCTTATCCCCATACTTGAAGCCATCACTTATTATTTCTTGCAAATTATCTTTTCAGTTGCATTAGGCTCCCTTAGGAGCTAGTGAAAATGTGCTCTAGTTGACAGCTTGCTCATCTAGTTATTTAAGTTATTTATGTTCTCCTCTGACCCAGCAATTCTACTTCTAAAAATTTGTCCTAAGGGGAGAAAAATCAAGGATGTATGGAAAGATCTCTTACAAGGAGGTTTATCAAAGCTTACCTCCCCACCCTCCCAAAGCATTGTTTTTGATAGTGGGTAATTTGGAAACAGTTTCAAGGTACAACATTAAGCCTGTCATATAATGTAAGCCCAGATGTATAGACATTCAAGTGTTTAAGATTATCTGTAGATAGAGTACAGTACTTAAAAATACAGTTTCTGGATTCAGACTATATGGATTTTAATCCTGGTGCTACCACTTAGAGCTTTGTGACTTTGGGAAAGTTTGTTAAATGGAATTGATAATTGTAACTGTTAACAGCCCTCCTTGGCTTATTTTGATTATGAGATAAGTCAATACATGTAAAATGCTTAGAACATGTGGGGTTCGTAGTGTATGCTCAACAAGCATTAGCTGTAGTTGTTGTTAAAGTATTTGATGCACAGATATCCACAAAATATTTTTAAATGTGAAAGAGTTAAAAAAAACAGCATGGATAGTGTATCATTAAATAAAAGAAAACAACTAGAAGTATTTGGATGATAAAATAATTTGTCCCCGCTCCCTCCCCATGTTGTTGTTGTTATGTGCCATCGAGTCGGACGACTCATAGCAACCCCTCCTTGGGTTTCCGAGGTGGTATCACTACGGAAGTAGATTGCCCAACCTTCCTTCCGAGGAGAGGCTGGTGGGTTTGAACCTTCTGGTTAGCAGTCAAGTGCCTCCTGTTTTGCTTTTCTAATAGAAAAAAGTGCATACAAAATTTATTCCGGGGTCTTTCCTACTTTATATGGTTTTACCATATAAAAGCACCCAGAAGTTGCTAACAGGTTAATCCTAAAAAGAACAATTTGATTTTTCATTTAATCTCAGTGTTTGATTTGTTCCCTAGTTATTAACTAATAAAGATTCATTGTGGCATATACACCGCTGGGTTGAAATATGCTTTCATACAAAGGCAAATTCCTAAGGGTACTCTTAAAATTGTATATAGTTTGTTAATCTTATTGTGGTATTTTGTTTTTCTTAAATATAGTTTCCTGTTCTTTTGCTTTTGCAAGTCAACACTGCTGAAAATATTTTGCTCAGCTAGGTTAGTAGGCCAGATGGAGTGGTGTTTATAATTCAAGGAAATAGCATAAACCATCATCAGTTAAAATTGCATTAAAAAGCAAGAATACTTTGATTAGTGTTTATAATAAGATAAGGATCCAGGAATATCTTAAATTCTGTATGGCAATGCTATTAAAATTATTTCAGAATTACTGACCTAGTGATTCTATTTCTAAAACTTTATCCCGAGGAAAAAATCATTTACTACCGAGTTAAGAACAGGGCATGTTGTGTCTTCAGACACAGAATCTTCATCTTTATTTGTGTAGATATTTGAATTTTTTAATTTAAGTATAACTTGAGATACAGTAAAATGAGCAAATTTTAAGGGTACAGTTTAATTTCTCTTCTATCCTGCCTCACCCCAAGATACAGAACATTTCTGTCACTGTTCTGGTTACCTAGTGCCACTCTGACAGGAATATACCACAAATGGGATGGCCTTAACAAACAGGAGTTTATTCTTACAATTTAGAGGTTTTAAGGCCAAGTTGAAGTGCCAGGCTCTAGAGGCTGGGTGAAAGCCCCTCGACCTTGGGCTTCAGCTCTGCCTCCTGCTCCCAGCCCACTGGAGCTAGAGGCGTTTCTTCACTCAGACAGCTGCTAGCTGCTGAGGCTGAAAAACCCAAGATTGACAAGTAAAAAGGCACAGTCCCGATGTTACCAAACCACATGGCAGGCCATTAGTTCAAGTCCATTGTAAGTCCCAAGGTCGGCAGAGCATGGCAGGCTGCTCAAGAAAGACACAGCTACATGCAGGGTCCAAGCGTGCCATAAACTAAAGACCATTCCCAAGCCTTCTCCTTATATACAGGAAGCAGACCACATCCCAAAGGCAGCTACTCAGCTGCTTGTGGTAGATCCCACCATGGAGTTGGTTGCCAGTCTCATCATGGGGAATAACTACCACTAGCTGCCCAGCCACTCAACTAGGCCCAGCCAAGTTGACACACAAACATAACTACCACAGTCACCCTCAGAAATTCCCTTGTGCTCTTTCCCATTCAGTAACTTTTCCACCCCTCACATCTGACCACTATTCTAATTTCTATTACCATTAATTAGTTTTTCCTTTTCCTGAACTTCATATAGATGGAATCATTCAATGTGTATTCTTTTTGTAGCTGGCTTCTTTAGCTCGGTGCATTGTTGTGTGATTTATCCGTATGGTTGCGTGTATCAGCAATTTTTTATTGCTATGTATGTAGTATTCCCTTGTATGAATTACCAGAATTTATTTATCCATTCTCTTGATGAACAATTTGGGTTATTCCAGGTGATTGAAAATTTCCATAATACATGTCTTTTGGTGGATATTGCTTGCCTCATTTCTTCTGGACACATCTAGGAATGAGATTGCTGCATCATAGTATAGGAACACTTTCGTCTTTGGTAGATAAAAGTTTTCCAAAGAAATTAACCAATACATGTGGAGGGTTCCATGTGCTCCACATCCTCACCAACATTAAGTATTGTCATTCTTTCTCAGATGATTGACTTTTGCTTTTATTTTCAGATAGGGAGCTTAGGAGAAGGTTGTTGATTAGTATGGCTTAGATGGAATAAAGATAAATTATTAATACACAGCCATAAGGCTTTGTTCAGCAAGTTATTTTGATGTGTAGAGGTTGTTTCAATGACACCTCATCCCCAAAATCTGTTGAATTCCACTTTCATTTTTGTTTTTCCTTTGAAGTCAACTGTATCCTAGCTTAGTTATGCTTATGTTGTGCTTTTAGGGTAAAAGACTAAGTCATTTTTCTCATCATATCCAGGCTGATATATTAAAAATAATTTGATTTTCATGTGAGAAAGAAGGGCTGTTTATGCACAGGGAAACAGTGCATGGAGGGATGAACACAGGGAAGAGGTAACTATTGGGAGGAAGTGGGAAGGGAGCTGTTAACGTTGGGGTAAATTATAGTCATTGTCATGAGACAATGTGTGTGTGAACTGCTGTATGAAACGTAAATTTGCTCTGAGCTTTCACCCAAATCACAAAAAAAAAAAAAAAAAAAAAGATTGAAATGTAAAGAAAAAAATTTGATTTCCAATTTCTGTAGGAAACCTTACATGTACTTCAGAAGGGATCAACATTTGGTTCATCTCCATTTCTTCTTGTGTTGAAATGGAATGTAAGACACAGGGAACAGTATTCCTGTATATACATTTTAAGGATTCAGTAACAATAACAATTACGACTTGACAGCTTCTATTTGCTCTTTAATGTTACATAAATTTGACTTCACTTTGAAATGATTGAACCAACCATTTGTGGCAACAAGTTCTTCATCACAATTGCCTTCACTTGCTGCGTGTGCAGCTTTTAAATCCTTGAAAAGGCTTTGAGCCTTTTGCACTAAACTAAACTCAGTGCCATGGAGTTGATTCCAACTCATAGCTACCCTCATTGAGATTCCAAGGCTGTAAATCTTTACAGAAGCAGACAGCATCATCTTTATTCCATGGAGCAGTTAGTGGGTTCAAAGCACTGACCTTATATATTTGTACCCTGGAGACTGCCTGTACAGTGTTTATTAAGGGCCTTCTCTGTGTCAGGCCATGTGCTAAATGATTTGTACTGCTCAACTCATTTACACTCTCTATCATAACCCTTGGAAACCCATGGAGGGGTCGCTAGGAGTCGGGGCCGACTTGACTGCACATAACAACAACATCACAACCCAATGAGGTATGAAACTAAAACACAAAAATACCCACTGCTATTGAGTTGATTCCAACTCATAGCGACCCCATAGGCTAGAGTAGAACTGCCCTGTAGAATTTCCAAGGCTGTAAATTTACAGAAACAGACTGCCTTATCTTTGTCCTGTGGAGAGGCTAGTGAGTTTTAACTGCCAACCTTTAGGTTAGTATGCTACCAGAGCTCCAGCTCAATGAGGTATACAAAATAATAATAATAATAATAATAATAATAAACCACCAAATTCACTGCTGTATGAATCATGTTGTTGTTGTGTGCCGTGGAGTCGCCCCGACTCATAGCGACCCCTCCTTGGGTTTCCGAGGCAGTATCACTACGGAAGTAGGATTGCCCAACCTTCCTTCCGAGGAGTGGCTGGTGGGTTTGAACCGCCAGCCTTCTGGTTAGCAGTCAAGTGCTTTAGCCACTATGCTACCAGAGCTCCTGTATGAATCATAGCAACCCCCATTGGGTTTCCAAGGCAGTAAATCTTGATGGAAGTAGATTGCCTACTCTTCCTTCCATGGAATGGCTGGTGGGTTTGAACTGCCAGTCTTTTGGTTAGCAGTCAAATGCCTTAGGCACTAAGCCACCAGAGTTCCTTTTAGTAAGGTACAGGTATTGTTACGTAAATCCCATTTTACAAATGAGGAAATTAAAGCTTTGAGAGATTAAGTAGTTTGCCCAAATTCATCCCACTAGTTGGGAGGAAGCTGGAATTTTAATCTAGGTCTATCTAACTATAAAGGACAAAATTAGCCTCCTTCCTTATGATCATTAATTTGTCAGTTATTAAACATATGATAAATCTCTACATAGTAAGGTTTACTAGTCTGATTTCTCATCTTTTTAACTGAGTTTATCCCTGACCCCCTTTATGGCAAAAGAGAAATGAAGTCCATATTTATTTTATTCTCAAGGTTATTTTAAATTGTGATTTTAGAGAAGGTCTCTTAGGTCCTTTGAGAGGGGTATAGAACAGAGTGAATGGAAAGTAGGGCCAGTCTTTAAGAGTACTGTATCTTAGTCCTCTAGTGTTGCTATAACAGAAATACCACAAATGGGTGGCCTTAACAAACAAATTTATTCTCTAGGAGGTTAGAAGTCTGGATTCAGACCACCACCTCTGGGGGAAGACTAGGCAAGAAGTCCGGGTTTGAAGTGCCAGCTCTAGGGCTTCAGCTCTGCCTGTTGTTCCAGGCAAGCTGGAGACTTCTCCTGACTCATGCAGCTGCTGGCTGCTGAGGCTGACATATCCAAGATTGGCTGGTAAACGGGCAGATTGTTGGTTTGCAAGCTGCGAAGGCAATAATCCCAAGATCAGTAGGCAACATGGCAGGCCACTGGTTCTGGTCTAGGAACTAGAGATGTAGACTGAACCAAATGCAGAATCCTTTTAATATATACTAGAAGCAGGCCATAACCCAATGGCAACTTTCCTTCAGTGATTAACTGCACATAGCAGATTTCACCGTGGAAGTTTCTTCATGCGGAGTAACTACTCCAGCTGTCAAGCCATTCAGAATCACAACCAAGTTGACACACAACTTTAACTGCCACATAGTGAATGTTTAAAAAAAAAAAAAAAAAGTATACTTCATGTGGTACTCAGATTAGAAATGTATGTGGCCAACTGTGACATTAAAATGAGGAAAGATGCAGAAGTGCTATGGCTGTCTGTGACACAAGGCTCTGAGTAGGAGAAGGAGGTATTTGAGCTGTGCTTTGCACAGTGGCTGGACCTCAGACAGGTGAGAATGAGAGGTTGGGCCGGGGTGGGAGATGGAATCTGTGCCCCATATTGCAGACACTTGAGTTTAGTAGGAACATAGGTTGTGTGACAAGCATAAACTTGACAAATAGGTGGTCCTCAGATCCTTACAGACCAAGGAAGCTCTTGAATGTCTGGCTGGGCAGTGTTTGAGATATTTCATGCTTGAGAAGGTTAGCTGGGCAGTGAGTGGTATGGCAGCATGTGCAGGTGGTAGAGGGGTTGGTGGAGTTTGAAAACTGGCCGTGTGGAACAAAAGAGGGAGAGGGTGGTCTGAGCTGGAGAAAATAGATGGGGAGTCATAAAACTGGTTGTAGGAGTGGTGAGAGTAAATAGAGTCTCCCTGGTATAGCTCTAAAGTTAGCCAAGAGTAGGGTGTCAAAGTAAAAGTTTTTGAAAGCACACCATCCTGAGCTTGACGTTGGAACTTCTGATTGGTGGGCTGCAAACATCTGTATTTTAAAAAGCACTTTGCTTTTTAAAAGGAGGGAAGGTTGGGGAATCTACTTCCGTAGTGAAACCACCTCTGAAACCCAAGGAGGGGTCACTATCAGTCAGATCTGACTCAACAGCAGTGTGTTTGTTTTTTGGTTTATTTTAATGTATAGTCTCACCCCATCCTGCAGGTAAGAATCAGTGAGAAAAGTGGTCTAGAGCACCCTTCCAGGACAGACTCGCATCTCAAGGGCAAGAGAATTAGGAGAAATTCTGCTGTTTTAATAGCCAAGGGAGCAGTGTTACATGCCTTGAGAAGGTGTCATTTTCAAAGTGGTCATGCCACTTCTGCTTAAACACTTATAGAATGAGGAGCTTGCCAACTTTCAAGGCAGCGGTTGTTGAACAGTTTTGAGGGTCAGAAAGTTTTTTGGCAAAACAAACCAAACTGTCTCCTATATAGCTTTCACAGAATGGATCTTGCAGGGAGTACAAGGCTAATCCATCCTACATATGATATTCTTTGTGGTTGGGAAGACAGTTTTCACATCTCATCCTGTAATATCCCTCCTCCCTGCAGTATCCCCTGGGTTCTCTTACAGTTTTCAGCCTTCACTATTAAAAAAACCCAGTTGCCATGGAGTCAACTCTTGACTCTGACTTCGTCAGAGTAGAACTGTGCTCCATAGGGTTTTCAGTGGCTGAATTTTCAGAAGTAGTTCTGCAGGCCTTCTGATATGCCTCTGAGTGGACTCAGCTTCCAGCCTTTCGGTTAGTAGCCCGAGCACCTTTGCACCACCCAAGGACTCCTTCATGCTGATCTCTTGTAAACTGTTCCTTTGTATCACTCAACAATTGTTGTTAGCGCCATTGAGTCAATTTTTGATTGATAGTGGCCCAGTAATAGTAGAACTGCCCCATAGGGTTTCCAGGTTGTAATTTTTGTGGGATCATATTGCCTTTTTTTTTTTTTCTGTGGAGCTGTTGGGTGGGTTCGAACTACCAACAGTTTGGTTAGCATGAAGTAAAGTGGAATCATTTACTTTTCTCATTATGTAGATAACGTACCAAAAACCAAACCAAACTCACTGCCGTGGAGTTGGATCTGACTCATAGGACCCCTACTTGAATTTCCAAGGCAGTATCACTATGAAAGTAGATCGCCCAACCTTCCTTCTGAGGAGTGGCTGGTGGGTTTGAACCACCAGCCTTCTGGTTAGCAGTCAAATGCCTTAGGTACTATGCCACGAGAACTCCCAGATAATGTACATACATGTGCAATTTTGTTGTTTGTGGATCTGAAGTGTAGACCTTAACTTCTTTTCTTTTTTTTTTTTTTATTATTATTGTGGTGAAAACACACAACAAGATATTTGCCAACATAATAACTTCCACATTTACAGCTCAGGAACATTGATGACATTTTTTGTGTTGTGCCACCCATTGTTGCTGTCCTTTTCCAAAATATTCCACCACCATTAGCATCAACTGAATGCCCCACAAAGGCTTCTCCTTCCCACCCTCCTTCCTGCCCCTGTTGTTGTTGTTGTTATGTGCCATGGAGTCGGACCTGACTCATAGCGACCCCTCCTTGGGTTTCTGAGGTGGTATCACTGAAGGAAGTAGATTGCCCAACCTTCCTTCTGAGTAGTGGCTGGTGGGTTTGAACTGCCAGCCTTCTGGTTAACAGTCTAGTGCCTTAGGGTATATACATACCAAACCAAACCAAACGCACTGCCCACGAGTTGGATCTGACTCATAGCAATGCTCCTTGGGTTTCTGAGGTGGTATCTCTACAGAAGTAGATTGCCTGATCTTTCTTCTGATATATATATATATATATATACACACACACGCATACATACACACACAAAGCAGTGTGTTTGATTTTTTGGTTTTTACCTCTAGGAGAGTTCCTTGAGTATATGATGTAATTATGTTTAAGGTTACCACAGTGATCACATATTTATATTTTCTAATTGTGTGAAACTTGGAAAACTTAGTTCTATTTCAGTATATAATTCTCAGCATGATTCTGAAGCACAGTGTGCAGGATGAGGTAGTCCAGCTCAGAGGCTGACCCTCAGGACCACCAGGTTGATGGAGGGCAGTTGTTGGCAGAGCTCCTTTCCCGTGGATCTGGAGCATGTTTGTTTCGGAAAAGGATGATGTTGCTTCAGTGTCAGGCTGCAAGTTCTCCCTCCATTCTCATCATTGTAATTCCAGGTAAAATCAGTTTGCAGAGGAGTCACTTCTACTTTGACATAAAAATCTTGCCAGTGGTCTACTTTTTAGTTAATACTCTGTATTCCCTCTGGAACTAATACACTGACAAGGGAACCTTCTCTCATTTCCAAGTAAATCATCTCAATCACTTTCCCGTTTGGTCATTGTAGATTAACTTTTGAGAATGCTATGTAAAATTATTCACTTGTTATGATTTACTGGCTTCATTCATGAAACAGTTTTGAATTAAAGATCTCCTTTTCTTTCATTTCATTTCTCAAATCAAACTGACTCCTCTTGAGACATATATTGGTGTAATTAGTTTTTTAATTCAAAATCGTTTTATGGGAGAAGCAGGTGGAACAATCTAGTTTACTCACAGGTACAGTGTTGTTGTTAGGTGCTGTTGAGTCATCTCTGACTCATAGCAACCCTGTGCACAGCAGAGTGAAATACTGCCTGGTCCTGTGCCAGCCTCACGATCCTTGCTGTACTTGAGCCCATCATTGCAGCCGCTGTGTCAGTCCATCTCGTTGAGGGCCTTCCCCTTCTTCGTTGACCCTTCACTTTACCAAGCATGATATCCTTCTCCAGGGAGTGGCTCCTTCTGACAACATGACCAAAGTAGATTAGATGAAGTCTGGCCATTCTTGTTTCCAAGGAGCATTCTGGCTGTACTTCCTTCAGGATGGATCAGTTAGTCTTTTTTAGCAGTCCATGGTACTCTTAGCATTCTTCTCTAACACCACAACTCAAAAGCATCAACTCTTCTTCGGTCTTCCTTATTCATTGTCCAGCTCTCACATGCATAAGTGGCGATTGAAAATACCATGGCTTGGGTTAGGTGCACCTTAGTCTTCAAGGAGACATCTTTGCTCTTTATCACTCAAAAGAGATCTTTTGCAGATTTGCCCAATGCAATACGTTGTCTGATTGTCTTGACTGCTGCTTCCATTGGTGTTGATTATAGAACCAAGTAATATGAAATCCTTGACAATTCAATTTTTTCTCCAACCATTATGAAGCTGTTTATTGGACCAATTGTGAGGATTTTTGTTTTCTTTATATTGAGGTGTAATCCATACTGCAGACTGTAGTTTTTAATCTTCATCAGTAAGTGCTTCAAGTCATCCTTACTTTCAGGAAGCAAAGTTGTGTCATCTGCATTTTGCAGGTTGTTAATAAGTCTTCATCTAATTTTGATGCCATGTTCTTCTTCATATAATGCATCTTCTTGGATTATATGTTCAGTATACAGATTGAATAAGTATGGTGAAAGGATACAACCCTGACACACTCCCTTCCTGATTTTAAACCATGCAGTGTCCCCTTGTTCTGTATGAACAACAGCCTCCTGGTCTGTCTACAGGTTCCTCATGAGTACAATCAAGTGTTCTGGAATTCTCATTCTTCTCAATGTTATCCGTAGTTTGTTATGATCCACACAATTGAATGCTTTTGCATAGTGAATAAAACATAAGTAAACATCTTTCTGGTATTTGCTTTCAGCTAAGATCCATCTGATGTAAGCAATGATATCCTCTTGTTCCACATCTCCTTCTGAATGCAGCTTGCATTTCTGGAAGTTCTCTGTCAATGTACTGCTGCAATTGTTTTTGAATTATCTTCAGTAAGATTTTATTTGGATGTGATATTAATGACATTGTTCACTAATTTCCACTTTCTGTGGGATCACCTTTCTTTGGAATGGGTACAAATATGGTTTTCTTCCAGTCAGTTGGCCAGGTAGCTGCCTTCCAAATCTCTCAGCATAGCCAAGTGAATGCTTCTAGCACGGCATCTGTGTTGAAACATCTGAATGGGTATTCCGTCAATTCCTGGAGTCTTGTTCTTGGCCAAGTCTTTAAGTGCAGCCTTGACTTCTTCCTTCAGTACCATTGGTTCTTAATCATAATGACACTTCTTGAAATGGATGAACATAGACCAATTCTTTTTGGTATGTTGTTGTTGTTATGTGCCATCGAGTTGGACTTGACTCATAGCAACCTCTCCTTGGGTTTCTGAGGCAGTATCACTACGGAAATAGATTGGCCAACTTTCCTTCCAAGGAGTGGCTGGTGGGTTTGAACTGCCAGCCTTCTGGTTAGCAGTCAAGTGCCTTTAGGCACTACGCTACCAGAGCTCCCTTTTTTTGGTATAGTGACTCTGTATGTTCCTTATATCTTCTTTTGATGTTTCCTGCATCATTTAATATTTTGCCCATAGAATCTTTCAATATTGTACTTGAGGCTTAAATTTTTTCCTCAGGTCTTTCAGGTTGAGGGATACTGAGCGTGTTCTTCCCTTTTGGTTTTCTAACTCCAGGTCTTTGCACATTGCGTTATAATCACTGGCTTTGTCTGTTCGAGCTGCTCTTTGAAATCTTCTGTTCAGCTCTTTTATCTTGTCATTACATTTGCTTTAGCTACTCTCCACTCAAGGGCAAGTTTCAGGGTCTCTTCTGACACCCATTTTGGTCTGTTCTTCCTTTCTTGTCTTTTTAAGGACCTCTTGCTTTCTTCATGGATGATGTTCTTAATGTCATCCCACAATTCCTCTGGTTTTTGATCGTTGGTGTTCAATGCATCAAATCTATTCTTTAGATGGTCTCTAAATTCAGGAGGGATATTATCAAGGTCGAGAGCTCTGGTAGTGTAGTGCCTAAGCCACTTGAATGCTAACCAAAAGGCAGGTGGTTCAAACCCACCCCTCAGAAGGAAGATGGGGCAATCTACTTCCATAGTAATACTGCCTCAGAAACCCAAGGAGGGATCCCTATGAGTCAGATCCGACTCGACAGCAGTGAGTTTGGTTTTGGTTTATTATCAAGGTCATATTTTGGCTCTCATGGACTTGTTTTAATTGTCTTCAGTTTCAGCTTGAACTTGCATACGAGCAACTGATGGTCTGTTCCACAATAAGCTCCTGGACTTGTTTTGGCTGCAGATATTGAACTTCTCCATCTCCTCTTGCCACAGATATAGTCAGTCCGATTCCTGTGTATTCCATTCAATGAAGTACATGTGTATAGCTGTCGTTTATGTTGTTGAAAAAGGTATTTGCAGTGAGTAAGTTGTTGGTCTTGCAAAATTCTGTCATGTAATCTTTAGTGTTAGTTCTATCACCAAGGCTTTATTTTCCAAGTACTAGTGACTCTTCTTTGTTTCCAACTTTTGCATTCCAGTCACCAGGGATAATCAACACATCTTGATTGCATGTTTGGTCAATTTCAGACTGCAGAAGTGGTAGAAATCTTCACTTTCCTCATCTTTGGCTTTGGTGGTTGATGCATGGATTTGAATAATAGTAGTATTAACTGGTCTTCCTTGTATGCGTATGGATATTATCTTATCACTGACAACATTGTACTTCAGGACAGTTCTTTAGATATCCTTTGTGATGACGAACACCATGCCATTCCTCTTCAATTTGTCATTCCCAGCATAGTAGATCATATGGTTGTGTGATTCCAAATGACCAAAAGCAATTCATTTCAGCTCACTAATGCCTAGGATATCAATCTTTTTGTGTTCCGTTTCATTTTTGACAACTTCCAATTTTCCTAAATTCGTACTTTGTACATTTTATGTTCTGATTATTAAACAGATGCATGTTTAATATGTTTGCATCTGTTTCTACTCATTTTGAGTTGTGCCACATCAGCCAATGGAGGTCCCGAAAGCTTTGATCCATCCGTATTGTTAAGGTTGTCTCTACTCTGAGGAGTCAGCTCTTCCCCAGTCATATTTTGAGTGCCTTCCGGCGTGATGGGCTCATCTTCCAGCACTATATCAGACAGTGTTTCAGGGCTATTCATAAAGTTTTCCAGTAATTTATCAGACAGTGTTTCACTGGTATTCGTAAGGTTTTTTTTTTTTTTTGAGAAGTGGATGGCCTCTTCCTTCCTCTGAGTCTGTCTTAGCCCGGAAGCTCTGCTTAAACCTGTCCACCATGGGTAACCCTGCTGGCATTTGAAACACCAGTGGCACAGGTAGAGTGTGGCAGGAAAAATGAGAAGAGCACCCTGAATCTTAGAGAGAGGAGTCCTCTCCTGAACTGTATACATTAGCTGCTGTTACTAGTATTATTGTTATTTAATGGTTTAATTGTAAAACTATAACCAAAACTTCAGAACAGCAACAGCAACACATTACTACTGTTTTAGAAACATAATCTTGTTTTTAAAATACCTGATTTCTTTTATTTATAACTGGAATCATAAACTGATAGAGGAGAAGGATATTTTGGGATAGGCTAGTAACAAATTTCTGAACATGATGTTTACTGGAATGAATTATTTTTGAGATTCTTTGCTGCATTTGATGACAGTGGAAATATTTATTAGATTTCTAAGTAGTTGTTAAGGTCTGGGAGATGTAGACTATTATCAACTAGAATATAAAGGTGAAGATCTTACTAATGGCCTGAGTGGGAAGTGACAGCTAATGAGTACAAAGTTTCTTTTTAGGTTGGTGAATATGTCCTAAACTTAGATCATGGTGACACAATACTGCAAGTATACAAAACCATTTGTATACTTTGAAGGGATACATTTTATGGTATATTAATTATACCTCAATAAACATACTTTGAAAAAGATCTTACTAATAAATTTGTGGTACAGAGAAGTTTTCAAAATAGTTGTGATTTTCTTCCTTGTTTTAATTTCCTAGATTTCCCAAAGCAGTTGCGATGAAAGATAAAGAACAGCAAACTCTTGTATCCTCTGGTGGTGGGAAAATGCTGAGTGGCCCCCAATTTGTGCAGTGAAAGTTGTTTATGTGAGCCTGAGTCTGTAAGCCCAGAGATAAGAAAAATAATGAAAGCCCATTCAGGCAAAAACTGACCAGAGTGCTGGGCCTGCCCATCTGATGGAAAATCCAGGATTTCCTGATAACTGGACCTTTAATTTGTAGACCATTCTAGGCTGTAAACAAACTAATGTTCTAAAGTAGTAGTTAAATCATTTAGAGGAAAAGACATGGAACCAGGCACCTTCCTTGGTAGCCTGCCTCTGCCATTGCCCTTATTGTACGTGAGGAACGGTGTGGAGGAATGGCATGTGGTGCACATCTCTACCAGTGCCATCTTTGTTCTAGTCCTTCATCAGGGACGCCTGTTTTAGACACTGATCTCAGCACTTGAGGAGGATAAAAATGTGCCCCAAGGAATTTATAAACTGAAAGGAAGTCAGGGAGGGAGATGGATTTGCTTTTTTAAAAACTGGACACATTGCATTGTGCCCTTCTTTGGTAAAAGTGTGGGTGGCACTATTTAGGTAGTACTTGGGGTGACAGATGTATGGAAACCTAATTTAAGGTATTAAAGTCGACATGTGGGGGGAAATTCGATATTCAAAGAAGTATCTTTAAAAGACCAGAGTATCTCTAGAAGAATTGAGACTTGTCTATAGCCTGAAAAATTTTTTATGGAAAAAAAATTCTCAGTGTCAGAAGAATTTGCCCTTTGCATGAGGAGTCAACCAGGATGAATAACTCTATGGCTGTTCTTTGCTGAGGCAAAAAACAAAAAAAAAAGCTCTGGTGGCAGAGTGGTTAAAGCATTGGGCTGCTAACCAAAAGGTTGATGATTCGAAGCCACCAGCTGCTCTGTGGGAGAAAGACAAGGCAGTCTGCTTCTGTAAAGATTTACATTTACAGCCTTGGAAACCCTATGGAGCATATCTGCTCTGTCCTATAGGGGTAAGTTGGACTCAACTCGAAGGCTTTTGGTTTGCTGTTGTTGTTGGTTTGCAGAGGCAGCATAAAAACACACAGCTAGTTCTTCAAGGGTTTGGTGGAGGAGACTGCAATACAAACATGGAACAGCAGGCATACCTCCTTTATCGTGCTTCACTTTATGGTGTTTTACAGATACTATGTTTTTTTTACGAACTGAAGGTTTGTGGCAGCGCTGTGTTAAGGAAGTCTGTCAGCACCATTTTCCCAACAGCATATGTTCACTTTGTGTTTTTGTCACATTTTGGTCATTTTCACAGTATTTCAAACCTTTTCATAATGCTTTTGCACACTTAATAGAGTAGTATAGTGTAAACATAAACATTTCCATGTACTCTGGCTAACAAAGATATTTGTGTGACTTGTTTCGTTGCATGGCCTAGAATTGAATCTGAGGTGTCCCTGTATGTTGTTACTTGCTAAGTGAAAATTAACTTAAGAGAGCAAATTATGGAAGAGAAGTAACCAAGAACCCCAAGACTTTTAGTTTCAAAACACTTCATAGTACTGTTTATGTATTTGGAAAGAGATCATTTTCAGAGGCCGTTTTTTATTTTACTTTTTAATTTTTGCAGTGTTTCCTCCCCTCCCATCCCTGGTAACCAACAAAAAAAGTTCCTTCCCTACATAAACCTTTCCTTGACTTTTTACAATAATGAACTAATATAATATTTGTCCTGTGATTGACTTACTTCACTCAGCATAATGTCTTCCAAGTTCATCCACGTTATGTGATGTTTTGCAGATTCTACATTATTCTTTAGGGTTGCACAGTATTACATTATGTGTGTGTACCGTAGTTTGGTTATCCCTTTTTCTGTTGATTGGCACCTAGGTTGTTTCCATTTTTTGCTACTGTAAATAATGATGCGATGAACATGAGTGTGCATATATCTGTTCTTGTCCTTGCTCTCACTTTTTTAGGATCTATACCTAGTAATGGGATTGGTGCATCAAATGGTATTTCTAATTCCAACTTTTTAAGGAATTGCCATACTTTCTACAGTGGTTATATTATTTGACAGTCCCCAGCAGCGTATGAGAGTCCCAGTCTTTCCACATCCTTGCCAGCGTATGTTTTTTTCTGTCTTGTTGAACTTTGCTACTAGTGCTGGGGCAAGATGGTATCTCATAGTTGTTTTGATTTGCATCTCTCTAATGGCTAATGATTGTGAACGTTTCTTCGTTTTTTCGTGTGTGCGCACCTGAATATCCTCTTTGGTGAAGTGTCTATTCATGTCTTGTGCCCATTTTTAAATTGGATTGTTTGTCTTTTTGTTGTTGAGGTGTTGGAGTTTTCCATGAATTTTAGAGATAAGTCCCTCAAAGGCAGTTTTTATCTGTTAAATAAATTTTTTACTGGGGAGGAGGAGGTAAACAGGTGGAGCAGAGGTGAAATGAGGTAATGATGAGATATTTTGGGAGCAGTTTAGATACAAAGTAGTTTCCTGATAAGAGTAGTTTCCTCCTAAATTAAACTTGGGCTGTGATCATTCTCTTACTGGTGAAAAAAGTTAAAGCAAACTGGACAAGCTAGCTGTTTTATTTAATTCCAGAGCTGTGTCCAGTTCACACCCTGGAAACTTGGCTTTAGGATCAGAAAGGATCAGTTTTTGTGGGTTATCTTATCCTGGTTTATGAGTTTTGGTGGCTTAGTGGCTAAAGCATTGGATTGCTAACCAGAAGGTTAGTGGCTTAAACCCATCAGGCATTCTGGGGAAGAAAGATGAGGCAGTCTGTTTCTGTAAAGATTTACAGCCTTGGAAACCCTATGGGGGCATTTCTGCTCTGTCCTGTAGGTTTGCTGTGACTCTGTATGGACTTGATAACAATGGTTTTGTTTTGGTTTGAGGTTGTGCTTGGGCTTGGAGGGTTGCAACCATTCAGGATGCAAGGCATTTTGAAAGAAAGTTTATGAATATCGAAACACTAAGAATTAAGAATTATTAACATAATGTAGTGGGAAACATCCTGTTTTTCAAAGAAAAGAAAATTAGAAAATAATTACAGAAAAGTGATGATTTTTCATTCCATTTGCTTACAATTGTAACAGGCACTTTAAAGAAAACTAATAAAAGAGTTAACTCATTGTTGGTTTTTTTTTTGGGAGGGGTCCTTCCCCCTCCCTTCCCCAAGTTACTACCATAGTGTCTAAGGCACTTGACTGATAACCAGAAGGCTGGCGGTTCAAACCTACCAGCCACTCTTTGGAAGGAAGGTTGGGCAATCTACTTCCGTAGTGATACTACCTCGGCAACCCAAGGAAGGGTTGCTATGAGTCGTTGAAAATTCAAGGAGGGGTCGCTATGAGTTGGGTCCGACTCGACAGCACATACCAACAGCAACAGTATTCCACTGTGTGTGTGTACTGTGGTTTGTTGTTCATTCTTCCACTGATGGGCATTTAGGGGCCTCCTGAAAATTAGACACTTAAAGTGCACCAAAGGATTTAACCAAAAGAGTAAAAAGAGAATCCACAAAGTGGAAAAAAAAAACCTTTTTGGCAACAAAATATCAGGTAAGAGACTAATCTCTAAAATTTATAGAAAATTTCAACAATTTAACAACCAAAATACAAACAATTCACTTATTTGTCTGAGGGCAGAGGACATGAACAGACACTTCACCAAAGAAGACATTCAGGCAGCAAACACACACATGAAGAAATGCTCATGATCATTAGCTACTAAAACACAACACAGCCATTGCCATGGAGATGGATCCGACTCATGGCAGCCCCTCCTTGGATTTCTGAGGTGGTAGCACTATGGAAGTAGATTGCCCAACCTTCCTTCTGGGGAGTGGCTAGTGGGTTTGAACCACCAGCCTCTGGTTAGCAGTTAAATGCAAATCAAAACAATGAGGTATCAAATCACTCCAGCACTAATAACAAAGTTCAAAGAAACTGAAAACAACAAATGCTGGGGAGGGTGTGGAGAGACTGGAGCCCTCATACACTGCAGATGGGACTGTGAAATGATGTAACACAGGAAAATGGTATGACACTTCCTTAAAAAGCTGCAAATACAAATACCATATGATCCAGCAAGCCCACTACTAGGTATATATCCTAGAGAAAGAAATAAAAGCCATGACATGAACACATACATGCACAACCATGTTCATTGCAGCACTATTTACAGTAGCAGAAAGGTGGAAACAATCTCATTGTGTTTTAAAAGTCCTCATTACAGAGGACTCTGTGTTGGCTACTATTGTGTGAAAACTGTTGCTGAACCTGGCTTGGTGCTATTAGGGATAAACACAACCTTACACTTCGTAAATAAAGCTAATACTTTGTCATTAATCTAATTTCTTGCCCTTTAAAGAGAAGGTCACAGTTTTTTGGTTTTTTTTTTTTTAAAGTAATGATTGAGTCCTTTGCTTTTCCTTATAGAAGTAAGGAAATAGTTTTAAAAATACGTATTTATTTTTCCCCAGTGACTACAATAATACATATTCAATGCAGAAAACTTGGAAATTTGAAGGAATGGAGAACTGAAAAGGCAGTGTTTTTCACAATAACTATTTCAAGATAACTGACTCAAGTGAGAAGCAAGCTTTGTGCCTGCTAATTTGCGGCCTTTGTCTCATCCTTCGCAGTCCTTTCTGTTTTGGAGGACAAGCTTGTAGGTGACAGTTGGGGAAGTACCTCTTGTTCCCTCTCCACTTAATTAACTTTGTCTTTTTCACAGAAGCACAAGGAGCTTTATCTAGATTCGTTAAAAATTAAATTTAGTGGTCTTTAGATAAACATGGAGCATGCATAGAACAGTGTCAAATATTGATTACATTTTACCTTTTATATGTGGTGGTGGTTGTTGTTGTTATGTGCCATCAAGTCGGACCCGACTCATAGCGACCCCTCCTTGGGTTTTCGAGGCAGTATCACTACGGAAGTAGATTGCCCCATCTTCCTTCCAAGGAGTGGCCGGTGGCTTTGAACCGCCAGCCTTCTGGTTACAGTCAAGTAAGTACCTTAGGCACTACGCTACCAGAGCTCCTTTTATATGTGGTATGAAACTCAAATCTTTAAATAGAAGCCAGAGGGACTACTATATTGCAAAAATGTCCAGTGCTAGAAAAAGTAATTTCATAAGTCCACCGAGTTTGAAGTGCAGCGTAATGTTAAACCCCCTCACTGCCAGATTTTCCCACACTGATACACTTCTTCAAATTTCCCATCTCCTTCTCTTCCTTCCCACTTCCATTTCTTGGGGCCAGTTTGGAGGAATAGGTTTGAAGGGGGGGCACCACAGGTTAGGTGTGTAATGAAGACGTTCTTGTATTATTATCATCTATGAATCAAAAGCAAGAATTACATTCTTAAAGCATAGGCAGGTCCTTTCTTTGTAAAGAAATTTTTATTTGTTTTGCTGTTGATGAGAATATACACAGCAAAAACACATCAATTCCACAGTTTCTACATGTACTATTCATTGACATCGATCACAGTTCTTCAAGTTGCGCAACCATTTTCACCCTTGTTTTCTGAGTTGTTCCTCCCCCATTTACATAAATTGTCAGCCCCCTAAGGTTCCTGTCTAATATTTCAAGTTGCTGTTGGCAGTTTGATCCCATATAGATAGTTCTTAAAAAAGCTTAATATTCAAGGCAGACTGTTTTATATTAGTTAGGCTAAATTCTCATTTAGTTTTAAGAATAATTCAGGGGATATTTTTAGTTTGAGGTTTAAAGCTATCTAAGAACAGTGATTTCAGGGGTTCATCCAGCCTTCATGTCCAGGAAATCTTGTGTCCATGAGAAACTGAAATTCTGTTCTGCATTTTCCTGCTTTGTCTTTGATCAAAATGTTCAGCATGGTAGCTGGGCACTATCAGTTCTTCTGGTGTCATGGCAAAAGAGGCAGTTGTTCCTGGAGGCGATTAGCCACACATTCCATATCCTCCTTCTATTCCTGATACTCCTTTCTCTGTTGTGGTTAGCAGCTTGCAAGCTTTTAAGACGCTGGGCACTATACAAGGAACTAGGAGATGGAACAGAAGCACTAATTAAATGATCCGTTAATTAGGCCAGTTAAGTGGATGTCCCATGGAACCATGACGCTAAACCTCCAAACCGAGAAACCAAATCCGAAGAGGTTTTTGGTTATACATAAGCAGCCCCAGCAGTTACTCAGTTTTTTTTTTTTTTTTTTGGTCACTGTTTTAAATATATAACACAACACAAGGGCCAATTCAACTTTTTACAGGTGTACAAATTACAGTAGTTACAATAACGGGCTGTACAATCCTACCCTTAATTATGCAATATTTCTTATCACCGTTATTCCCCATCCCCTCTTTTCCTCCTCTCTGGTAACCACTAATAAACTTTGTTTCTATACACATGCCTTTTCTTGTCTTTTATGAAAGTGAGGTCATACAATAGTTGTCCTTTTGTGGTTGACCTATTTTACTCCACATAATGATTTCCAGTTTGATCCATATTGTAGCATATATCAAGACTTCATTTCTCCTACTGGTTGAATTGTATTCCATTGTATGTGTGTACACATTTTGTTTATCTATTCCTCTGTTGATGAGCATTTAGGTTGTTTCTGCCTTTTGGCTGTTGTAAATAGGGCTGCAGTGAACTTTGGTGTACAAGTCTCTGAGTCTCTGCTTTCCAGCCTTTTGTGTATATAGGTAGGAAAGGAATTGCTGGGTCATATAGTAGTTAAGCTTTCTGAGGACATTGGCAGGTTTTTTAAAGTGTATTCGGATAAAGGGACCAATCAGTTGCTGTTTGAGTCAGTTCTGACTCATGGCGACCCAGTGTGTCTCAGAGTAGAACTGTGCTCCATCAGGTTTTCATTGGCTACTTTTTCACAGGTAGTTCTCTGAGTGCCTGTGGGTGGACTTGACCCTCCAACCTCTTGGTTTGTACCACCTGGACCCTCATGTACAGCCCGAGATCTTGTGGAGTGCTGACTGAATGGCATCTTAAAGGTCTGGTTCATTTGCATAGTCCGGCTGAAAATTCCCAGGAAATTTCTAACTTTGCTTTTTCCTATGTTGATCTGTTCACCTGAGACATAACTGGGTTAACATTGATTATTCTTAGTTCCCACAGGAATGAGACTCCAATTTGTAATCTCTGTCTTGCAGAAAAGGAAGTAGACTGGAAAACCACAACAGATTCATTGGTTACTAGACACCTGTGCAGGCCTGGGCGGATTGTGATTTGTGTCACAGTCTCCCTCCCTTCAAGATTCCTAATGCTGGGGCTCTCCAGGCAGCTCTTAACTTGCACAGAATCAGCAAGTGGCCATTTTTACCCTTAGTGATGTAGACCGTGTAATATACCCAATACTGCAGTTACATGGCAATGAAAAGTTTAAATTCTAGAATGCAATATTACTTTTTTTTACTTTTATATTTTTGTTTGTCTCTTTGAAAGTTGACGTTTTAGTGAGTATTGGTGGAGGATTTTTACTGCTTTCACAATGTTTTAAAATAAGACCAAAGAGACATACCAATGTAATTTGAGAATCTTGATCGGATCAAAGATATAAATAAACATTTATTGGGGGCAAATAAGGAAGTCAGAATCTGGGATGGAAATTGGATGATGATATTGTTGTTGTTGTGATGTTCCATCAAGACGGATCCGACTCATAGCGACCCCTTCTCAGGCTTCTGAGGTGGTATCACTATGGAAGTAGATTGCCCAACCTTCCTTCCGAGGAGTGGCTGGTAGGTTTGAACCTCCAGCTTTCTGGTTAGCAGTCAAGTGCCTTAGGGACTATGCTACCAGATTGATTTTTCTTAAAGTATAGTAAGATTGTTTTGATAATGTAGGAGAATAGTCTTTTTAAGAGTTGCATGCTCAAGTATGTAGGCATAGAATGTTATCATGCCAGCAACTTGGAAATGGCTCTGCAGAAGTAAGTAAAGGTCACTCTCAATGCAGGGGTAGGTTTAAACCCACTGAGAGCAGGGACCATGTCAGCCCTAACCACTTGCCATCAAGTTGATTCTGACTTATGGCCACTCCATGTGTTACTGAGTAGAACCGAGCTCCCCGTGGTGTTCTTGTCTGCTGTCTTCACAAAAGCAGATCACCAGACCTTTCTTTCAGTGTGCCACTGGGTGGGTTCTAAGCACCCACCTTTATATTAGTAATCCAGTACAAACGGGTTGTGCCACTCAAGGACCTATATGCCCTAGTGCTTGATATACTGTATCATGCTTAGTAAGGATGCTGAATAGATGAAGAGGGAGGCCATGCCAAAGAAACCAGCTACTTTGTTTCTTTTGTTAACTCTGGCCTTCTATCCTAGACTGAGTTCCTCAAGGGCAAAGGTTTATCTTTGAATCTTGCACCTTGCACAATGCCCAATACTGCTTAATTTCTGTTAACTGAAAGAAAAAAATAAGAATAGCACAACTAGTATAATAGCCGAGAGCATTTGAAATTGTGCTGTTGGTTTTCAGTGCAGACTTGCTGAGAGGCCAAAAGCCAACGATGAGGGGAAATCTGATTGGTTTCTAGGGGCATATTCAACAAAATGAGGCTGAGTGAGTTAGTAACACATCTGGAAAAGGAGTGGAGGGGCCCTGGATGATCCAGCTTAAATATCCCAAGACCAGCATATTTTTGCAGCAAAGGAGCAGGTGCCAGGATGCATAGTGAAAGCCACATAGACAGATACCAGGCTTTCTAGAACTTCCCATCCCAAACTTTGGAATTTGGTTTGGTCTCAGTCTTGGTCAGTTAGAGAAGTTTTAAGAGGCCCAGGGCAGGGTGCGGTACTGCACTTAGATTCTACAATGTAATTTAAGTTGATTCTTGAGTATTATGAGGCAAAAGAAAACTTGGTATTGTGTGCTTTATTATTGCCTGTTGCTTCTTTATGTTTTACATTGTTCATTGTGTCGCAAAATATGCAGTGAGAAGTAACAGCTGTAGTCAGCTTTCTTCTCTCTATACTAAGCAGATACTTATGGTGCTTTGCATAGAACAGAATTAGTTACGGAATGTTACTCATTTTCTGTTTTAAGATGAAAGAAATGAGGTACAAAGAAGGAAAACTTTTTTTTCTTACTTACTATACATTAGAAGTTGTTTTATTGATTAGTTCTTTCTCTCTCTCTCTCTCCCCCTCCTTCTTTCCCTCCCTTCCTTTCTGAGAAACCACTGACAAGTTCAGAGTGGTTAACTGAAACGGATTCTAAAAATACCTTTCAGCAGTACAGGGAAGTATTTTCTCTCTCTGCCTAACAGTAGCAGATTTCAGCCATGTTCTTTGGTTTTCTAAAGCTTTCAGTTAGATGCTGTAGCTACTTCTCTATATAGTGTTAAGAGCTCTTGGTAACATGTTTGATGGGAAAGCAACTGGGAATGGCTCTATCTTTTACAGAAGAATTGACAAATATCCATGACAGGTTTCTACCTAGATATCACTCCTCCAAAGAGCCTTCTTTTTTTTTTTTTTTTTTCATTTTATTTTTTAAATTGTTATTTGTGATCTCGGTGAAAGTTAACAGAGCAATTCATTTTTCCATACAGCAGTGTTCATACACACATTGTTTCATGATACTGACTTCAATTCCCCACAGTATAACAGCTCTACTCCCACTTCTTCCCCACTCCCAAGCTATCTCCCTGTGCAAACACTGCCCTTCTGTTCTCCCACTGTTGCTCCAAGGAATGTATCTACCTGATGTAAATGATCATTCCATATGCCTGTCTGTTGTTTGGCTGGAAGCCATACGTGATGGTTGTGTTTGTATGTCAACTTGGCTAGGCCTGGTCCAGTGGCTGGGCAACTGGATGTAGTACTCCCCATGATGAGACTAGTAATCAACTCCATGGTGGAATCTACTGGAAGCAGCTGAGTAACTGTCTTTGGGTATGTGGTCTGCTTCCTGTATTTAAAGAGAAGCTTTGAGAATGGTCTCTAACCTTTGCCACTCTTGGACCCTGCATGTAGCCGTGTCATTGCTTAGCAGCCTGCTATGCTCTGCTGACCTTGGGACTTACAATGGACTTAAGTTAATGGCCTGCCCATGTGTATTGGAACATCGGGACTGTGCCTTTTTACTTGTCAACCTTGGGGCTTCTCAGCCTCAGCAGCCAACAGCTGAGTGAAGAAACGCCTCTAGCCCCAGTGGGCCGGGAGCAAGAGGCAGAGCTGGACCCCAAGGTTGAGGGGCTATCATCCAGCCCCTAGAGCCTGGCACTTTGAACTTGGACTTAAAGCCTCCAAATTGTAAGAATAAACTCCTGTTTGTTAGGGCCAACCCATTTGTGGTATGTTTCTTGTAGAGCGGCACTAGGTAACCAGAACACCATAGGAGTGAGTTCAGTTCCAGACCTGAATGGTAAGTAGGGACCATAGTCTCAGGGTCTCACCAGCTTCTATCAGACCAGCAAACCTATTCCTTTTTTTTTTTTTCCAAAGGATTTTGAGTTTTGTTCCACATTGTTCTCCCCCTGTATCTAGGATCTCCTTCAGTGATCACTTTCTGAGTGGTTGACAGGGATGACAGGGGTAGCTGGGTACCATCTAGTTCTTCTGGTCTCATGGTCATATAGGCTGAGGATCTCATGGTCCAGTAGTCACTTGGCCTAATTGTTTCCATGCATCTTTGGTTTTCTTCATTCTTCTTTGCTCTGGATGAGGAGACACCCTTTGTTGCATCTAGATGGCCGCTTGCAAGCTTTTAAGACACCAGTCATTACTCACTAAAGTAGGATATAGAACAATGTTTTTTTTGTGTGTTATGACAGTTGGGCTTGGTGTCTCCTGCAACCGTGGAGCTCATAGGTCCAACTAACTCCCTCAGGGTAGCTGGCTGTGGCCAAGAAGCTACCACAACCTTGCCCTCCAAGGAGCCTTCAGAACAAGTTTTATTCCTGTGCATTGTGTAATATTGGGAGCTCTGGTGGTGTAATGCCTAAGGCATTTGACTGCTAACCAGAAGGCTAGTGGTTCAAACCCACCAGCCACTCCTTGGAAGGAAGGTTGGGCAATCTGCTTCCATAGTGGTACCTCCTCAGAAACCCAAGGGAGGGCTCACTATGAGTTGGATCTGACTCGACAGCAATGAGTTTGGGTTTTTTTTTTTTTTTTTTTTTAATGTAATATTACCTGTCATTTTGTCATCTGTTAGCACCACTTTCTGTGTCCTTGAAGGGCACAATCTGTGCTCTGTTTTATCCCAGTGCCTCACACAACTATTTGCCAAACATTTAGTCATTGAACAAATATTTGTTGAATGCCAAAATTAGTCCATTTACTAAGCAGAAAGAAAGGAAAATATTATTTGTTGGTGGAGGAAGCAAAGGGACTTGAAGTAAAGACAAAAGCAAGGAAGTGGGAGAGAAACCAGTTGAGATTGGAGTGGCGTAGGATTCTTAGTGCTGACTTGGACAAGGTGTGGTAGAAGCTGATTTCTGAGTACAGAGGGTCAGATAAGGAGCCTCTAAGAGCACATCCCTATGCAGGGCATGAGGGCGGAGACAGGGGCAAGTCTGGAGAAAGTGGGGAGGTTAGGAGAGAATAGAAGGTACCTGCCACCTCTCCTCTGCCTAGATGTCACTGGACAATTCTTAGGTATGTTTTTTATTTTGAAAACAATATCTATGTTTTAAAAAATGTAGTTAAACTTTGCAACTGGGAAACACATTTATTTTGTGAAGTTCACAGTGTCCATTTGCTCCTTTTTGGAAACGTTTTTCAGTTGTTTGTACGTGTCCTTTTTTTTCCTGTTATGTTAAAAATTCATTGAGAGAAGGAGTCATTTATGTATTTATTAAATTTTGAGGTTAATAGAATTAGTCTAAATTCTAGGCTGCCTTGGAAATTTTCCCATTTTACTAGTGTTGAGGTACTCAAGGAGGACCACATTTCACCCTACTTTCCTGCCTGTGTTCTGATCAGTTGAGAAAGGCAGGCCAGGAAGAAATATGGTAGACGAAGACAAAAATGTAATTTTATTGCTGATACAGATAAAGCTGATAATGGCGTCTTCCTGTGGGCAAGTGGCCTTTCTGAGGCTGGCCTACAGTGCTCTGCAAGGGACAGGACCCCCTGTAGGTCACAGTACAATGTTGACCCCCAAGAGAGAATGGCAGGAGGGGCTGGCTATGCCTGCATGCCTGTTTTCTCATTGCAAACTCAGCCTGTACTATTAATCTTTCTTGAAAAGGGAGAGGAGAGGAAAGGAATGGAGAGAGGAAGCCTTTGTTCCCAAGAGGTAAGAAAATGACACCTCCAGAGAGGTTATATATTTGCTCAGGATCACGCAGCTAGTTGGCAGGATTTCTGTCGTGGACTCTACAGGTCATTTGGTATGACTGGAAACGGTGAAGTTTTGGAGTTGGCCAGGCTTCACATTCACATTCTGCCTCTGTGACTTTGTAGCCTTGGTTTATGCACCTGTACAAAACAGAACTCAAGCTCATAGCTATCGAGTAGATTCTGACTCAGAGCAACCTTATAGGACAGAGCAGAACTGCCCCATGTAGTTTCCAAGGCTGTAATCTTTATGGAAGCAGACTGCCGCATCTCTCTGCCCAGAAGCAGCTGGTAGGTTCAAATCGCTGACCTATTGGTTAGCAGGCAAGTGCTTAACCACTGCATCACCAGAGCGCCTTCATTGCATCTGTACAGTGGGGTTAAAATATCTACGTCAAGGATTCTTACATAAGATACATTCTTACATAAGACTTACATAAGATTTGATATGTTTTAAAAAGCATCTGGACCAGTGCTTGGCTCTTCATTTCCTCAGAATCAGCAACACAGATTATCACCCTGCCAGCTTGGTACACATTCCTCAATACCAGACTGTTCCCAATCCCTTCGTATTTTCTTTTCAATCACTCTGGCTTGGAGCCTCAGAAAACTTGGTGATGGGGGAGTTTCCACATAGTGGGACTTGAAACTTGGCTATGTTAACTTTGATACTTTTGGGAGAAAAGATTGTTTTTAAGGAAATTTAGCAATAACTAAAGGGGCAGGGGGGAGCTCTGGTAGCATAGTGGCTAAGACACTTGCCTGCTAACCAGATGGCTGGCGGTTCAAACCCACCAGCCACTCCTCGGAAGGAAGGTT
>NW_006921684.1:6669936-6677316 GCF_000298275.1 Orycteropus afer afer
CTCATAGTGACCCCTCCTTGAGTTTCCCAGGTGGTATCACTATGGAAGTAGATTGCCCACCCTTCCTTCTGGGGAGTCGCTGGTGGGTTTGAACTGCCAGTCTTCTGGTTAGCAGTTAAATGCCATAGGCACTATGCCACCAGAGCTCCCTCTTTTTACCTCTAAGAGGGCTCATTTTGAGCCTGGGAGAGTGGCAAAAACAACCAGTCCCAACATCAGAGTTCTACACACCTGAGAGAGAGAGCGAACTTTCCCAGAAGATTACTTTGTGATGCTTCAGGTGGATGACTTTAACAGGCAAAGTGGAAGTTACAAAGACTATGGCTAGAAAAGCCATACCATGTAATTCACACCACAGGATTACTCCCACAGGATTACTGGGTTTGGGACAGTTGGTGTCAAGGTTGGTAAGATGGCTGGAGGTTGGCAGCATGTCTGGCCTCATAAGAACAGGCCTTGGGCTGCTGATGGTGATTCTTTCTTCTTCTTGTGGAGTTAACAAAAAAAAATAAAAAAACCAAACTCACTGTCGTCGAGTTAGATCCGACTCACAGTGACCCTTCTTTGGGTTTCCGAGGTGGTATCACTACGGAAGCAGATTGCCCCATCTTCCTTCCAGGGTTTGAACCACCAGCCTTCTGGTTGGCAGTCAAATGCCTTAGGCACTACACCACCATGAGATCAAAAGATACAGCCTTCATGCCCCTTTAGCAGTAATGGAAAGAATTTTACACATTACACACATACCCTAGAAAAACTTGAATTATACCTGGAATTGGTTTTGTGGCCTTTCTGACCTTGGGGGACAAATGCCTTTGATTCTAAATATTCCCATGTCTTTTCTAGGTCATTCTTTAAGTCCATGTTTAAAAAGTTTTGTTTTGTTATGTATGTTAGAAAATTATGAAATGGTCCTGGGGGAGGAATTGGTGACTTAGGTCAACAGTGAAAAAGATAAAAACATTCACATCTTTGTATAAATTATCTGGCCTAAGAACTTATAGGGAGCTCTGGTAGCATAGTGGCTAAGACACTTGCCTGCTAACCAGACGGCTGGCGGTTCAAACCCACCAGCCACTCCTCGGAAGGAAGGTTGGGCAATCCTACTTCCGTAGTGATACTGCCTCGGAAACCCAAGGAGGGGTCGCTATGAGTCGGGGCCAACTCGACGGCACATAACAACAACAAAAACAACAATAACTTATAAATGTGATGTAGGCCTTCTTGTCTGAGTATTTCCTTCTTTGTACTGGATGAGAGTTCCCCATGTCCTCAGGGGCACTGTTGTTTCAGGCGATGCCACATGTGGGGATGAGGATGTAGCTCTAAGCAGGCGCATTTCCTGTGTTTAATACTGTGTGTGTTGACCTCTTTTTCTCTGTGTCTGCTACTTGCTTCCTGTCCAGATCTTTAGCTTTGAATGAAGTGCAACAGTGAAGTTGTGCCTGATCTGTCCACATGGTGGTTTCAGAATCCAGATACTAATAGCTCATTGGGTTAAATCCAATTTCTTTTTGTCTTTCCTCTACTTCACGTCAGCCTTTTTCTTTGAACTGGTTTCCTGCCTAGAATTCCCACCTGAGCTGCCACTTTCCTTGCCCTCCCCCCACACAGGCCAAAGACCTCACCCTGGGTGGTGGGGCAAGCCAGGCTGATGACCCCAGCACTGAGGAAAGGTGGAGTGTCAGGGCATTTCCTCCCGGCCTCTGATTTCCTGTGCTTGCAGCCCTGGAGGAAGACAGAGCTGGAGGGAAGGGTGTGTGAACCCTTATGTTATAAAAGCAACACAAACACTCCATAGCTACAAAGAAAATTTAAGTTGCTGTGAATTAAAAACACACACACAACACACACAAACACACACCCATCCTCAAATACTGGTAGTCCAGTTTTCAAAACAGCTGAAGGGTAGCTTTTATTTATAAATTGGTCAACAGATTGGGTGATATTAAAAACCTGTCTTTTCTTTTGCCTTTTTTTTTTTAAATAGCTGGAAAAGCCTTTTTTTATTTTCCACCTCACAGTGCCCTATCTTTACCTAAGGGATCTCTGGTCTTGCTCTCTGTAGCAATTTCCATATGTTGATCTCTATAAGTGCAACTGGCTGTCAGCGTTAAGGAAAATGGATAGTTTTGCCTGTGTTGGTGGTGCCTGTGTTCTCAATGTTATAGTTGTTGATTTGGAGGTGGCTGGTCCTGGGAGCACATCAAAGGAGTTCACTTTTGCTGGCAGTGTACTGAATTGCTTTGTGTTTATTTTTCTTTCCAAGGCTGTTTTTAAATTAAATTAAAAAAAATTTTTTTAAACATATCCCCTTCAGTCGCAGATTTTACCTTTTTGTTCTTGATTAATAAAATTATATGTACTTTGGAGATGTTTTTGAAAAACTCATAGAATTTGAAATTTTGTAAAGAAAGAAAAAAAAAAAAAATGGGGGAGGTCATCCAAATCCCACTGTCTCAACCCATAACACTGTTAGTATTTCAGCACATTGCCTTCTCTTACTCTCAGCCCTTTTTTCTTTACATAATTTGTCATTTAGATGTATAGTTGGTTTTCTGATTTTTTTAATTCATGAAAAACCCTAGTGTAGGCTTCATGTTAACAGCTCCCCTGCGTGGTTCCTCTTATGATATTTAGGTGTTTATTTAGCTATTTCCTTGATGCTGAACATACTGTGTTCTAAATTTTAAACCAGTTCTTTGTGGTCCTGGCCAGATTTGCTTTTGCTGTTGTGTGTCATTGAGTCAAGTCAACTCATAGTGACTCTATAGGGCAGAGTAGAATTGCCCCACAGGGTTTTCTAGGTTGCTCTGGTAGCATAGTGTCTAAGGCACTTGACTGCTAACCAGAAGGCTGGTGGTTCAAACTCACCAGCTACTCCTCGGAAGGAAGGTTGGGCAATCCTACTTCCATAGTGATACCGCCTCGGAAACCCAAGGAGGGGTCACTATGAGTCAGGGCCAACTCGACGGCATATAACAACAACAACAACAACGATCTTTATGGAAGCAGATCACTAGGTCTTTGCTCCCACAGATAGCTGATGAGTTCAAATCACTGCCTTTTTGGTCAGCAGCCTAGCACTTAAGCATTGCCCTACCAGGGTTCCTTCCTAGCCAGCTTAAACAAACAAACAAACCCATTGCCATCGAGTTGATTCCAACTCATAGCAACCCTATAGGACAGAATAGAACTGCCCCATAGGTTTTCCAAGGCTTTAATCTTTATGGAAGCAAACTGCCAAATCTTTCTCCCATGAAGTGTCTGGTGGTGGATTCAAACTGCTGGCCTTTCAGTTAGCAGCCAGGCACTTATCCTCTGCGCCCTGAGGGCTCTTCCCCTGGGCAGATTATCAATTTTCAAATCAGTTGCAGGTTAGGTTAGTATCCTACCCTCTAAAAGTCAGGTTGAATACTCTAGAAAACCACCCATGAGCAAATGTATGAGGGTCTCAACATAATTTCAGTGTCCACATCCATGATTCTTTCCTCCTGTCTTCTACTTTTTTGGGTTATTGACAGACCTGGATAGACACTTCACTGAGCTCCTCCACTGACTGTGTCCTTGGGCATGTTAGAGGCAACCCTCCTAATCCTCTATTTTCTTATTTGCAAAGTAGGGATGATAGTAGTACCTAGTTAGAGGGTTATTGTTAGAATTCAGCCAAGCTGTGAAGGGTTTGGCATGGTGTCTAGGATGCTGGTGATGAGCATTTACCTGTGGAGTTGCTGCCATCCTCCTTCCTACCTCTCAGGGATTTGTATTGGTTAATCTGCCTGGTCAGGTTTTGGAAGAAGGACCAGAAAGGAAAGGGAAACAGAATTGGAAGAGGCATACCTGACAAGACATAATTTTTACTCTAAGTAGAGAGAAAATTCAAGTGTTTCAAGCAGTACCTGAACTCTCCAGGACAGTATATCTGGACTGGGGCTGGGCGGCCTTCCAGGTTCACTGAGGTGGGAGAGAGGCCAAAGGTGGCCAGACTCTCGGGCATTCTTCTTGTGGGGATCTGCCTCCTCAATCTCCTCTGTTCTTTCTGTGGGCTGCTGTGGACTCACATCAAGCCTTCTGACTTCCACCAACCCTGTGTTTCTGACATTGTCCCAATGACCCACGTTTCACATCCCAGTCTACAACTAAGCAGGACAGGGAAGGAATTTGGTAGAAGAGTTTCTTTAGTAATTGCTTATATGAGACTCTTCAAGACACCAATCTGCCTGAATTGTATTTGAATTGCTCTTATTCACCTTTTAATTATTCCTTGATAGGAAGGACAAAGGTGATTCCTCAGATAAAATCAACACCTAGAGCACTTCTGAGAAAAAAGGGCTGCAAGGTAGAACTGATGTGTAGTTGTTCTTAGGCCCGTTTTGTATGTTTTGTATCTGGCAGAGATCGGAGGCCTGCAGAGGAGTATCTTTCATGTTCGTCCTCGTATGTTACCAGTGGCAGAGAATGAGTCCTCGTACAGTCATACTTCAGCCATGCCTTTTAAAGGCTTATGAACAGACTTCTCAAAGGAACCATCTTGAGTGGAGTATGGGGCAGAGGAAGGAGAATTCAGGAAGAGGGGATTGATTGAATTAGTGGGAACAAGAAGAGTGATATAAAATAGTTTAACCCCTTGGAGCCCTGCTAGTGCAGAAGTTAAGTGCTCAGTTGCTAACCAGAAGGTTGGCAGTTTGAACCCGCCAGGGGTTCCTTGGGAGAAAGATGTGGCAGTCTGCTTCCATTAAAATTACAGCCCTGGCAACCCTATGGGGCAGTTGTACTCCATCCTGTAGGGTCATTATGAGTCAGAATCGACTTGATGGCAACAGGTTTGGTTTAGTTACCTTCCTTAAGACTTTGAAGTTTATATTTTTAAAAAAAGATGTTCATGATCTGGATGTCTGGCTTGGAGGGACTGCTGTGATTCTCTTTCAATTGGTTGTGATGCCTTCTCTGAGCATTAGATGGTACATACGGAGCTATACAATCTTGTTTGTACTATTGCATTAGTAATGCTGCAATGAGTAAAAATTGAAGATTTATAAATCCAGGCCTTAAAAGAGTTAAATGTGACTTTATTGGAACACTGAAGTTGTCAGCATTAGTACTTTAATTCTGTACCACAAATCATCAATGTTATTGTTGTTAGGTGTCGTCGAGTCGTTTCCGACCCATAGAGACCCCATGCACAGCAGAACAAAACACCACCCGATCTCTCGCCAGCTCCACGATCCCTGCTATACTTGAGCCCATCATCACAGCCACTGTGTTAATCCATCTCGTTGAAGGCCTCCCCCAGTTTCGTCGACCCTCCAAATCATCAGTAGTTGTATTTATTTGTGTTGTCTGAAAACATAGAACCTAAGTTGGTTTTATGAGGCATTGGTATTCAGTGGTAGAATTCTTACCTTCCATGAAGGAGACCCAGCTTCAATTTCTGGACACCTATGTGCAGCCACCACCTGTTGCACAGTGGAGGATTATGGGTAGCTATAACGCTGAACAGGTTTCAGTGGAGCTTTCAGACTAAGATGGGCTGGGAAGAAAGGCCTGGCAATCTGCATTGGAAAAAAGCCAGTGGATCAGAACACTGATCTACAGCTGATCGTAGGGACCGCACTGGCCTGCAGTGTGTCCTTTTGTGCACGGGGTTGCCATGCTATGGGGGAGGGGGAGCAATTCGATGGCAGCTAACAAGAAGAACCAAAAACAAACTCGTTCCCATCTAGTCGTCCAACTCATAGCAACCCCATGAGGCAAAGCAGGACTGCCCCATGGGGTTTTCAAGGCTGTAAATCTTTATGGAAACTGTCCGTCATAGCATTTCTCTTGTGGCATTTGCTAGTGGGTTCAAACCACCAACCTTCAACCTTCGGGTTAGCAGCCAAGTGCTTAACTACTGTGCCTCCTAACAATAAGAAGTTAGTGGCAACTTAGACTCCAAATTATAAGGAGCGAGGAGGAAGACACCAAGTATGTTTGGAATAAGCTTGCTTCAGATGATTTTTCTCTTTCTGATTTTTCTGATTTTCTTGAGACTTTGTGTTCTCTGTTCAAATTAGGTTTCAGTTGGCAAAAATTGTTTGCAAGCCTCTGCCCTTGACTTTGAGATTCCTGCTGTTGCTGTGGGTGGAGTTGGAGTGGCTGGCCCTGAGGCTGCTGAGTCTCCCAGATGGGCTCCACCTGCCTCCTTTGATTGCTGCCGCATTCCTCCCAGCTTCCTGTCTGGCCCTCCTCCAAACGAGCCTGCCCAGTTCCACTTTCTGGAACCTCCCCTATCGCTAGGGTTCAAAGGTTCCAGGACTGGGACTTTAGTAAGAGCCAGAGGTGTATCTCCAGAAACTAGTGGCAACCACTAGTAATTGCGCTCCTCTCCAAACACCTGACACACCCATATTTTAGATAACTCTACCACAATATCAGCTCAAAATACAAGTCTAGCTCGTTAATCTTTTACTTAACACAATATAGCATTACGTGGAAATCACACCACCTTCTTTGCTTTCACTGATGCAAATTGGTGTATGATGTACTCAAAGTAATTTCTTTTTTTCAGTTTCTTTTTCTACACTCAGCAGAGCAAGATCACACAGTCTGCCTTGACTTCTAGAGGCTCTCAGATACTGAAGTATTAGCTTTAACTTGCTGAATGACCCCTCACAGTTGGTGATGGAAAATGCAATGGTTAATAGAAGTCACTGGGGGGTGGGGTGCCCCTCAGCAGTGGTACTGAGGGCATGTGCCATACCTGCCATACCTTAGATAAGGCTCTGGTTAGAGCTAACCCAAACTGGTGAACTTGTGGCAATTACACTTGTTAGCAGAAGGCTGCTTGCTGGGTGATCACAGAGCCTGGGTCAGTAGAAGTTTTGGTCTAGAATTTGGAGTCAGGTTTTATCACCACTCAGCATTATTGTGCCCCCCTCACTTCCTTCCTGGGTTCTCAGTGATCTTTTACTGAGTATATCCCCCCAGTTAATTTTCAAACCCAGTGCCGGCAAGTCAGTTCTGATTCGTAGCTTCTCTATAGGACAGTACAACTGCTCCATAGCGTTTCCAAGGCTGTATATCTTTACAGAAGCAGACTGCCATGTCTTTTTTCACATGCACCCCCCCCCACCCCCGCAGAGCAGCTGGTAGGTTCAAACTATGAACCTTCCAGGTAACAGTTGAATGCTTAATCACTATACCTCCAGGGCTCCTTCTTAATACCCCTAATACTAACTGCTGTCGAGTCGGATCTGACTCAATAGCGACCCCTCCTTGGGTTTCCTTGCATGGAGTGGCTTGTTGTTGTTGTTGTTGTTTGCCGTCGAGTCGGCCCCGACTCATAGCGACCCCTCCTTGGGTTTCCGAGGCAGTATCACTACGGAAGTAGGATTGCCC
>NW_006921684.1:6677656-6689579 GCF_000298275.1 Orycteropus afer afer
CCTGAGCTATCTCCCTGTGCATAAGCAGCCCTTCCTTCTCCCATGATTGTTCTCTCCAGGGCGTGTGTCTACTTGACCACCAGAGCTTCTTGATTTTGTAAATAGTATAGAATATTAGGGGGAGCCCTGGTAGCATAGTGGTTAAAGTGCTTGGCTGTTAACCGAAAGGTCGATAGTCTCTGGTAGCGTAGTGCCTAAGGCACTTGACTGCTAACCAGAAGGCTGGCGGTTTTCTGGAAGGCCAGCCACTCCTCAGAAGGAAGGTTGGGCAAATCTACCATAGTGATACTGCCTCAGAAACCCAAGGAGGGGTCGCTGTGAGTCAGGTCCGACTAGAAGGCATGTAACAACCACAACAATAGCTGTTCTGCAGGAGAAAGATGTGGCAGTCTACTTCTATAAAGATTGTTGTTAGATGCTGTCAGGGTGGTTCCAACTCACCGTGACCCTATGTACAGCAGAAAGAAACATTGCATGTTCCCAGGCCATCTTCACAATAGTTTTTTTTTATTTGAGTCCATAGTTGTAGCCACTGTGTCAGTCTGTTTCATTGAGGGATGTTTTGGTTACCTCAGTGCCACTCTAACAGAAGGTACCACAAATGGTATGAGTCGAACAAATAAGGATTTATTCTGTTACAGTTTTGGAGGCTAGAAGTCTGAGTTCCAAGTGCCAGGTTCTAGGGGCTGGGTGAAAGCCCCTCGACCTTGGGCTTCAGCTCTGCCTCTTGATCCTGGTGAAGCTGGAGGTTCTCTTCACTCAGGCAGCCGCTGGCTGCTGAGGCTGACAAACTCAAGGTTGACAAAAAGGCACAGTCCTGATACTAGCAAACCACACGGCAGGCCATTGATTCAAGTCCCATAAACAGTTCCAAGATGGGCAGACAATGTGGCAGGCTACTGAATAATGAATTGGCTGCATCCAGGATCCAAGTGTGCCAAAAGCTTGAGACCACATCTAAATATTCTTTTTTATACCAGGAGCAGACCTTCATCCCTAAAGCAACTTCTCAGCTGCTCATAGTAGATTCCACCATGGAGTTAATTAACAGCCTTATCATGGGGAATTCTACATCAAGCTGCCCAGCCAAGTTGACAAATAACCTTAACTATCACAATGGTCTTCCTCTCCTTTGCGGACCCTCTTATTTTACCCAGCATGATGGACCTCTCCAGGGAACGTTACTTCCTGATAACATGTCCAAAGTACATGAGACGAAGTATCTCCGTCCTCCCTTCTAAGGAGCATTCTGGCTATATTTCTTCCAAAAGATTTTATTCATCCTTCTGGCAGTCCATGGCATATTCAGTGTTCTTTACCAACACCATAATTCAAATGCATCAATTCTTATTTGGTCTTCTTTATTCACCGTCCAGCTTTCACATGCACAATGCAATTGAAAATACCATGCCTTGGGTCAGGTGCACCGTGGTCCTCAAATTGATATCTTTGCTTTTTAACACTTTAAAGAGGTCTTTTGCAACAGATTTACCTAGTGCAATATGTGGTATGATTTCTTGACTGCTGTTTCCATGGAAATTGATTATGGATCTAAGTGAAATGAAATCCTTGACAACTCCAAGCCTTTCTTTGTTTATCATGATGCTGCTTATTGGTCTGATTGTAAGGATTTTTGGTTTATGTTGAGGTGTAATTCATACTGAAGGCTTTAGTCATTGAAAACCCTATGGGATAGTTCTACTCTGTCCTATAGGGTCACTATGAGTTAGTCAATGGCAAAGGGTTATAGAATATTAGAAGGGGTCATGGTCCAACATGCTGCTTTAATAATCGGGGAAACTTAAGCACATGCCCTCTTTTGAAAAGCTAAAGATCAGCTGCTGCTTCTGTTCTGACCAAGACCTTGGAGCAGGGCTGTGAGAATAGTGCTGACTCACCTGTGGCCAGGTTCTCGTTCTAATTATCAAACAGGTGAGCTGGATTTGGATGTGCATTGCTCTGAGGCTGGTGATAATATTTCCTCCTTTGTTACCTGGCTCACCTAGAATCTGAAGAGAGTTAAACCAGTTGTGAAATATATCACCTTTCAGAAATGAATTGCATCTTAATTGGCCCTCTTTGAAAACATGTCAATCTGAAATTTTTAAGTCCCAGTGCAGTCCGGTAAGCCTCAATGTTGGGACCCAAGCAGGGGCACTCTGGGAAGACTGGTCCACCTCCAAGTATGTTTTCTGGCTCCAAACAAATGAGTGACTGTTTGACTATTGGCACACGACCCGGTTTTAAAAGTACAACCATATAGGGTATGGCGGATTGGAAACCAAGGGGTTTGTAAAGTGAGGTCATGGAAGGCACAGATGCAGCTCTTTTAATGTGTATCACAACTGCAGTTAATCTTATTAGCATGTTGGACCTGTGCCTGCTTCACTGCCCCCGGGTGTGTGAGGGTAGTTAAGGGGCATGCTTTGAAGGACTCGGGTTCTTTGATGATACAGATGGGTAACAGAAGCGTGTAAAACTTTGTATCTGGTATTATGCAGGCCTATGCATATTCATTCAGTTTTGAGAAGTGAGCAGAAAGCGTCAAGCATATTGGTAAGATGTACAAAAGAGGACGGATTGCAAATGTTGTCTTCTAGCAGTGGGCTCTAGGACCAGCATCAGAATCAATTGAATAGGAATGGCACCACTCTCCCGTGCCCAGTCCCATGCAAGATTTAAAAACATGTCTAGTTGAGAGGCAAGCATAAACACAGGAAACAGCAAACCATAGACGGGGGTTCTGCAAGGACGGGATGGGAGATAAATGAGGAGTATTGTAGTTAGGATGGCTTCCTGGGTGGGGTGTACCGAGAATATGCAGGACAGATTGGATGCTTACAGAGGGCTGGAATGTTCTAACTGAAGGGGATGAAGTGAGCACCGGGGTAGAGGATGAATATGCTGTTCTCAGAGTTAAAGCATGGGCTGACTGGTAGGGTGGTACGGTGGTAGGAGATGAGGTTAGGAGAGTATAGAGCCAATAGACATACACTGATCTCTTGTTCTCTTTTTCTTTCTTGCAAGTGCATTTAAGAGAGGGCTAGTGTAGTACTCCATCCTTGTAAGGCGGCCTCTTAGTTCTGTTTTTGAAAGTCCATTTCTTAGGCCATTACCAGTTGCTGTCACATCATGCTAACTCATGGTGACCCCATGTATGTCCGAGTGGAACTATACTAGGGTTTTCAGTGGCCGAATTTTTGGAAGTAGATCATCAGGCCTTCCTTCTGAGGCACCTCTGGGTGGACTCCAGTCTCCCACCTCCTGTTTTTAGGTACCATCTAAAATACCCACCTGGTCTCTTCACTGCTGTTCTTTTTTTTTTTTTTTTAATCATTTAATGAGTAGCCCTAGGGATAAAGAAGTTGTTTAAAATTGTCAGGTTCAGCAGCTGTGGTTTGGGTGTGCCGATACCCCTAATGAATACAGAACCCGCTCCCTAAGTAAACAGTTAATAAGAGAAAAGAAATACCTTTTGCTGATTCATTTACTCATAATTATTGAAGTTATATTCATAACATTTGAAATCTGTTTTCTTAAGGCTTCTTCACTCTACTTATGCAGGTTTCTTAGGGAGCTCTGGTGGTGTAGTGCCTAAGGCATTTGACTGCTAACCAGAAGGTTGGCAGTTCAAACCCACTAGCCACTCCTCGGAAGGAAGGTTGGGCAATCTACTTTTGTAGGGAGACTCCCTGGGAAACCCAAGGAGGGGTCACTATGAGTCAGATTTGACTCAATGGCAGTGAGTTTGGATTTTCAGTTTTCTTAAGGTTTCCTTGCTACTTATGCAGGTTTCTCAATTGCAGGACTTCTCAGAGCCTTTAGTGTTCTAAGAAGCTTTGGGAATCTCTAAGGGGAGGAAGAGACAGTATCCCTTTCTGTCCTCGCAACACCATGGAGGGTTAGTGTTCCATGGAACACTGCTGTTAGCAATGCTGTGTGCATCACCCATGTCCTTGTTCCCTCCAGCTGCCCCCACTTTCCCTCTTACTTTTCCTGCTCTAACAACAATGCATCTGTTGATACATGGAGAATGAAGGGGCTGTTATATCTCTCCCTTCCTTTCCTTTGCCTTTGGAAGCCTGGATAGAGTGATCACTTTACATGGCTGCAGTGGAAGAGATGCTACAAGATGAATCTGGGCAAGATGAGCCCCTAACTCCCATGTAAATGGAAATACAGCTTCAGCTCTGTGTCCTGCCATTGAACAATATCTTCCCATCTGCAGGGGAAAAAAAATCCCAATTCTAGAGTGGCCAGGCCAGGATGAATCAGCATTCCAGGGCCACACACCAAGATAAGTGTTGAGTCTCTAGACGTGGCACATGGCTGCTTGCCAGCATGGGACTGTGAGAACATGGCAGTAAACAGCATGCTGTGCTTTTAAGATCAAGAACAATAGAACCGAGAACCCCAGAGAGACCCCCAGAAACAACCGTTCTGATTCTTTCCTTAAGAATAGATTTTGTTTGCTTTAGAACAATTGTCTTTTTATTTTAATGTAGTATTTTCAAATTTTTTTTTTTTTTCCCCTTCTTCATGCTTCGTTTGCACCTGTGTACATTGCAGTCTAAGGAGCACTTGTGGAGTAGTGGTTAAAGCATTTGGCTGCTAACCAAAGAGGTTGGTGGTTTGAGCCCACCTACCACTCCGTGGGAGAAAGAGGAGGCAGTCTGCTTCCATAAAGATTACATCCTTGGGAACCATATGGGGGCAGTTCTACTCTGTCCTAAACGGGTGCTATAAGTCAGAATCAACTCAATGGCAGTGGTTTGGGTTATGTTACAGTTGGAGGCATTGGTGGTTCAGTGGTAGAATTTTCGGCTTCATCTGGGAAACCTGGGTTTGAGTCCCAGTCAGTGTACCTTATCTGCAGCCACCACCCATCTGTCAATGGAGCCTTGTGTGTTGTGATGATGCTGAACAGATTTCAGCAGAGCTTACAGACCTGGTCATCTACTTCCAAAACCCAGCCAGGGAAAACCCTATGGATCACAGTGATCCAATCTGCCGCCCATCGTGGATGGTGCAGAACTGGGTAGCGTTTTGTTCTGTCGTGCATGGGCTTGCCACAAGTCAGGGGCCTACTTGACAGGAGTTAACCACGTTACAGTCTAGGTTCACACTGTCCAATTCAGTACCGCTAACCACATGTTGCTATTTATGTTTAAATTATTTAAAATTAAATAAAATTAAAAGTTCCATTTCTTATTTCAAGTGCTTAATAGCCACTGCATTGGACAGGGCAAATTAGAATGAATGTACACAGATTGATAACATTTCCATTACTGCAGAAAATGGTACCGAGCAACACTGGTCTAGATTTCTTAAGTTAGGAAACCAAAAGGGAAGAACACGTTCAGCATTTCTCAAGCTGAAAGAACGGAAAGAAAATTTCAAGCCTCAAGTTGCTATACTGATGGAGTCTATGGACAAAATATTGAACAACAGGGGAAGCATTAAAAGGAGATGGAAGGAATATACAGTCACTGTACTAAAAGAACTGGTCAACATTCAACCAGTTCAGGAGGTAGCATATGATCAAGTACTGATGGTATTGAAAGAAGTCCAAGCTGCGCTGAAGACATAGACAACAAATGAGGCTCCAGGAATTGATGGAATACCTGCTGAGTTGTTTCAACAAATGGATGCAACACAAGAAGCACTCACTCATCTTCGCCAAGAAATTTGGGAGATAGATACCTGGCCAACCAACTGGAAGAGATCCATATTTGTGCCCATTCCAAGAAAGGTGATCCAACAGAATGTGGGAATTATCAAATATTATCATCAATATCACTTGCAAGTAAAATTTTACTGAAGATAATTCAAAACATTTGCAGCAACACATCAACAAAGAACAGCTAGAAATTCAAGCTGGATTCAGAAGAGGACGTGGAATGAGAGATTTTGCTGGTGTCAGATGGATCTTGGTTGAAAGCAGAGAATACCAGAAAGATGTTTACCTGTGTTTTATTGACTATGCAGAGGCATTCAGCTGTGTGGATCATAACAAACTATGGGTAACATTGTAAAGATGGGAATTCCAGAGCACTTCATTGTGCTCGTATATCAGACAGTGTTTCACTGCTATTCATAAGGGTTTCACCGGCCAGTTCTTTGAGAAGTGGGTGGCCCTTTCCTTCTTCCAAGTCTGTCTTAGTCTGGAAGCTCTGCTGAAACCTGTCCACCATGGGTGACCCTGGTGGTGTTTGAAATACTGGTGGCATAGCTTCCAGCCTCACAGCAACATGCAAGCCACCACAGTACAACAAAGTGACAAACAAGTGGTATTCATGTGGAACCTGTACATAGACCAAGAGGCAATTGTTCATATAGAACAAGGGGATACTGAATGTCTTAAAATCAAAAGAGATGTGTGTCAGGGCTTATCCTTTCACCATATTTATTCAGTCTGTATGCTGAGCAAATAATATGAGGAGCTGGACTGTATGAAGAAGAGTGTGGCATCAGGATTAGAGGAAGACTCATTAACAACCTGTGATATTTAGATGACACAGCCTTCCTTGCTCAAAGTGAAGATGGCTTGAAGTACTTACTGAAGAAGATTAAAGACTATAGCTTTCAGTATGGATCACATCACAACATCAAGAAAATAAAAATTCTCACAAGTGAACCAATAAGCAACATTATGGTAAAGAGAGAAAACATTGACATTGTCAAAGATTTAATTTTATTGGAATCTATAATCAGTGCTCATGAAAGCAGCAGTCAGCAAATCAAATGATGCATTGCATTGGGCAAGAGACCTCTTTAAAGTGTTAGAAAGAAAAAATGTCACTTTGAGGACTAAGGTGCACCTGACCCAAGCCATGGTACTTTCCAATAGCCTCATGCATGTGAAAGGTGGACAATGAATAAGGAACACCGAAGAAGAATTGACACATTTGATTATGGTGTTGGTGAATAATATTGAATATACCATGGACTGCCAGAAGACCAAACAAGTTTGTCTTGGAAGAAGTATGGAAAAGTGCTTCTTAGAAGGGAGGATGGCAAGACTTTGTCTCACATACTTTGGGCGTGTTGTCAGAAGGGACAAGTCCCTGGAGAAGACGTTGTGCTTGCTAAAGTAGAGATTCAGCAAAAAGAGGAAGACACTCAGTGAGATGGATTAACACAGTGGCTGCAACTGTGGGCTCAAGTACAGCAACAGTTGTGAGGATAGCACAGGACTGGGCAGTGTTTTGTTCTGTTATACATAAGGTTGCTATGAGTCAGAACCATTTTGACAGCACCTAACAAAAGCAGTGGTGGTCTGGAGTCCTTACCTGAAAAAACATTCTGGGTCTCCTCAGTATCTCTACATACTTTCATGTCATAGAGGTGTGGTACTGAGTGTGAAGATTGTTAGACAGATAATCAGTATAAATACAAGGCTCTCACCAGCGGCTCTTCTTACACTCATTTATTAGGGTTGCATCAGACATACATCCAGACTAGAAGACCCCTGTAAGGCTATGCAGGTTTAGCTTTCTGGACAGACCTTTTAAAGTTGGTATTTGTCATAGGGTCTCTCCATTTTGCATCTCTAAAAGAAATCTCAGAGCAGTTTTTTTCCCCCCTTCTCTTATTGTAATCTAGTTTAGAATCACCTAACTTAACCTGTTGAAAATTCCTTTTGAGTTCCCATGCTGCTTGTTCTCTAGCTTCTGGAAATCACCCAGTGACTTACTGAACACCGTGCTTGAGTGCAAACCTGCTCGGGTATACATATAGGCCCCTCCGTGACTGTGGTGGAAAGGTCTCCCCAGAGAAGGTTTTTCTCCTTCAGTCAGGTCCATGGTATTTGATGTCCTTACTGGAACAGAACCTGCAGGACAACTAAAGGAGTAGCACCGAGAACTGATTGAACTTACATTTTCCCTGAATTCCATTTGCAGGAGGGACTCACTACTCCAGGAAATGTGTGATCTTTGGTATGAAGGTATACAGCACAAGGCTAGGACCTATCTCTGTACTGCACTGGGTACCCCAGTCTGTTGGGACATCAGTAGGCAATTGCTTGTTTCCAAAGCTGGCAGTGAGGTACAACAGGTAGAAACTGACCTGTTGGTCTGGTCAGTTTACTCTTCACTGACACCAGTCTTAGCCAGGTGTAAAAGCAGCTTTGTATGAGAGCTGTGGAATGCCCCCTAATGAAAAGAGGGGATCATGACACCATGTAGTGAGTGTCCATCATACACTGGTGTCAGGTACTATGTGTATATTGTATCAGTGCTGTCTGCTTTTTTGAGGGTACAGGGTGGAGAAAGGGCCTGTAGTTTTAATTCTTAAGGAAGTCTATGACTCATAAAAAGAGGTGGTGGTGGGGTGTGGTTAAGAGTAAAGATTATTAGACTGTCAGCCAAGAAAGGGTAGGAAGGCAGGGACCACAGTGGTCTCTCCCAGCTTTAAGTACTTGGCACAGAGCCTGGCACCAGTTGTTGTTGTTAGGTGCCGTTGAGTTGTTTCTGACTCATAGCGACCCCATGCACAGCAGAATGAAACACCACCCGATCCCGTGCCAGCTCCATGATCCTTGCTATACTTGAACCCATTGTCGCAGCCACTGTGTCAATCCATCTCTTTGAAGGCCTTCCCCTCTTTCGTCGACCCTCCACCTTACCAAGCATGACATCCTTCTCCAGGGAATGGTCCCCTCTGACAACATGACCAAAGTAAGTGAGTCTGGCCATCCTTGCTTCCAAGGAGCATCTCAGCTGTACTTCCCGCAGGACAGATCTATTAGTTCTTTTAGCAGTCCGTGGTACTTTCAGCACTCTTTGCCAACACCACAACTCAAAAGCATCAACTCCTCTTCAGTCTTCCTTATTCATTGTCCAGCCCTCACATGCATATGAGGTGATTGGAAATATCATGGCCTTGTGCCAGGCACCAGTAGGCACTCATATAAGTAGTTGTTGAGTAATGGGGGTTGTATTATAGCTTTATAATAGTCCTATAAAGTAGATATTGTTCTACACATTTTACAGAGATGAGAAAACTGAGGCTGTTTCTCTGGTCCCACAGCTACAGAGTGTCACAGCTGTGACTCAGACCTCAGTGTGTGTCTACCATAGCCCACGGGCCTCCAGCAACCGAGAGGAGGGAGCAGTAAGGGTATACTCATGTTCTCCCTCTTTCTTGCTCACATTTGCTTTCTTTTTAGTTGTTTGTTTTGTTTTATATTTCAATATAATTTCTAAATTACAGCAAAGTTGCAAGAATAGTTTTTTTTTTAAAAAAAAAAAAACTTCTCTGACCCTTTGCCTAGATTATTGCTGTGTGCCATCCATTGAGTCAGTTCTGACTCATGGCAACCCTACAGGACAGAGTCGAACTGCTCTCTAGGGTTTCTGACACGGTAATCTGTACAGAAGAGCTCCAGGCCTTTTCTCCAGCAGAGCACCTGGTTCGGTTTGAACCACTGACCTTTCAGTTGTCAGACAAGTGCTTAACTGTTGCGCCACCAGGACTTTCTTTACCCAGATGGGTAGGGGTATATTCTTGGAAAGTCTGGCTTGTAACAGGACATTGGTCCACACTACTCCTATGTCTCTGTGAGCTAAGGTGTGTCCCTTATGAGAAAAATAGCTGAAAACAGCAAAACACAGTGATGTGACTCCACCCAGGAACTGCAGCTAACCCCAAGAGCAACTCTCAGAGGGCTTGCTGGATGAAAATATGAGAGATGAATCTAGGGTTTATCATTATATTTGGAAGAACTCGCCTTGTAAGAAATTTGAGGGTTTGGTAAATATAAAATGAAAGTGACTTATACAAGGATGACTTGTAGCTTACCAAACAGACGCTCTCAGGCGCGACATCACATCCTTACCGTCTGCCAAGAACAATACGCCATGCATTATTCACCGACTGCTGCACTCCATGCCATTTCCTCCTCTCACCATCACAATTAAAGATTCATGTTTATACTTGGTGTTTTGTCTGTTCCATACCCACCATGCTTTTTTTTTTTCCCAACTCTCCTTGCTTTCTCACCCTTTGTACCTGTTGTTTCTACTTTTCCCCTTCTGTATTCTGTTTTCTTCTCTCCCTCCTTCTAGTTAATACACTATGTTCCCAAAGGCTCATATTTCCCATGTGGTGACAGTGGTGATTCGATGACAGAATTCTCACCTTCCACGTGGGAGACCTGGGTTCGATTCCTGGCAGTGCACCTGTGCATAGCCACCACCCATCTCTCACCAGAAGCTTGTGTGTTGCTGTGATGCTGAACAGATTTCACTGGAGCTTCCAGGCTACGATGGGCTAGGAAGAAAGGCCTGGCAGTCTGCTTCTGAAAATCAGCCAGCGAAAACCCTGTGAACACAGCGGGCTAGTCTGCAGCCAGTCATGGGGTTGAGGCAGAACTGGGCAGCATTTGGTTCAGTGGTCACCACGAATTGGAGGCTGACTCAATGGCATCTAACAACCACAGATGGTTCCCATCATTGCTCACCGTGTTTGGGGGAAGGGTGGGAGGATTTGAGAGGAAGGAAGATGATCTGTTTTAACAGTCTGTACCCAGTTCTGACACGAAACAAAACCAATGTTTCCTGCGCCAGGGCCTGCGCCTCTGTACCTTCTCCCCCTGCCACAGACCCCTCACTCAGAGAAGCAGTGCTTGCTTAATTTATCACTTTTGGAGCTTTTTTTCCCACCTCCTTCATTCCTCTCTCGTACTCAACCTGTGCTAAACAGTAAGCACTGGGAGGGCGGGTAATGTCTGCCTTGTGAAATCTCATATCCTAAGCTTGCGCAAGTGCCTGGCATGCAGCAGAAGCTTGGCAAATATTTGTTGAATGTACAGGCCATGGTTTGTGGCCTTGGTTTAGGATTGCTAATTAAACGCACTGCCATCGAGTCAGATCTGATTCACAGTGACCCCTCCTTGGGTTTCTGAAGGAATATCACTAGGGAAGTAGATTGCCCAACCTTGGGGGAGGGGGGGCTGGTAGGTCTGGTTAGCAGTCAAATGCCTTAGGCACTACGCCACCAGAGTTCCTGGATTGCTAATTAGTTGACTTAAAAATACAGGATCACAGCCATTTATGCCTGGGAAACCCAACTCTATGAGTAGGGTCCAACTTGACAGCACATAACAACAACATAGTTTCCTTGGTCTTTAATTTGAGAAGAAAGCCTGTTTCATAAGCATGTCTCAGTTATTTACATGTGAGTGATCCAGGGAAAGTTTCTCTTTCTAGACAGGCTGGCTTCCTTGATTTTCCCCTAAGCATCTGGGACTGTTTCCTCTGTCCTGCTGATGTGAAGGGACATAAGGGTGGTGTTAAGTCTGATAGATAGACTCATGATGACCTGTATACAAAAGAACAAAACATTGCCTGGTCCTGCATCATCCTCAGGGCTGCTGGCATATTCTAGTCCATTGTGGCTGATGTGCCCATCCATCTCACTGAAGGTCTCCTTCACCTTTGTTGGCCCTCTCCTTTTCCTCCTGATGATGTGTCCAAAGCAAGCAAGTTAGACAGTGTTCTGGTGTGATTGGTAAAGTTTTTATTGGTAATTTTTGGAAGTAGATCTCCAGGCCTTTCTTTCCTAATCTAGAAGCTCCACTGAAACCTGTCCACCATGGGTGACCCTGCTGGTATTTGAAATACCAGTGGCATAGCTTCCAACAGCATAGCAACACACAAGTCATGGTAGTAGGCCAAACTGGGTGGTTGTGTAACCCACCAGGAGATTGTATGTATGTATATGTGTGTGTGTGTGTGTGTATGGGAGCTCTGGTAGCATAGTGCCTAAGGCACTTGACTGCTAACCAGAAGGCTGGTGGTTCAAACCCACCAGCCGCTCCTCGGAAGGAAGATGGGGAACTCTACTTCCGTAGTGATACTGCCTCAGAAACCCAAGGAGGGGTTGCTATGGGTCGGGTCCAACTCGATGGCACATAACA
>NW_006921684.1:6690414-6710770 GCF_000298275.1 Orycteropus afer afer
CTGTCTCTCAATTCGTTGAAGATACCTAAATATAATTCTTTTGAATTCCTTATCAGGGAGTTCCAATGCTGTGTCTTCCTCAGGGATGTGTTTTGTCTGTATGCTGGTTTCTTGTTTCTCCTGCTTTCTCTTGCTTCTTTGTGTGGACTGTGATGCTCTGTTGTCTCTGAGGCATTGTGACGTTTTAGTGTTTATGTAGATATATATATTTTTTGCATTATTAATTATTATGATTTGAGTGAAAATTCACAGAGCAAATTCAGTTTCCATACAGCAGTTCACATACACTTTGTCTCATGACATTGACTACCATTTACCCCAATCCAGCAGCTCCCCTCTCACTTCCTCCCGATAGTTACCTCTTCCATGTGTCCATCCCTCCATGCAGTCCTGCCCCCTGAGCTATCTCCCTGTGCACAACAGCCCTTCTTTCTCCCATGATTGTTCTCTCCAAGGAGTATATCTACCTCAGGTAAATGTTCAATTACTATGCCTGTCTTTTATTTGACTGGAAGCTACAGGTGTGGGTTCAATTCCAGATCTGAAGGGCAGCTAGAGACCGTAGTCTCATTGGTTCCACTAGGCTCTATCAGATCAGCAAACCTGCCCCCCTCTTCTTTTCCTCCCAAATGATTTTGAGTTTTGTTCCACATTGTTATCCCTCCCTATCCAGGATCTCCTACATAAATACCCCTCCGAGTGGTTGACAGTGGTAGCCAGGCACCATCTAGTTCTTCTGGTCTCATAGTCGTATAGGCTGCGGATCGCATGGTGCACCAGTGACTAGGACTAATTGTTTCCATGAATCTTTGGTTTTCTTCATTCTTCTTTGCTCTGGACGAGGAGAGACCCATCGTTGCATCTAGATGGCTGCAAGCTTTTTAAGATCCCAGTTGCTACTCACCAAGTAGGAGGTGGAACAATGTTTTGTGTCGTATGTTATGCCAATTGAGCTTTATGTCCCCTCCGACTATGATCCTGAGCCCACAGCTCCAACTACTCACTTCCTCTGGGTAGCTGGCTGTGTCCCTTGTCAGTTCTACCATACACATGGGAATTCTTACAGATCATACAAATACACTTATAGGACCATTGTCTGCCAACCCTATCTATGGTCTTAGGTACACTCCCCACTTCATAGACATACCTAGTAGTTCAGCCTGTCCACCCATCTATCTACCCGTATCCCCATGTTTGCCTTCACTGACAATGCAGTACTGTATGTGCAAAAGGTTCATCCTTGTTGTCTGTACCTCCCATGTACCTGTCTGTCTTCCTCTTCCTTAGTGCCACCATGTTGACCACTCACATTTTGTCCATTGCCCTTCTCTTCACCCAAAGCAATACTTATCTCTACCTATCTAGCAGTGTTCCCTCCCCTCCCCTTCCACCCCTGGTAACCAACAAAGAAAATTTCCTTCCACAGATAATCCTTTCCTTGACTTTTACAATAACAGACTAAAACAATATTTGTCCTTCTGCGATTGACTTACTTCACTCAGCATAATGTCCTCCAAGTTCATCCACATTATGCGGTGTTTTGCAGATTCTACATTATTCTTTAGGGTTGCAGAGTATTCCATTGTGTGTATGTACCATAGTTTTGTTATCCATTCCTCAGCTGATGGACGCCTAGGTTGTTTCCATCTTTCGACTATTGTAAATAGTGCTGCGATGAACATGGGTGTGCATATGTCTGTTCTTCTCATGGCTCTCACTTCTTTAGGATATATACCTAGTAATGGAATGGCTGGGTCAAATGGTATTTCTAATTCCAACTTTTTAAGGAATTGTCATACTGCTTTCCACAGTGGTTGTACCATTTTACAGTCCCACTAGCAGTGTAATTCAGAAGACAGCTGCCTGGCCAACTGACTGGAATAATCCGTATTTATACCCATTCCAAAGAAAAGTGATCTAACAGAATGTGGAAGTTATCAAACAATATTATATGCAAGTAAAATTTTGCTGAAGATAATTCAGAAATGGTTCCAGCAGTGTATTGACAGGGAACTTCCAGAAATGCAAGCTGGATTCAGAAAAGGACATGGAACAAGGAACATCATTGCTAAGGTCGGATGGATCTTGGCTGAAAGCAAAGAAAACCAGAATGATGTTTACTTGTGTTTTATTGGCTATGCAAAAACACTAGACTGTGGATCATAAAAAATTATGGATAATATTGTGAAGAATTCCAGGACACTTAATTGTGCTCATGAAGAACCTGTACGTAGACCAGGAGACTGTCATCAAATAGAACAAGGGGATACTACATAGTTTAAAATCACAAACTGAGTGCATCAGGGTTGTATTCTTTCACCAACTTATTCATCTTGTATGCTGAGCAAATTATCCAAGAGATTGGACTGTATGAAGAAGAATGTGGCATGAGGATTGGAGAAAGACTCGTTAACAACCTGCCTTATGTAGATGACGCAACCTTGCTTGTTGCAAGTAAATATGACTTTGAGCCACCTACTAATGAAGACCAAAGATTACACCTCAACATAAAGAAAACAGTATGGATTACACCTCAACATAAAGAAAACAAAAGTCCTCACAACTGGACCAATAATCAGCATCACGATAAATGGAAAAAGGATCAAAGTTGTCAAAGGTTTCATTTTACTTGGAGCCATAGTCAACACCCATGGAAGCAGTAGTCAAGAAATCAGATGACGTATTGCCCTGGGCAAATCTGTTGCAAAAGACATCTTTAAAGTACTGAAGAGCAAAGATGTCACTTTAAAGACTAAGATGCGTCTGAATCAAGCCATGGTATTTTAAGTTGCCTCATGTGCATGTGAAAGGTGGACAGTGAACAAGGAAGATGGAAGAAGAGTTGATGCTTTTGAGTTCTGGTGTTGGCTAAGAATACTGAAAGTACCATGGTCTGCCAGAAGAAGGAACAAATCTGTCCTGGAAGAAGTGCAGCTGGAATGCTGCTTGGAAGTGAGAACAGCTAGACTTTGTCTCACCTACTTGAGTCATGTTGTCAGAAGGGACCATTCCCTGGAGAAGAATTTCATGCTTGGTAAAGGGGAGGGTCAGTGGAAAAGGGGAAGACTCTCAATGAGACGGATTGACACAGTGACTGCAACGATGGGCTCAAGTATAGCAAGGATTGTGAAGATAGCGCATGACCGAGCACTGTTTCATTCTGTTGTACATAGGGTTGCTGTGAGTCAGAGCTGACTCAGCAGCACCTGACGACAACAATATCATATGTGTGTATGTATCTATATATATGGGTGTATATATATATATATATGGGAGCTCTGGTAGCATAGTGGCTAAGGCACTTGACTGCTAACCAGAAGGCTGGCGGTTCAAACCCACCAGCCACTCCTTGGAAGGAAGGTTGGGCAATCCTACTTCCATAGTGATACTGCCTCGGAAACCCAAGGAGGGGTCGCTATGAGTCAGGGCTGACTCGACGGCACCTAACAACAACAACAACAATATATATATATATACACACGTATGTATGTATGTCTGCTGTTGTATATGTACAACTGGCCGTCTTTAATGGCAAGTCTTTCGTTTCTCTAATTCCTCATAGAGAACCATCTTGCCCCATTGGTCATAACAGTGAAAGCAGCCTCAGATCTAACCAGACTCTGTTAGACCAAGAAACACTGTAGAGGTATCATCCACCCTAGTCCCTTCATTTGACAGGAAACCTGAAAAGGTTAGTAAGCCCCAAGGCATGGGGTTAGTGGAGACAGACTCAGATGAGAGCCCAGGGCTTGCTGGGATGGTAGCCCTTTCAAGTGCCCTTTTGCCTTGCCATCTCCACATCCCACATCTGTGAGATTCTCAGTCTCTTATTGTGGATGTTCTAGTATATGCCATATGCTCAAATACTAGGGGTGGAGTGAATGTAGAAACAAAGACTACCTTATTTTCTTCTTTAGTTATGACTCCAACTAGTTAATTGTGGATTACAAAGAGCAGGGTCAACAGAGAAATGTACTATATGTTTTAAGTTTCTTTGAAAATAGTCATTGAGGCTTCCGACAAGTTATTTTAATCCACAGCTTTTTTTTTCCTCCTTTCTTTCTCTAACCAGTGACACCAAAAATAAGATTGCTCTGGGGTTTTACAGGGAGCTCTGGTGACATAGTGCTTAAGGCATTTGACTGCTAACCAGAAGGCTGGCGGTTCAAACCCACCAGCTATTCCTTGGAAGGAAGGTTGGGCAATCTACTTCCATAGAGATACTGCCTCAGAAACCCAAGGAGGAGTGGCTATGAGTCAGATCCAACTCATCAGCAGTGAGTCTGAATGAGAGGTTTTACATTGGCATAGACCCAATGGTCTTTGAGGCTTGCCCTGAAGCTAGATAATGAATATAGGATCTTGTGCTGATATCGCTCCAAGTTTATAAACTGACCTGTTAGCCTTCACCAGGACAGGACTGAAGTTAAAAAGTTACCAATAATTTATAATCAGCACACCCTTCTCAGGGTCTGAAATCAAGGTACTTGAGACTTAGAGGATGAAGAATTGCTTCATACTCTCTCTCTTTGGTTTCTTGCAAGTTCTGTAGTACCCATGCCATGTGTATTTATAACACCAGGTCACAGTGAGTAGTGGGAACAAACGCCTGCTTGTGTAATAACCAGCTGTGAGGATGCAGAGATGTGTCTGGCTAGAAGAGGACCAATTTAAAGGTTTTATTGGGGGGGCGGGACGGGCATAAATCATCAGATGTTAATTGTTCTTCCTCTTTCCATCTTGAAGATTAGTTTAAGACCCTTCTTCTCTTCTGAGTTGCTCAGATTTGAATCTGATTATACAGCCTTTCTTTATCTAACCTTCCAAAGAACATAGTAGACATGGATTAAAATGGAGTTTGGGTTTTTAACTAGTTAGGCTTTCCTTTTGAAGCCACTTGGCCTCTAAGTCTCAGAGCTCTTATCTGTAACGTGTGGGTGCTGACTAGCTCCTTTCAGGGAGGATAAATGGGAGGCCTAGTGTAGTAGTACTTAACAGGTCTCAGTGAGGGTTGGTGGGCTTTCGATCAGATTGCAGCTAATTTCCTAACTTCTACAAACAGTTAAGTTTCTTTTGGCAGGTTAATTCACTTCTTAGGACTTGATCTCTTCATCTGGAAACAGAATAATTCTTACTCGGTTAGGTTGTTGAGAGAATTAAATGTGATACAGGTTAGATGCCTGGTATACTTGGCTTTGTTAGGGTCACAAAACATGGCAGTTGGGCTAGCTGTGATCCCAGATGAGCCATAGCATTTTACGGGACTGGATGAGCTCTAGACACTACATCATTAGTGAATTCTTCACAGTGATAAGAACATTTAGTGAATACTTTCCAACTTGCCACCCTCACACTTCCTGGGCATGTGTGAGGAAGGTAGGGAAAGTCTGACTACTTGTGTTTTCACATGGGGATTTCTTTGCAAGATAAACTACCCTTTGGTAATTTTGTATAGTTTGGCAGATTAGTGATAGTTCCAGTTAATGTTTATTAACTACTGTACTATAGGAAAGGAACTCTGGTGGTGCAGTATTAAAGCATTCGACTGCTAACCAAAAGGTCAGTGATTTGAACCCACTAGCTGCTCTGTGGGATAAAGATGAGGCAGTCTTCCGTAAAGATTTATAGCCTTGGAAACCTTAAGGGGCAGTTCTACGCTGTCCCAGATGGTCACTGTGAGTTGGAATTAACTCAATGGCAGTGGGTTTGATTTTTTTGGTTATACTATAGGATCGCTATGAGTTGGAATTGACTCAGTGGCAGTAAGTTTGGGTTTGTACCTTGCTTTTTACATCCCTGAGTGATGCATAGGTTTGCTCTTGGTTTGAATCCACTCCATGGCACCATGAAAGGCCTCGCAATCTACTTCCGTAAACTTGTTTCTGTTGCCGTAGAATTGATTCCAACTCATCGTGGCTCCATGTGTACAGAGAAGAACTACATCGTAGGATTTCAAGGTTGTAATTTCAGAAGCAGATCACCAGGCTTGTTTTCTGAGGTGCCTCTGGACCAGTTTTTACTAGTACTCAAGTGCTCAGCCATTTGTACTGCCCAAGGAACACTCCTGTAAGGTTACAGCCATTGAAAACTCTGTGTAGTGTAGATAAATATTATAAAGCTATAAAGACCATAAAGTTAATAGAGAAAGCCTTTTTGGTATGTATCTATTGTTTAAAATAGAAATGGTAACTGAGCAGGTATTCTGAGGAAGTGGTGTTTCTGCAGAAGGAAAATTTAGCAGGACAGTTTTTCAATTATATTAAATGAATTATTGCTTTTAGTTGCTGACAAAATAATTTTATTTGCTGTATCCCCCAGTGCCTTAGGCTGGGTTCTCTAGAGGAGCAAAACCAATGAAGCACGTGTGTGTGTGTGTGTGTGTGTGTGTATAGAGAGAGTGATTTATTTCAAGGAAATGGCTCACACAGTTTTGAAGGCTGGTAAGTCCAAATCTATGGGTCATATGTCAGGCTGGAGGCTTCTTCTAACTCATGTGGTTGCAGAGGCTGACACCCAATATTGGCAGGTCAGACTGCAAGCTGCTGGCCCACCTCCCAAGAACTGAAGGTCAGAGGATGACAAGTCGGATGCAGGATTAAGAGAATGAGCTTTGCCAGAACATCCGCATATATTGGATGTAGACCACACTCCTAAGGAAACCGTTTGGCTTTCAACTGATAGGCTGCTTGCATCAGATCACAAAATGGAGGGTAATTACATTCTATTACATTATGGAAAAGCAATCAGTCCCATCATTGTCTGACAAACCACAGAGAATCATAGCCTAGCCCAGTTTAACACGTAATATTAACCCTCAAACCCAGACAGGCTATAATCTTGAAAGAAAATGAACCATACTTTGTGAGTGAGCTTGGAGAATTTGAAAGAGAGGAGTGTGTGTGTGCTTCAAGGTAAAATGCACCATGGTTGTTCTTGTGTGGAATGTGAAAAAAAAAAACCGTGGCTCTTCTGCATTTGTTTATTTATTTATTTTTCTGTGATTGCTTATGTGTGGCATGATTTATTTTTCTTCTAGGATGTGGAGAAAGAGAAGGAAACCCACAATTACCTCAGCAAAGAGGAAATCAAAGAAAAGGTTCATAAATATAATTTAGCAGTCACAGACAAATTGAAGATGACCTTGGTAAGCACTCCCATTACTGTTTAGGTTGACACTTAAGACAAATATAAGTTGCTCGTACTACAGTTTGTATATTTTTAAACCTATGAATAACATTTGCAGAGTTTTAATGGTCAAGGTATGCACAATAGGAAAATGGAGTATTTCTGCATCTTTCAAATCCATATTTAGAAATACCTTGAGATCTCAAAATGAGTTGCTGAGTTTGCCTTTAAAAAGAGGAAACATATCTTAAAAATTTATTTGGAAAAAAGTTTGAGATCCCAAAAGATTTTTAACATTGAGTGTAATCATTGCCCATTTCACTTGTGGGTGTGTATGTATGCACGTTTATGTATATAAAGTAACTCTGATTCCATCAAGACCTCAGAGATGTTTTATGTAAACAAATTTGAAAGTATTATGAAAAGGATTTTGTGTCCGTGGGTTAGAATATAAATGAGCTGGAATATTTCTCAGCTGGTTGTTGGTAGAAGCTGAGGTGTATAATATTCAGTTTCCTACCCGTTGTGGTTACAGGTTTCTACAGCATTGTAGCACACAGTTTGAAGCATAGTGGGAGTGAAGGTGTAGGAGGGAGAAAGGGACAGGGCTTGGGGACAATGAAATGAGCTGACAACAAAGATAGAGTATTCATGGTCTTGGGGACTGAGCTGTGTCTGCCTTGCCCGCCCACTTGGTGACCTTCCATGTGGTGCCTGCCATCTCTTGGTGCCAGTTTCTGGGGCCCTTGGACCCCTGGTACTCAATTTGTTTTCTATGAACTGACAGTTCAGCAGAGGACAGGGTAATCTGTTTAAAATAGGCTCTACTGAATTCTGTGACCCTTAGGGGAAGAGCTTTAAAATAGAAACGCTTGTGGTAAAGGATCCCTTTCCTTTTCCAGTGGGACTCCACCAAAGATGGGGAACAGGTCAGACAATCCCAAGATTCTTCTTCATTATTCCACAGTGGTATTTTTCCTTTTTTCACACACATTTTTTATCAAAGGAGAAAAATTCCACTTGCCATGTTTCCCACCTGCATGGAGACGAAAAGAGACACAAATTTCCATATTATTTCAAACACAAAAATTTAAGCATTATATAATGCTTTCTATAAGCGTGAGCAAGTGAATTAGTATTGTAAATTGGTCTTTTGGAAGTGAGATAATGGACCAAAAAAATGTTTCTAATGTTCTACTGTAACTGTGTCTTTTATAACAGCTGAGGATTTGTTTTAGTAAAGCATTACTATAATTTTTTTCCTAAATATACTGAATATGGAAAAAAGTGAAAAATCAGACCATTTATTACTACTTTTGGCAATTCACAAAATTGTAGTTCTACCATAAATTAGGAGAAGTACCTGTAATGTCTGTAGTTAACATTGTAGCTAGAATTTATTTTAAAAATATTGTTGCTTGAGATACCTGAAAGGCATCATTTTGTATCTCATGTGAGAGAGGATGTAGGCTGTGTAACAAAAGTGTAGACAAAATTTGTAATCTAACACATATCATAATAGCCACTAGGAATGAACTTGTCAACTCATTGTTTACATAGGTATTTCATAGTCCTAATTGTGACCTTCCTTTTTTGTGTAATATTTAGTTGTCATTTGAGGATGATGTTTTCCTTTGAGCATTTAGCCTATGCATATTTCCCAAGGCTTAATAAGCTTTGTGGTTTGCCTAGCACTGGTTCTAAGGGAGTTGTGCCCTCTCCTCTGGGCCCTGACCTTTCACATGTAGCCACAGAGGCATGGGTGATCAGGGCACATAGACTTCAGTGGTTATACCGTTAGGACGGCATCATCAGTCGCCATGTTTGCCCTGACACTGTTGCCTCTGGAAGCACCTTGCTGGGGTGTGTTATTGTCCCCCTGAGATCACTCCTTTAGGGAAAAGCACCACCACAAAGCTATAAAAGAAAAAGACAAGGAAAAAGAGTGTTTGACCTTCCTCATCTGGTTTGATATGCTCTGTTATGGATTGAACTGTGTCCCCCAATATATGTGTTAGAACCCTAACCACTGCCCACACACACACACACACACCTATAGATGCAGTCCCATCTTGGGGGAGGGTTTTCTTAGTTATATGTTAATGTGACCATATCATTGTGTAGGGTGTTTTAAATTTCAGTTTTTGAGATATAAAAAGAGCAGATTAGACAAAGCAGCAAGGAAACAGAAGTAGGTGAAAGAGAGAAGTCACATGGAGATGGCCAGGGAGCCTAGGAACACAGGAGCCAGAGAAGCGAAGATAAAGAACTTCCTTAGAATGGACAGAGACAGACACTTCTAGAGCCAGTGCCCAGAATCCAGACCTCTAGCCTCCTAAATTGCAAGAAGATAAATTACTGTTCATTAAAGCCACCTACTTCTGTTACAGCAGAATTAAGAAACTAAGACATTCCTTTCTTGTAAAATGTTCTCAACTCACCTAAGTGTGTGCTTTCCTTCCCTCTTCAGAATTCCAATGGGATTTACACTGGCTTCATTAAAGTACAGATGGAGCTCTGCAGACCTCCACAGACTTCCCAGAATCCTGGAAAACTCACTCCCAGTAGCAATGGCTGTATGAACACACTTCATATCAGCAGCACAAACACTGTCGGGGAAGTGATTGAGGCCCTACTCAAGAAGTTTCTCGTGACTGATAGCCCTGCCAAGTTTGCACTTTATAAGCGTTGTCACAGGGAAGATCAAGGTACACCGCCATGCTTGCAATTAAAGCAGTCTCTGCTTTTATTTATGTCTTTTGACCTCATTAGCAGAAAGACTTACGGGTGTGTCTATGTCAGTTATGTCAAAGCCTGGGGGACAGGTTCTGTGAGCCATTATGATTGGAGCATGCACTTAATTTCCTGGCTGGCTGTTTTTGAGTTGGATAGTTGGGAGTCTGAGGGAGCACAAAGGCACCCCCATGTGATGGGCATTTGGAAGCTTTGATGGGATGCACATGGGGGTGGCTTTGCTTTTTTTTTCGTTTTTGTTTTGTTTTTTAATGCTCATTAAGGCAAAAATAAATACCTCTGTGCTTGAATTTTCAGTCGCACGTTCCATATTTGATCTGTGTGTGAGCACAGAGTGATGTAGTGGACTTGAGGATGGAGAGATACTGTGTGTATTATGGCACATCCTCTGACTTTCTGATGTAAATGGTGCAGCCCTGGATTCTTCTGTTTCCTCAGCTTGTCTTGCTTGATGTTACACTGGGACATACTGGCACCCTGCCCCCCCCGAGAGGCACCTAAAGTCAGTGAATAACATTTTGATCTGGGGTCTGTCTGTCTGAACTTAATACCTACATTCAGTGGATAGAAAGAAAATATTAAATTACTGCATGATACTGAATAAGGTATTCCAGGTCAGGCAGTTGAGCAGAAATTGATATGAGTGGTGGACAGTAATAATCTAGTTATTCCCTAAGTGCCAGTTTGAAAATTGCGTGTGTAGATGTGAGCAGTAAGCTATTTAAGTTTGTCTGGTTTTTCTGGGCAAAGCCTAAAGCAGCTATAGAAGAAAATAAGCTAACCTGGACCTGATACTGTCCTCCAGTTGCACGAGAATGAAACCCAGGCAGATACTGAGTCTGCAAACATTTATTGAAGATGTATCACAGCTGTTGTGTGCCATTGAGTCGATTCTGGAATAAAAAGATGAAGTGACCAGGATGCCTGTCCCCAAGAAGCCGCAGGCTTAGCTGCAGGGGGAGTTTGTATTTACAGGGAAATCTGTACCTACAATACAGACAGACTTGCACTGGAGATGTATACATTTGTATGTGGAAATGCCAAAATAATGTAGATGACCTCAGGTGGCACTTTCATCTTGCCAGCTCCTTTGACTGCTTACCTAGACTTGAGCTGCACAATCTGACAGTAATAGCATCTCACTGAAATGCTACCCTCAGGAGCGCTGGTGGCACAATCATTAAGCACTCGGCTGCTAAGCAGAAGGTCAGTGATTCAAACCCACCAGCTGCTCTGTGGAAGAAAGACGTGGCAGTCTGCTTTCTTAAAGGTGTGTAGCCCTTATGAGGCAACTCTGCTGTCCTGTAGAGTTGCTAGGAGTTGGAATCAATTTGACTGCAGTGGGGTTTTTTTGCTGGCAAGACTTTGAATACCATAGGCTGGGTACCCTGTGTGTGATGTGTGTGGACAGCATGGGACACATACAGCTGTCCTTGAAGCCACCAGAGCTTGTGTTCTGATTGCTTGGTCGTTTGCAGATGCTGATTCTAAATATTAATCTGCAGAGAGATTTGCTCCTAAAACTGTGATTTCATGTTTTTGGATGGTGTACTTTTACTGTTGTTAAGAGTTTAGTTTCTTATCTTGCTTTCTAAAAGGAAGAGTATAACTAATTATAAGCATATTTTGGGACTGAACCAGTTGCTGTCAAGTCAGCTCTGATCCATGGTGACCCCATGTGTGTCCGAGTGAAATAGCTCCATAGCACTTTCAGTGCCTGGTCTTTTGGAAGTAGATCATTAGGTCTTTTTTCTGAGTTACCTCCAGGTGGACTCCACCCCCTAAACTTTCAGTTAGCAGCCAAGCACATTGTTTGCACCATCCAGGTACTCTATTTTGAGACTAAAACCGAGAAAAAAAAACCCAGAAAACCCTAAACTCATTGCCATCGAGCCAATTTTGAGTCATAGCGACCCCGTCGGGTTTCTGAGGCAGTAAATCTTTATGGAAGTAGATTGCCCCATCTTCCTTCCGTGGAGTAGCTGATGGGTTTGAACCAACTATCTTCTGGTTAGCAGGCAAATGCCTTAGAAATTGTGCTACAAGAGCTCCTATTTTGGGACTACTGCCCATTTAAATTTGTTCTTGAAAATTACTTATTACTCGAGGCACAGTTTATACTCAGCATATAGAATAGAAATAGTATAGATTTCAGTTGACCATGGGCTACTGGTAATGAGGAGGAGGGTGATTGGGTGGCTACAGTAATATGGACTATTACCTTTATCTGAAGAGCCCTGGTGGTGCATTGGTTAAGTGCTCAGTCACTAACCGAAAGGTCAGCCATTCAAACCCACCAGCTGCTCAATGGTAGACAAGACCTGGTGATCTGGTCCCATAAAGATAACAGCCTAGAAAACCATATGGGGTAATTCTCCTTTGTCATGTGGGGGTCTTTATCTGGATGAGGGGATGGTAATAGGGTAGAGGTTTAGGGGATGATTAAATACTTCATAACATGCAGTTTATTTCCTTACTCAGTCTATGCCTGCAAGCTCTCAGACCGGGAACATCCACTCTATCTGCGTTTGGTAGCAGGTCCCAGAACAGACACGCTTAGTTTTGTTCTTCGTGAGCATGAAATTGGAGAGGTGAGTGGCTGTTCATACTGCCTTCGAATATACAGAACAGTTGTCCGGTTTTATTGCTCTAGTCTAGTGATGCTACACTGTGGGTGGGGGGCTGGGGGAGAGTCTGTGCCTGTCTGCATCAGGAGGAGGTGGTCCCGTGGGGGACAGCTTGCTGTGTGTTTTTGAATTGTCAGAAATGAGCCCACAGTCTCCAGTATAATTCTTTGACATTAGACTGGCCTGTAATTTCCAGAGGTAGAAGGCAGTCCTTTTTTTTTCTGATCTCCACTCAAAGAGTCATTTTCACCCCTTCCACTTCCAAATTACTCTAATCCAACTGAACTTTGAAAATTGACACCTTCCATATGTTTGCTACTTACAGAAGTCTCCAGGCTAATTTGTTCTAACGGGGAAATAAAAGGAAATTCAATCTCTTTACTGAAAGACACTTTCTACAGTCTTTTTACCCCCCTGCCTGGTCAAATGATTAAGACATTGTGTTGGCAGAGGATTGTATTTACGTCAGTTCAGTTCGCTTGAAGGAAAAAGCGCTTTAGACTATCTCGGATAGGGCTTTGCCAGTTCATTCCTGTTTGACCTCCTGCTGAGAATGTGCCAGTCCACACCAGATACACTGAATCAAAATCTACATTTTAACAAGATCCTCAGGTGGCTGTTACACACCCCCAGGGGTCTTATTAAAATCACTGGAGTTCTTATTAAAATGTAAGTTCAGAGTCAGTATATCTGGGGTGGAAACAGAAACTATGAGCATGGGATTAAACCAGAATGAACTGGTTCAAAATCCTGCCTCTAGGATCAAGTGTCAACTTTAAATGACACTTGAGCAATCTCTGAACCAGTGGTCTCAGTTAGCCGTTTGGAACAGGAAATGGTATGAATTGCCCACTGTTGAACAATTCTCAGTGCAGTTGGGCATGGGCTCAGTTACTAGGTTAAAAGTTCGGGACCAGGACTGTTACTTTCTGCTGTTCCTCTTAATAGATTTGGGTATATCTTCCAATCTTTCAGTTCTCAGTTTTAAAATGTATAGAGTGGGACTATAGACTTTAAAAGGTGATTTAGAGTCACAAATGTGAAATGTGTGTAAATTTGCTTTGTAAATACAGGCTTCTTCCACTATCCAAAAGTAAAGCAGCCTTCCTGTGACTTCTTTCTTAAGCTGAAATGGTGTCCACTAATTTATATGGGAAACATTTTTGACTGTTCCCAGACCCAAATGTAACCTACCAAATCACACCAAACCACACATAAAACCTGAAATAACACTAACATGCAGTGTTCACAGACAGTTCAATGCTACGGTAGCCAGATACTGAGTGTAGTTCCTAGGAAGGAGCTTGGTGACACTTTTGGTGACGACACTCTTTGGTAAGACACTCTTCTGCTCAGGCTGTATGCTGCCTCTTTAACGAACAAACGCTGAACGCTAGTTTTGCTTTTCACCCTTTTTTCACCAAAGCAAAAATCCTCTTCAGATTTCTTCCAGCTAGTGAAAGCTGGTACTAGTGTAGGTCTTTCATAAAAACGAAGTGGTGGAAAGCAAACTTTGGACAAGTGGGGGTTACCAATAGTGAATTTATGTTTCAGAAGTGTAAATTAGAATTTAAGGAGTTTTAGGAAGACATTTTTGAAGTTTCTTTTGATGCTGATGTTTTGAAACTTTAAAAATTACAACTCATTTTGGGGAAAAGCCTGGGTGCTAAAGTCAGATGTGGCATTGTAGTTTGGTGTATGGAGGCTTTTTCTTCTGAAAGCTTGAACTACACACATTAGCATAGTCTTCTCAGTTTTCTTTTTTCTTGTCATTGGTCTTGTAAGTATTATACATATTTGAGTTAGCTAAATGATCTGGGAAGGAATCGTGTTAACTTAGTTTTGAAATTTACATTGTGTTTCAAGTTCTGAGCTGCTTTATTGGACTCCCTCTATACGATGTTCTTGTTTCTCAGTTATTTAAGGCTAACTGGACTGCGGGAAGTAACTTTCCATAGTTGTCACAGGGTGGGAGGGGGAAGATATATTACAGTGTCTTTCTTTTGGAGAACTTAACATGTGTGAAAAATAAAATGGGGAGAGTCCGAAGAGTGGAGTGAAGCAGCAGGGTTGGAGGCTGGCAGGAGTCCTGTTAAAAAATGATGGTGGCTACCACTGGGGGGCAGTGGCTTCAAAGAGAAGTAGGTCAATTGGAGAACTGTTTAAGTGGTGATAAGCTTGATTGTATATATATGTTGTTGTTGTTGTTATGTGCTGTCGAGTCGGCCCTGACTCATAGCGACCCCTCCTTGGGTTTCCAAGGCAGTATCACTACGGAAGTAGGATTGCCCAACCTTCCTTCCGAGGAGTGGCTGGTGGGTTTGAACCGCCAGCCTTCTGGTTAGCCACTATGCTACCAGAGCTCCCTGTATATATATATATATATATATATATATATATATATATATATATATGGATATATATATATATGATATAAACAGCTTAGCTGCTAAATGAAAGGTTAAGGTTGGAGGTTTGCATCCACCCAGAGGTAGTTTGGAAGAAAGGCCTGGCAGTCTGCTTCTGACAACTCAGCCAGTGAAAACGCTGTGGTGCACAGTTCTACTCTGACACCTGTGGAATCAGCATGAGTCAGAATTGGCTTGACAGCAGCTGCTTGTGGTGAAAATTGATTATGGGACATGAGAAGGAAGTGGTGTCAGCGGTGCCTCCAAGTAAAAGGAAAAGAATGTTTAAGGTGGGGGCATGGCAACTGGTTTCTAATGCTTCTGAAGTCAAATCAGGTAAGGAGTAAAAGGTCTAATGGTATTAGGGACATGGAGGTCTTTGGCCTTAGTGAGAGCCAGTTTGGAGGAACAGTAGGAGCTGAAGGCTGACAGGTGAGCTGAGGCGCGAGTAGGAGTTGGGATCTGTAGAGCTTGCTAACACCACTCTGGTAAACTAGTGCTTCTGAGGTGCTGGGCTGTGAGTGGAGGGAGAGTGAAGACAGCCTCACTTCCTGTGCTCACAGTTGGCGTCCCTACCCTCCCACTCTGACTTAGTACCTGGTGTTTTTTCTTTTTTGTATTCCCTCAAAGTGGGAAGCCTTCAGCCTTCCAGAACTGCAGAATTTCTTGCGCATCTTAGACAAGGAAGAAGATGAGCAGCTGCAGAACCTGAAGAAGCGCTACACGGCCTACAGGCACAAGCTTGAAGAAGCCCTCAATGAAGTGTGGAAACCCGATTAAAGCGAGGGCCTCACAGCCTCTCAGGAACGGTGCGGGCTGTTTGGAGCGAGGGGAGCATGCTCAACCCATGTACAAAAGCAGCAGCGAGTGTCTCTTTTCTGAGGGCAGTTTTCTAGCCTGTGATGCAGGGGTCTTCCCCTTTTATTATCTCCAATTTTAGTTCTCTCAAGCAGGCCTCACAGCATCCTGCACCTTAAGCATCCTGTGTAAAGGACTCTGCGAGCTTGTTAAGTTACAGCACTGCGATGTTACCTCTCGCCAAGCTGTGAATCAGTAGTGGGCATCAGACAGCATTCTAGAGTGCTTTGAAGCATGAACTCTGGGTTATTTTATTTTCCTTCTTTTTAGTTATTTTAATTATGTGATGATGATGTTAAGCTTAAGGATGTGCAAATGATTTTTTAAAAGCTTAACCAGGAATCTGAATACTTGTTTTATGTTGAAACTACCTGTCTTTTTTTTTTTTTTAAATGTCAAAAGAAACTATCCATGTGAATTGAAAGGCACAGGAAGCCGGGAACAATGAGGAGTTTGTGAAGGATTTTGTAGGCATTTAACAAAGAAAGTAAGGAGCACGTTTGGAAGAAGGTCTGAGTGGAGGTGGATAGTGCTGCAGGCTGAGGAAGGTGGTTTGGGTAGTAAGTTTGTGGTGGAGGAAGAAAAGGGTATTTGTTAACTCATTAAAAAGCATTTGGCTTTGAGCTATGGAGCCCATTTTAGGATTGTTTGATTTCTTGTTGGGTAAAATGTGGGAACAAAGTCAAGGAAGTGGGGGTAAACCAAAGTAGGGGCCCATGAACTCCAGAGCTGACAGGAGAATTACAAACTGTGACAGAAATGGGGGCCTTACGCCCCCCACCCTGCACTCACAGAGTGGAAGGTCTAAGTGATATAACTTCTCTGGCAGGAGGGGCAGTTCCCAAGGTCTAATGACTATTTGCTAACTCTTGTTAAGCTGTAGTTTTTCCAGAGGTTGTTTTCAAGGTTAAAAAGGAGTATAGGGGAGGAGTGGGGCAGCTGCTCTTAACCTTGATTGTCAGCCAGGAGATTTATCAGGTGGAGGACTCCCAGCACGCGGCTGTGGCAATGGCTCTTTTCTTCCCTCCCCTCTTCTCCTCTCCCCTCCCTTCCCATCCTCTCTCTTCCTCTCCCCTCCTCTTTTCTTTTCTTTCCTTTTTATATTTTCCCCTTCCCTTCCCCTCCTCCTTCTTTCCCTCTCCCTTCCTTCCTTTCTCTTTTTCTTTGTAAACTGAACATTATGTAGAACAGAGAAACTGATTAGAAACCAGCGCCCCTTCCAGACCCTCAGTGTACAGGACTACTTAACAGTCAGGAGGAGGCCGTGAGGAGGCGGAAAGTCAGCACCCAGTTGGCCACGCAACAGGGTTTTATTTTTTAATGGAAATACTTATTATAACAAAAGTGCATGTTCCTACCAACCAAAGAAATGCGTGTGCAATAGAAGCCTTCTTTAAATCAGGTTAAGTAACCTCATGGTATGCAGTGATTACCTGAGAACAATGGGAAAGTTGTGCTGTTGTTACACAGAGGCCCGACAGTCCATTCTTAGTCCAGATATTGTTTATAAATTCCCAAGGAATTGTTAACACATTGGTGACACCTAATGGATTCTTTTTGAAATACCAAGGTGCTTCAGTTCTTTGCCTCTCAAGTGAGCTGTGCCTTTTATTGCATTTCTGTTCCTCTCTCGGTGGCTCTTCTGACTTTCAAAGAATACCCATCTTGTTAGAGGCAGATGTAAGTGTTGGCTGTGCAGTGCCACACAATTACTGAGACAATCATATCTTCTTAAGCTTTTAAGGAAAGTTAAGAAAAAAAGTAGATCTAGCTATAAAATATGTATGGCACATCGTGTTTAATTTTGCATGTAACTTTCTAGGTTTTAGTGACATTGTCATCAAACACCTTACCTTTATTGTTCAGGGAATGCTTTCATGATTTTTATCCTGGTTTTACTATTCAGACCAAGGCTTGAACTTGAGTATTCTGTTATCAACCACCTGGTCTTTTTAATACCCATCCCACTTCAACTGTAAGCTTATATTTTGTGAAGCGTTTGTTTCTGAGATTAAGACACTGTTAGAAAATTAAAGTTGTAGCAGATGGGTTATCTGTGAATTTTTTTATTATTTTTTTTTTTACTTGAAGTAGATTGTCTAAAGAGGCCTTATCCTCATCTGTATCATCTAGAACCTCGCTTGTCATGTGCACTACACGTTGTGAGTTTAAAAATTTACTGTATTGAAGTTTCGTCAGTTTGCAGTTCTTCAAAAGACTGGTGTTCTTTATCAAACACTGGTCACTGCAGCAGCATTTTTTAATGTTTAAAACAAAACAAAAGGCACTAAGGCCAAAGAAAGATCGCTAGAATCATTTTACAAACTAACTCTTAAGTGAAATTAAACTAAGCTTTGCTGGAATACTGTTTTCAATATGCGATGGTACAGGAGATGTTAAATGAAAAGGTAGTATTGCAGGGGAGCATTTTAAATTGCAGAAGTAAAATTATAATATTTATAATTTTGAGGAGTTTTATTTTTGTAGGGAAGATATTTTTCCCCCTAAAATTGTTTCTGGAATGGCAAATTGTTTTCATTAAAAACTGCAGTTGTTGTATGGTGCGTGTGTGTTTTCATATATACCAGGAGATCACGGAAGTGGGGAGGAGCTGCTTTTGCAGATACATGGGGACACGTCTGAATGGGACTACTTTTCCTAGGTTTGGGTGGGGCACATTTGTTCCCCAAGTGTCATTTTCCCCCAGCTTTATCCTCTGGGGAAGAATAACCCTGAGTCTCTACCCATACAACACATTTCTATTTTACATAAAACAGTTGTTTTAATTGTGAAATACATGTTCAAAAGTATATAAACCATGAGAATTGGTAGTGGCTGGGTCATGGCGACCTCATTGCATGCGAAGTAGGGTATTCAAGGCTGTGCCTTTTGGAAGCAGATCACTGGTCCTGTTTTCAGAGGCACTTCTGGGTGGGTTCGAACACTAGCCTCCTTTCTGCTAGTAACCATTTGTGCCACCTAGGGACGCATAAGAACAGCTTAAAGAGTTATTATAAACAGCCCTGTGGCCACGACCAAAATGGAACATTGTCAGTTCCTTAGAAATCTCCTTCTACCTTCACTCCACCCTGAAGCTTCCAATCCTCCAGACAGATCCCTTTCAACATAAAGTGAGTAGTTGTATTTTTTTGGTTCATATAACTGACTTACATGGGATGGGGCAGTGTTTGGTGACCATCCCTGGTAACTGGGAAGGCTTACCTTAGGCTGAGGTACCCTTTTTACATCTCTGCTTTTTCATCTTTTTTAGCAGCTGTACAAAATAAATAAATAAATAAACAGTTCTGGTAAGGTAGTGGAATAGGCAGAAAGACTACACAGACCCTCTTCAGCGAAGAAAAGGGGAACCAATTAACACAGACACAGAAGATAATCCTGGCCACCTGAGCATTGAAGGGAAGGATACAGAAGTTGACTAAACTCCAACTGGTAGAAAAATTTGCATGAAAACACCAAAAAAGGTGACATACGGAGCTGCAGTCTGGCAGTGATCCTGACAGCACAGACAGTTTGGACATTGTTGAGTGGTGTTAGGACCTAAAAATTAACCTAAAAATCAGCCCTACTAGCCAGGGGCTACATGGAGGACTGCACTGGTGGCTGGTAAATAAAAGGGGAAGCAGCAAAGAGGAAGACAGGCTGAGCTGTGGACTTTATTTCGCCTGACTGGAGGGTGCAGCCATTTTGAATGTTTACAAGTGGTTTGACCATTTTGGATATTTAAAGTGACAGCGTTCTCCCAGATTCCAAGGGCTTAAGAATAGGCTCCACTTGCCAGGAACCGCAAGGACATTCCAGACGCCAACGACTGGAAAGGTGCGATATTCCCCTTGTTGCTCTTATATCCCACAACCTCTTGGTGAACAGAGATGCGGCCATCCCTAACTCCCATCCACCTTCTGGGCCAGCAGGAATTCCATCCCAGTCTGTGTGCTCAGACGGAGCCTGGGTGCCCTGCCCCGCCCTGCCCAGACTTTTTTTTCCATTTGTTTGTTTTTGTCTTTAAAATTATTATTAGTAGTACTATTTTTGTCCTTATTATTATTTATTCTTCCCTTCCCAGGTTCTAGTTTTCAGCTTTTCTCTCTTCCATGTTCCTGGTTCCAGTTTTTTTCTTTCTTGTGATTAACCCCATTCTTTGTTTTTCTTTTTGCGTTTTTCCTATTTTCTTCTTCATTATTCTCCTGCTCTACCTTTTTTCTCTTATTGCCCTCTCCCCAGATATTGTGAGTTTTTTTTCCCTTTTTTTTTTTTTGGTTATTGTTCCTCTGTGATTGCATGGTGTGTTTTTTGTCCACGTGCTATTATTACTTTTTTGATGGTTATTCAGATGTTATTTTTGTCTAACTGAGTGGGAAATGACAACAGTGCCCATACAGTACAACTATACCCAAACCTCCTGCAGCTTCATTTACTGAGAGCCACTACTTCCTTCTCCACCAACTGGCCAACAATAAACAACCACCAAGAAGAGCCTGACTCACCCTTAGCTGCTCTTCACAAACAGTTAACAGAGATCTAAATACAAAAATGTCACAATGTCTAGGAGACAATAGACCATCA
>NW_006921684.1:6711356-6714169 GCF_000298275.1 Orycteropus afer afer
AAAATCACCAAGACATATCATCATCAAACTCATCAAAACCAAAGACAAAGAAAGACTCTTGAAAGCAGCACAGGACAAACATAAAGTTTTACAAAGGACAGCCAATAAGAATAAGCTCTGATTTCTCAGCAGAAACCATGCAAGTGAGAAGGCAATGGGATGATATATATATATATAATACCCTGAAAGGGAAGAATTTCCAACCAAGAATTATGTACCCGGCAAAATTGTCCCTCCAATATGATGGTGAAATTAGGAAATTTCCAGATAAGCAGAAATTAAGGGAATTTGTTAAAACCAGACCAACCTTACAAGAGATACTAAAGTGAGTCTTTTGAACAAAGAACTAATAATAGCAAACAACAACTGACCATTAATACACATGTTGACATAACTCAGAAACCAACAGAGCTATGGACATATCCAAAGTAAAATAAGTTGGCAAAACTGTAAACAGGAAACCAGAGACCTCAATTGGCAAATGAGGACAACTACAAACCAAAAAGAGGGAAAATACTGTGTAATTACAGAACTTCTAAATGGTGAAGAAGTCAAGAGAGCTGCAAGTGGACTGTTCTAAACTTGGAAAGAAAATTATAAATCACAGGGTAACCTCAAAGAAAAATGATGAGCCTTCACATCACAATAAAAAAGAGGACAAGCACAAATATTTAGCAAATAATAAAACAATAGCAACAAAGGAAATGATAACGTGATACATAAACATAATGAGCTCAGCACAGAAAATTATAATAGAACAAAGAAACCAGGAACACCATGAATAAACACGTAATGACAGCAACCAATTCATACTTGTCGATAATTACACTGAATGTTAATGAATTAAATGCACCACTCAAGAGATGGAGAGTTGCAGATTGGATAAGAAAACAAAACCCATCAATATGCTGTATACAAGAGACTCACCTTAGAAACAAAGACAAAAATAGACTAAAAATCAAAGGTTTGGACAAAGATGTATTAAGCAAATGGCAACCGTAAAAGAGCAGGAGTGGCAATATTTATTTCTGATGAAATTGACTTTAAGACAAAAACCACCATATGAGACAAGGAAGGACATTATATAATGATTAAAGGATCGATTGAACAAGAAGATATAACATAATAAATATCTATGGACCCAACAAGAGAGCCCCAAAATACATAAATCAGACTTTAAAATTAGAGTTGAAAGGGCAAATGGATGACTCCACAGTCATAGTGGGAGACTTTAACCCACCACTTTCAATCAAAGATTGAACACCTGGAAAGAAACTCAACAAAGATGGAGAAGAGCTAAACAATACAATCCACCAACTTGACCTTATAGACATCTACAGAGCACTCCAGCCAAAAATAGCACAATATACATTCTTCTCCAGTGCACATGGAACATTTTCCATGATAGACTATATGTTAGGCCATAAAGTAAGACTTCATACATTTAAAAACATGGAAATACTGCAAAGCATCTTCTCAGATCATAATGCTATCAAATTAGAAATCAACAATAGGAAGATGAATGGAAAAAGAGCAAACACATGGAAACTGAACAACACCATCCTTAAGATTAGATAAGAGAAGAATTAAAAAATGAAATTCAAAAATTCCTTGAATCAAATGAGAATGCAAACACAACATACCAAAATCTTTGGGACACAGCAAAAGCAATGATCAGAGGCCAATTTATAGCAATCAATGCACACATCAAAAAAAGAAGAAAGAGCCACAATCAACACTTTAAACCAACATCTCCAACAATTAGGAAAAGAACAGCAAGAAAAGCCTATAGTCACCAGAAGAAGGGAAATAATGATTCGAGCAGAAATCAATGAAACAGAAAATAGAAAGACAATAGAAAAAATCAACAAGACTAGAAGTTGGTTTTTTGAAAAGATTAATAAAATTGACAAACCACTGGCAAATTTTACAAAGGAAAAGAGGGAGGGAATACAAATAAGAATAAGAAATGAAATGGGTGACATCACAACAGAACTAACTAAAATAAGGATAATATCAGGATACTATGAAGAACTGTACTCCAACAAATTTGAAAATCTGGAAGAAATGGACAGATTTCTAGAAATATACCACTTGCCTAAACACAGACTGATGTGGAAAAGTTGAACAAGTCCATAACAAAAGAAGAAATTGAACAGGTCATAAAAAAATTACCAACAAGAAAAAAGTCCTGGCCCAGACGGTTTCACTGGAGAATTGTACCAAACATTCAGAGAACTGATACCAGTGCTACTCAAAATATTCCAGAACATAGGAAAGGATGGAATCCTACCAAATTCATTTTATGAAGCAAGCATAACCTTGATACCAAAACCACTCAAAGACAACACTCAAAAGCAAAACTATGACCAGTATCCTTCACAAATACAGATGCAGAAATCTTCAACAAAACCCTAGCTAATAGACTCCAACAAGATATCAAAACAAAATAATTCATTATGACCAAGTGGGGTTCATATCAGGTATGCAAGGATGGTTCAACATTAGAAAAACAATCAACATCATCCACCACATGAATAAAAAAAAGGAAAAGAGCCACATTATTATATCAATCAATGGAGAAAAGGCATTTGATAAAATCCAACACCCATTCCTGATCAAAACTCAGCAAAATAGGAATAAAAGGTACATTCCTCAATATAATAAAGGGCATCTATGCCAAATCCAGAGCTCTGCTAGCACAGTGCCTAAGGCCCTTGACTGCTAACCAGAAGGCTGGCGGATCAAACCCACCAGCCACTCCTCAGAAGGAAGATGGGGCAATCTACTTCCATAGTGATACTGCCTCAGAA
>NW_006921684.1:6714510-6716538 GCF_000298275.1 Orycteropus afer afer
CTACTTCAAGAAACCATAAGAGATCTACATAAATAGAAGAACATCCCATGCTTGTGGATAGGAAGATTGAACATTGTGAATATGTCAGTTCTACCCAAAGCAATCTATACATTCAATGCAATCCCAACCCAATCCCATCAACATTTTCTAAGGATATGGAAAAACCAATCACTAACTTTATATGGAAAGGAAAGAGGCCTTGGATAAGCAAAGCATTACTGAAGAAGAACAAAGTAGAAGGTCTCACACTGCCAGATCTCAAAACCTACTATGCAGCCACAGTAATCAAAACTGCCTGGTATTGGTATAATGACAGACACATAGACCAATGGAATAGAATTGAGAATACAGAAATAGATCCATCGACCTATGGTCAGCTGATGTTTTACAAAGGACCAAAATCCATTAAGTGGGGAAGAGAATGTTTGTTTAATAAATGGTACTGGCAAAACTGGATATCCATTTGCAGAAAAATGAAACAAGATCTGTACCTCACAACATACACAAAAGCTAAGTCCAGATGAATCAAAGACTTAAATGTGAAACCTAAAACTATACAGTTCCTCAAGGAAAAACTAGGGACAAATTTAGGGGCCCTAATATATGGCATGAATAGACTATCAAGAGGAGATCTGGTAGAATAATGCCTAAGGCACTTGACTGCTAACCAGAAGGCTGGCGGTTTAAACCCACCAGCCACTCCTTGGAAGGAAGATGGCGCAATCTACTTCTATAGTGATATCGCCTTGGAAACCCAAGGAGGGGTTGCTATGAGTCGGGTCCAACTCGACGGCACATAACAACAACAACAACAGATAGGTGGACAGGCTGAACTATTAGGTAAGTCTGTGCAGGGGGAAGTGTACCCAAGACCATGTATAGGGTTGGCAGACAATGTTTCTACAAGTGTATTTGTATGTTCTGTAAGAATTCCCAGGTATTATAGTAGAGCTGACAAGGGAGAAGGTTGTAGTCACTTCTTGGGCACAGCCAGCTTCCCAGAGGGAGCAAGCAGTTGGACCTGTGGGCTTGAGATCATAGTCACAGGGGACATCAAGCTCAATTGGCATAGCAGACTACACAAAACAGTTTTCCACCACCTACTTTGGCAAGTAGCGACTGGGATCTTAAAAGCTTGTAAGCAGCCATCTAGATGCAATGGTGGGTCTCTCCTCATCCAGAGCAAAGAAGAATGAAGAAAACCAAAGATTCATGGAAAAATTAGTCCAAGTGACTGGTACACCTGATCCTCAGCCTATACGACTATGAGAACAGAAGAACTAGATGGTGCCTGGCTAGCACTGTCAACCACTCGGAAGAGGATCTATGTAAGAGATCCTGAATAGAGTGGGAGAACAATGTGGTACAAAACTCAAAATCATTTGAAAAAACAAAGAAAAAGGGACCAGATTTGTTGGTCTGATAGAGCCTGATGGGACCACTCAGACTATAGCCCCTAGCTGTCCTTCAGGTCTGGAATTGAACCCACATCTGAGGCTTCCAGCCAAACAAAAGATAGGCATATGAGGTGAACACTTACACTAGCTAGATACACTCCTTGGAGAGAACAATCATGAGAGAATAGAGGGCTGTGTGTGCACAGGGACATAGCTCAGGGGGCAGGAGTGCATGGAAGGAAGGACTCAGGGAACAAGTATAGGGAGGAAGTGGGAGGGGAGCTGTGCATTGTGGTAAATTGTAAATGTCATGAGACAGTGTATGTGAACTGCTATATGGAAAGTGAATTTGCTCTGTAAACTTTCACCCAAATCACAATTTAAAAAATAAAATAAAAATTATAAATTGGGATATAAAATCTCCTAAAAGCATCACTGAATAAACAGATAAATTGCCAAGAGATTAACAACAACAACAAAATTTCACTGGCATCCAATCAGATCCGACTCATAGTGACCCCTTCTTGGGTTTCCGAGGCAGTATGACTACGGAAGTAGATTGCTCCATCTTCCTTCCAAGGAGTGGCTGGTGGGTTTGAACCAGCAGCCTTCTGATTAGCAGTCAGATGCC
>NW_006921684.1:6741106-6749160 GCF_000298275.1 Orycteropus afer afer
GTCAGACCGCAGCTCCGTAGGTCTCCTTTTTTTTTGGTATTTTCACGCAAATTCTTCTGCTAGTTGGGGTTTAGTCCAAATCTGCATCCTTTCCTTCAAGGCTCAGGGGTCCAAGATTATCTTCTGTGTCTGTGTTAATTGGTTTCCATTTTCTTTGTTGAAGAGGTTCTGTGCAATCCTTCTGCCTAGTCCGCCATCTTGCCTCTCAATCGAGAGGACACTCTTAATACGTTATCTTTTATCATCCTTTTTGTTTCTATTTATCTTATTATATGTAAGTGATTATACTAAGTTACATAGAAGGAAACACTTCCCTGTGCTTCCATTTAGAGGTTCTGTTGCATGAGAGCAAACCCGTTGTTCTCACTGCAACTGGTAAGACAAGTTTCTGGAATGGCCGGAAGAATAACAGCTTCAAGGAGAAGTCAGAATTTGGTTGTTAGGTGCTGTTGAGTCATTTCCAACTCAGAATTTGGTAGGAGCCACCAAATACTTGAAAGGTTTGTCTCATTTATTTATTTTTTTTTTCAGAATTGAGTATTCAAAGTCTGAAGTTTACCACTTGTCTGATGTGACTCACCACTTGCTTAATTATGTGTTCAAGAAGCTTTGTACAAGGCTAAGGAGAGGGGGGGAACAGGCAGAGTTTTAAAAAACAACTTTCATGTTAAATGCTATTAATTCCATCTGTAGTTCTTTCTTCTTGTTTTTGCTTTTGTTTTGGTTTGTCTTGGCAAATCTCTCCCTATTAATTCTAACAGGCAATCATGGCAGTATAGAGAACAGACCCTTTTGATCTTAAATAGTAGTTTCCGAAAGACACTTTTGAATTTTACCCTGAGGTAGCACTTGGCAGTATCTGAACTCCAGTGCCACCACCCTTCTTCCTGTTTCTGAGAAACTCCAGCATTTGAAATTTTAAATGTTTACACACAAACAGCAAAACATCAAGACACTTTGTAAACTTCAAAGGAAGTTGGAATTTAACTGGATTTTGAGAGGAAGTCATTTTAACCACGATAGTTTGTTTTTTATCTCTAAGCAAGGAGTCTTAATTATAGTGCACCTTGGTCTTTAAAGACGTATATCTGGTTTCTGATTGCCTGGTCTTAAGCACTCTTCCCTCAGTTTAGCAGTTATGGGCCATGTGGGACGAATTAAGCCCTACTGCTTCCTTTCTCTGAAGTGGAGTTCTAGGGGCCGTTGCTGTAGAGGGGATTCCAGTTTACAGGTGTGATCAAATTTGCTTAAATTGTAGGAATTCTGGAGGAGCAAAGTCAGTGTCTTGTCAAAACTTAGAATCCTTTCATTAATTCTGTTGCAAGCCAGGGAGGCAACAGCTTAAATTGAACACCTCTTATTCATGGTAAAACTATAAATGGTGCGTTCCAGTTCTCTTTAAAAATGCCAAGCATTCCCAATATTGTGTGTGTGTGAACTCTCAAGGAATATGTTCAAAGTTGATGATTTTTAAGCAAGATTGGGCATGTTATCTAATCCCTTTATCAATAAAAGATGCTTGGTGAAAATACAAGGGCAACCATAGAAATAAAGGAATTTTGGTGGCAGCTCTCAGGCAGCACTAATCAAAAGGAAGCCAGAGTGGCTATATTAGTATCAGAGAAAGTAGATTGCAGAGCAGATATTATTACCAGGGACAAAGAATGTCATTTCATAATGATAATGGGGTAAATTCATCAAGAGGACAGAATAACCCAAAATGTTAATGTACCTAATAACTGACCTTCAAATACATGAAGCAAAAATTGGTACAACTGCAAGGAGAAATAGACTATTTCATAATTGTTGCAATTTAAACATCACTATCTCAATAATTCGATGCCAATGGAAGCAGCAGTCAGGACATCAGAAGACGTATGGCACTGGATAAATTGGCTGCAAAGGACCTCTTTCAAGTGCTGAAGAGCAAAGATGTCTCCTTGAGGACTAAGATGTGCCTGACACAGGCTATAGTATATTCAGTTGCCTTATATGCATGTGAGATGAGAGCTGGACAATGAATAAGGAAGACTGAAGAAGAATTGATGCTTTTGAGCTGTGGTGTTGGCGAAGAATGCTGAAAGTACTGTGGACTGCTAAAAGAACTAACAAATCTGCCCTGGAGGAAGTGCAGCTGGAACACTCCTTGAAGGCAAGATGGCCAGACTTCATCTCACATACTTTGGTCATGCTGTCAGAAGGGACCATTCCCTGGAGAAGGATGTCATGCTTAGTAAGGTGGAGGGTCGACAAAAGAGGGGAAGGCCTTCAATGAGATGGATTGACATGGTGGCAGCAGCAGTGGGCTCAAGTATAGCAGGAATCATGGAGCTGGCTCAGAACTGGGTGGTGTTTCGTTCTGCTGTGCATAGAGTCTCTGTGAGTTGGAGACGACTCGACACCTAACAACAACAACATCTCAATAATTGCTAGAACCAGGAAATGGAAAATCAAAGAATTTAAGACTTGAATGATGTTATCTGTTAATTTGACCTAATTGACATTTATAGAGCACTCCATCCAATAGCAGCAAAATGTACATCAACTGCACATGTAAACACGTAACAATATAAAACACTTTCTGGGACATAAATCTCAATAAATTAAAAAATGGTGTAAATAAAATAATTTGTTATCTGACCATAAAAATCATGAAATCCATAACAAAAAATATACAGAAAATCCTCAAACATTTGGAGATAATAGTATACTTCTAAATAACCTATAGGTAAAGTAAGAAACCAGAAAGGAAATTATAAGGTATTCTTAATAGAATGAAAATTAAAACACATCAAAACACATTGGAGACAGCTAAATCAGTAATTAGAGGGAAATTCATAGCACTAAAATACCTATATTAGAAAAATAGGAAAGGTCACAATCAATGACTTCATCTTTTGCAGTGTAGTAAATTACATAGTGTGGCTTTTTTAGCCATAAGTCTTTGTAAACTCTGTGGTGGAATTTTCCATGAGCAACTGAGTAGCTCCTGATTGTTCAAGTTATCTACCTGGGGTATTTCTGTTGGGAGCAGCACAAAGTAATTTTATGGGAAATTTATTTGCTCTCTCTCAGGTGTATAGAATTCTGATGTTGAGATTAGTTGGTTTGGGCCACTCTGCCAGGCTCAAAAGGAGCCCTCCTAGAGGCAGAAGGAGGCTTTCTGACTGCTGGCTGAGAAAGACATGCTGCTGAGAGAAACATGCTCCTGAGAGATGTGAGAGAGACATGCATTGCTGAGAGAGATGTGAGAGACATGCATTGCTGAGAGAGAGACACAAGAGACACACATTGCTGAGAGAGACACTGAGAGACATGCACTGCTGAGGGGGAGAGAGACACCAAGAGATGCACTGCTGGGAGAGAGACTGTTGGCTGAGAGACAGCGGACCGAGAGAGACTGAGTGTGTTCCTGAAACTGAATTGTAGACTGTTGCTTCCCTAATAAACCCATAATCTGTGAGTTCTGTGTGGCCACTGCAGCAAATTATTGAACCCAGCAGAGAGATGGCGGGTGCCACGGGAGGAACAGTTGGTTTCAGGGTTGGTGGAAGGGCTGGAGGGAGGCAGCATGTCTGGCCTCGCAGGGATAGGCCTTGGCTACTGATGGTGATTCTGTCTTCCTCTTGTGGGGTTAAAGGAGGTCAGAAGATGCGGCCTCCTTGCCCCTTGAGCATCTTTCTTCTTAAGAAATTAGAAAGAGGAAAGCAAATTAATCAGATAAGGAAATCATTGAGAAAAAGGTAGAAATCAATGCCATAGACAACAGAAAAATATAAACTCAATGAAACTAAAAGCTGGTTCTTTGAGGTAATTAATAGAATTGATAAACCGGTAGCCAAACACATCATAAAAGAAAGATTAGATGCAAATTACCACTATTTCAGGAATGATAAAGGTATCACTATAGATTCCACAGATACACTTGATGTGTCCATATCTGAGATTCTTGCACTGAAATAAGTATCCTTAAAATTTACTATTATTTACTGCAAAACAGAGAGAGAGTGTGAGAGAGAAAGATAGAGAAAGGGAGAGAGAGAGAGGTGAGTTTACTAAACCAAAGCCGTTGGGTCAATTCCAATTCATAGTGACCATATAGGACAGAGTAGAACTGTCTTATAGGGCTTCCAAGGCTGTAAATCTTTATGGAAGCATACTGCCACATCTTTCTCTCACATAGTGGCTGGTGGGTTTGAACTGCCAACCTTTGGGTTAGCAGTCAAGTGTTTAATCATGGCACCACCAGAGCTCCTTGAGTTTTACTACACAGTCCTAATTTTACCTGGTTTTTGAAAAGTTTGCCAAATGACAAGTATTTATGTTGTGGCTGATTCCTTCAGGTGTTTGTCCAAGCTTATAGTTATCTGCAGTATGTAACGTTAATGCCTATGATCACTAACATTCTAACCTGGTATTTACTTTTATATCATTGAAGGCAAAGGAGAGTTTACATTTATTAAAATGAGAATATGGTCACTTTTTTTTTTTTTTTTCTTTGTCTAGCAGCCAGCATTTGGAAACTAATTGGAATCATTGAAGGATAAGTGTATTTTGATTAGTACTCCTGGATTCTGTCTATATTCATATAAACCTTTAAAATTGTATTCTCTTTTCCTAAATTTTATTTTGTTGTTGTTGAGAATATATACAGCAAAACATATACCAACTTAGCAATTTCTCCATGTACAATGTAGTGACACTGATTACATTCTTTGAGCTGTGCAACCATTCTCACCCTCATTGTCTGAGTTTTTCTTCTCATTAACATAAAATCACTGCCCCTTAAGGTTCCTGTCTAATCTTTTGAGTTGCTGTTGGCAACTTGTTCCCATATAGATTGTACTTTTAAGAACTTAATGCTCAAGGCAGACCTTTCTTACTAGTAAAGCTAAACTACTGTTAAGTTTTAAGATGACTTTAGGGGGTATTTTTGGTTTAAGGTTTAAAGATTATCTCAGGGCAATGTTTTCAGGAGTTCATCCATCCTCCACGGCTCCAGAATGTCTGGAGTCCATGAGAATTTGAAATTCTATTCTACATTTTCCCCCTTTTGATCAAGAGTCTTCTATGGAATCTTTGATCACAATATCCAGTAATGGTAGCCAGGTACCATCCAGTTCCGTTCTCATGGCAAAGGACACAATTGTTCATGGAGGCAATTAGCCACACATTCCATATCCTCCTATTTCATACTTTCCTTCTATCCCCTGTTGCTTCACGTGCATATGGACTAGTTGTTGTGCCTGGGATGGCCACTTTACTAAGCTTTTAAGACCTCAAGCACCATGCAACAAACTGGGAGGTAGAAAAGAAATACTAAACACGTTATTAGTCCAATTAACTGGGATGTCCCATGCAACCAGGACCTTATACCTAAAAACCAAGGAAACAAATCTCATGAGGTGTTTGGTTGTACATAAACATCCTCAGAAGCTACTCTTTTGTTGTAGATATATCTATCACACAACTTTTGCCAGTTCAACTTTTATAGGTTTACAACTTATTAACAGCAATGACAATAATTAGCTGTGCACCCCTACCCCTAATCAATGTGATTTGTCCATCACCATTAACCTCTTTTCCCTCTTCCTCTCACCTCTTGTACTAATAAAGTTTGGTCTCTATATATTTGCCTTTTCTTGCCTTTTTATATAAGAAGTTATATAGTATTTGCCCTTTTATGATTGGCTTATTTTGTTCAGCATAATGTCTTCAAGCTCCATCAATATTGCAGAATTCATTCATCAAGTCATCATTTTCTTTTCTTTCTTCACACAAGAACTTATGTTTATTGCAAACAAAAAAAAAAAGAGAGAGAGAGAAAGGGAAGGACAGAAATGGTCAGAAGCACAACATATAAGGTTAAGAATTTAAAACCATCTTACATTCTGCCCTAATGGCAGAATAGGAACAAACAGTCGTCTTGCTGCCTGCCGCAGCCGGAGGGTATTTTTGCAGACCTGACAAGCAAATTTTGTGAAATATGTAGTGTGAAGGAAGAAAGCTTGGCGAGTCTTCACTGCAGACTTTGAACTCCCAGTATTTCGGACTGACATCCCCTGCATGGCCTGGCGGGACATGTGACTTCTAACACGGGGATCCTCTGTAGTTGGGCTGGGAGACAACTTCTCTTCTTCTGACTGGGTTGGCATTTTCAGCCCTCCGTATTTTTTCCAATATAGCCAACAAGTTGCACATAATCTACACTGCACATTAGGTGGGCTCCAAGAATACCACTGGTAAGACAATGTAGCCTCAAATTGCAGCTGGGACAAAAACCTGGCACCAAGTTGACTTTCAATAAACATTAGCTTCCTTTCTTCTTCCACCCTAGGTCACGTAGCAGCTCTCTCCCTAAGAGGGGATTCTGGGGCTGGAATGTGGTCCCCACAGCTCCGTTCACAGTACCAGGTTTGCCATTGCTGGTGGCTATTTGGCTGGGATTTGGTTTGTAAGTTGGGATGTACACTTGTTTCACTTTACTCTCAGCTTCTGCTGCTTTTAGACGTTTCTGCTGCACATATCTGTCAGTAGTTTTCCACATGTAATAATATTCAATAATGCTAGTCAATGATTTCCAAGGGAGAAAGTCTTGACGAATGTCGTTGAAGTCTTTGCCATATTTTTCCAGTGCCTTTTCTAATAAACTAGCTTCGGAGGCTGACCATTCTTCCATTTCATCTCTGCATAATACAGGTCCTCCAAGTGGTACTAAGACACTAATTGTACTGCTCAAATCATAGCTGTGTCTAAACAGTGTATCCATAGCATGAAACAGAGTGATGTCCCGGGAAGCTGCAGCTGCACTCATATGCACTCATTCTGCCTCACTGAACTGCTGCAATCAAGGGTTCGAGCAAATGTCCCCACAGCACGTGCTACAACTAAAAACTGGTCAATCTGTCGATCTGTAAGTGGGCTATTTGGATCCCAAACTTTAACTTCCAATTTTGACTGTTCCCTGTCATCTGATTCTCCTTCTAAGAGCATTTCTGGAATGTCTGCTTGGTATCTAGGTCCCACTCTGATTTCACCTGTCAGCTAATAGTGTTTTCACTGAGGGGTCATAGACCAATGAATAGAAAAAGGTATCCTCCTTATCAAGATAGGACAATACTGACTCCGTTTCATAGGGCAACACTGCATTTTCCCCTATTTTGGTCATGTTGTCAGAAGGGACCATTCCCTGGAGAAGGATGTCATGCTTGGTAGGATGGAGGGTTGACGAAAGAGAGGGAAGCCTTCAACGAGATGGATTGACACAGTGGCTGCGATGATGGGCCCAGGTATAGCAGGGATTGTGGGGCTGGTGCGGGATCAGGCAGTGTTTCGTTCTGCTGTGCATGGGGTCTCTATGAGTCGGAAACAACTCGACAGCACCTGATATGTGTTGCAGGCAGAGACTCATACTGGCGTGACAGAAAGAGTTCCCTGTGTTTCAAATGATGTTTCTGTTTATCAGTCAAGTCAGGCTCAATTGTTTCAGATTCTTTCTCGATTTCTTTAGCATGCTTGTCTGCAAGCATTATAAGCATGTTGGAAATATCTTGTCGTCTATAAAAGCATACTACTTTTGCTTCCACGTTGCCATTTGCAGTCTTGTTGAGTTCTTCTATCCTTCTGATTAGGTATGGGTTGCTGGAGGAATTATCAAAATAGACATAATCTCTGACCCAGTACTTGTTGGCCGCCTTGTCCACCCACCCACCTGCAGAGCCCAAGTCATCATTTTCCCTACTGGCTGAGTAGTATTCTTTTGCATGCATGTATGACATTTTGTTTATCCATTCATCTGTTGATGGGCATTGTGGTGTAGTAAATTACTTAATGTGGCTTTTCTACCCATAAGTCTTTGTAAACTCCAAGGTGGGATTTTCTATGAGCAACTGAGGAGCTTCTGATTGCTGAAGTTGTCCACCTGGAGTATTTCTGTTGGGAGTGGCACAAAACAATGTTGTGGGAGGTGCCCACTCTCTCTCACGTGCTTAGAGTTCTGATGCTGTGATTGGCTAGTTTGACCACCCTGCCGGGCTCAAAAGGAGGCCTCCTAG
>NW_006921684.1:6749460-6752933 GCF_000298275.1 Orycteropus afer afer
GAACCCAGGAGAGAGGTGGTGGTGCTCTGGGAGGAACAGTTGGAGAAAGGGCTGGAGGGAGGCAGCATGTCTGGCCTGGCAGGAATAGGCCTTGCGCTATTGATGGTGATTCTGCCTTCCTCTTGTGGGGTTCTAGGAGGTCAGAACATGTGGCCTCCTTGCCGTTTTTGCAGGCATCTAGGTTATTGCTATCTTTTGGCGATTGTGGATACTGCTGCAGTGCATGTTGGTGCACAGGTCTGTGTTTGAGTCTGCTTTCAAGTCTTTTGGGACATACCTAGGAGTGGGATTGCTGGGTCATATGGTAGTTCTAGTTTGAGTTTTTTTAGGAACTACACACTGTTTTCCACAACAGCTGTGCTATTTTGCATTCTCACTAGCAACGGATAAGGATTCCAATTTTCCCACATCCTTGCCATCCTTTGTTATTTTCCTTTTTTTAAATCCTAGTTGGAGTGAAATGGTATCTCATTGTAGTTCTGATGTACATCTCTCTGATGGCTAATGATGCTGAGTATCTTTTCATGTGTTTGATGGCTATTTGAATGTCCTCTTTGGTGAAATGTCTATTCAAGTTGCCCATTTTATGATTGGGTGATTTGTCTTTTTGTTAAGTTGTAAAGTTTTATATATTTTTGATTATTAGATTCTTCTTGGATATATGGTTTCCCAAGATATTCTCCCAGTTGGTATCTTTTCGCTTTTTTGGTAAAGTCTTTTGATGAACAAAAGTTTTTAATTTTTATGAGGTATCGTTTACGTATTCTGTCTTTGGCTGTTTACGCATTTTATCAGATAATCCATTAGGAAGGTAGGCCTAACACCACTGCCTCTGCTTCTTCTTCTAAAAGTTGTATTTTTTTGCACATTTATGGCCTTAATCCATTTTGAATTTGTTTTTGTGTATGGTGTGGGGTATGGATCTTGTTTCATTTTTCTGCATGTGGAAATCCAGTTTTCCTGTCACCATTTATTGACAAGATACTTCTTTCAGCATTGAATGGACTTAGCACCCTTGTCAAAAATCAGTTGACAATAGATGTGTGGGTTTATTTCTGGACACTCAATTTTATTCCACTGCTCTGTGTCTACTGTTATACCAGTACCAGGCTATTCTGATTACTGTAGATGTACAGCATGTTTTAAAATCAGGAAGTGTGAGTTCTCCTACTTCTTCTTGTCTTTCAACATTGTATTAGCTACTTAAGGCCTCCTGTCATTCCATATAAAGCTGAGGATTGTTTTTTCTGTTCTACAAAGATGGCTGTTGGGATTTTGATTGGAATTGTGTGGAATCTACAGATCACTTTGGGTAGTATTGACATCCTAACAACATTAGGTCTTCCAATCCATGAATATGGAACATCTTTCATTTACTTAATCTCTTACAGTAGTGTTTTATAGTTTTCATTACATACAAGTCCTTTGTGTCCCTGGTTAGATTTATTCCTAGACATTTTATTCTCTTAGATACTATTGTAAATAGAATTCCTTCCCTAATTTTCCTTTAAGATTTCCCATTGCTCATATATAGAAACCCAACTGATTTTTGTTTGTTGACCTTGTACTCTGCAACTTTGCTAAATTCCTCTGTTAGCTCTAAAAGTTGTCTTGTAGACTCTTAAAATTTTCTATACGTAGGATCATATAGCATCAGTGAATAGAGATTTTACTTCTTCTTTTCAAATCTGGATACCTTTTATTTCTTTGTCTTGTCTTATTGCTCTGGCTAGGACTTTTAATAAGGAGCTCTAGTGGTGTAGTAGCTCTGGTGGCATTGTGCCTAAGGCATTTGACTGCTAACCAGAAGGCTGGCGGTTCAAACCCATCAGCCACTTCTCGAAAGGAAAATTGGGCAATCTACTTCTGTAGTGATACTACCTCAGAAACCCAAGGAGGAGTAGCTATGAGTTGGATCCGACTTGACAGCAGTGAGTTTGAGTGGTGTAGTGGGTAAGGCATTTGGTTGCTAACAGGAAGATCAGCAGTTCAAACCCACTAGCTGCTCTGTGGGAGGAAGATGAGGCAATCTACTTCTGTAAAGATTTACAGCCTTGGAAATCCCATGGGGTTTGCTATAAGTCAGAATTGATTAATGGCAGTAGGTGGTGGTTAGGACCTCTAATACAATATCAAATAGAAGTGGTGAGAGTGTGCACCCTTGTCTTGTTTCTGATTTCAAAGAGAAAGCTTTCAATCTTTCTGCATTAAGTATAATGTTGGCTGTTGTCTTTTCATATAGGCCCTGAATCATATTGAAGAGTTTCTCTTCTATTCTGGTCTCTTTTACGGTTTTCATCAAAAGAGTGTTGGATTTTATCCAGTGCTTTTTCTGTAACCATAGAGATGATCATGTGTTACTTTTCCTTTGTCCTATTGATGTGGTGTATTGCATTGATTGATTTTCTAATGTTGAACCATCCCTGCATTTCTAGAATAAATCCCTCTTGGTCATAGTATATGACTCTTAATATGCAGTTGGATTCTGTTCACTAGTATTTTGTTGAGAATTTTTTCATATATATTCCTGAGAGATACTAGCCTGTATTTTTTTTTCTTGCAATGTTTGTCTGGTTTGTATATCAGGGTTATGTTGCTATGTAGAATGAATTAGGGAGTATTACATCCTTCTGTATCTTTTGGAAGAGTTTAAGTAATATTGGTGTCAATTCCTCTCCAAATGTTTGGAGGAAATTTTGTAATGAAGCCATGTGGTCTAGTACTTTTGGTTGGGAGGTTTTTGATCATTGATTCTATCTCTTCACTTATTATGGGTCTGCTGAGACTTTCTATTTCCTCTTGAGTCAGTTTGGGTAGGTTTTGTGCTTCTAAGAATTTTTCCATTTTATCTAGGTTATCCAGTTTATTGCCATCTCTCTCTCTCACTGCCATCAAGTCAGATCTGACTCATAGCGACCCCTACTTGGCCTTCCAAGGCGGTGTCTCTATGGAAGTAGATTGCCCAACCTTCCTTCTGAGGAGTAGCTGGTGGGTTTGAACCGCCAGCCTTCTGGTTAGCAGTCAAATGCCTAAGGCACTATGCCACCAGAGCTCCTTTATTACCATAAAGCTGTTTATAATATTCTGTTATAATTCTCTTTATTTCTGTCAGATCAGTTGTAATGTTCACTCTTTTATGTATGTATGTATGTAATTTGGATCTTTTCTTTGATAGTCTAGTTAAAGGTTTGCCAATTTTATTGATCTTTTCAAAGAACTAACTTCTGGTTTTACTGATTCTATTGTTTTTCTGTTTTTGATTTAATTTATTTCTGTTCTGATCTTTGTTTCTTTTTATTCCTTTCTTATGGTAGATTTAGGCTTCATTTTCTCTTCTCTTTCCAGTTCCTGGAGTTGTTGCTGTCTGTTGTCGTTATGTGCCATCAAATCGGACCCGACTCATAGCGACCCCTCCTTGGGTTTCCGAGGTGGTATCACTACGGAAGTAGATTGCCCCATCTTCCTTCCGAGGA